>NC_057726.1:50425574-50483741 GCF_004010195.1 Chiloscyllium plagiosum
GTTCGAGCGTATCAGCCAGGTTCATGCTGTCCTCACAAATAACAGGGTCCCTCTCACTAGTGAATACTGAAGCAAATTATTCATTAAGGACCTTCCCTACCTCCTCTGACTCCAGGCACAAGTTCCCTTCACTATGCCTGATCAGCCCTACCCTCACTCTGGCCACCCTCTTGTTCCTCACATAAGTGTAGAATGCCTTGTTGTTTCCCTTAATCCTACCCACCAGGCTTTTTCATGCCCCCTTCTAGCTCTCCTAAGTCCATTCTTCAGTTCCTACCTCGGCCCAGGTTAACAGAAACCATGGACCAGGTTTACTTAACAAGAATGGCTATTTATTACAAATAAGCAGATTTTAGTTACAGGTAAACAATTATGAGCCATTGATATATACTAATTAAAACACTAACTCCCTCTTACACTCATATGCGGACAGACACATGGTGTTATCGGTTGAGGGAAACCCTGGAAAGATCGTTCAATGGTCCCTGTCCACAGCATTTGCTGAGATCATCCTTTTGGCTTGTCAGGACTTGCTGTTTGATGTTTTGTCTCTTTCCCTCTCTCTTCAAGTGTTTTACACTTCCTTGCAGGAGTCACAGTGCAACTGGTTCACAACTTACAAAGTCTCTGACATATTGATTAAAAGCAACAATTTACAGTAACTTGTAAGGGAAAGTAAACTCCTTCCTTCTGGCTTTGTACCTTTACTATAAACACCAGCTCAGCGCCTCCCTTTCTAGAGATCCAAAGGCTTCTGCCTATGCTATTCATACCCACAAGCTGTTCAGCTACTTGGGAGCCAATCACTTTGTTGTTGGCAGGCAGTCAACACTCGACCGACCAATCAACCATTTGTTGCCGGTTCCCATTTTGTTCAATAAACCAAAGAACTGTGAATGCTGGAAATCTGAAACAAAAACAGAAATTGCTGAAGAAAGTCATCAGGTCCGGCAGCATCTGTGTAGAGAAAGCAGAGTTAATGTTTTGGGTCCGGTGACCCTTCTTCAGAAGCGATTTCTGTTTGTCCTATTCTGTACACACTCCCTTGCTCTAGTTTGTCTGAAACTAAACTTTCTCCACTGATTGTAAGTGTTGTTTATGCTGTTGTTTGTTCAATGATTGCTGGTAACTCTCTTAAAATCCCTTCCACAAACCTTGATCTTTTTTTTAAAAACAATTCTTTTCCCATTTTGCCGGCAATCAAAAATATTACAGTCTTTACAAAAAAGAGTGTTTGCTGCAAGTGTTAAAAATTGATTTAAAAATTGAGTTTAAGAGAAAAAGAGGTGGGTGCAACACACCACAGTCCTCTTGAAATTAATTGGTTACATGGTGAGGAGAATAATTGAGTTCAAGTTGCTATCCATAACTGTCTGTGATTGGAAATTTTAGTTTACATCTTAGCACTCTCATTTTAAAGGCTGTTTTCTTCCATAAATCTTTACTTAGACATCCAGAACACAAGGGCTGGTAAATACAATGTTAGAGAGGCAGTAAATATCTGTATGGAGTCCAATTCCTCATCGGCTAGCACAATACCTAGACATAAAGGCAGTTGCAAACTGCAAAGAATAGATTGCTGGATATTTCTGAATGGATAAACCCTTTTCATGTTTAGTCAGGATTAGGTTCAGATAAAAGTGTAAAATGGCCTGTGGTTACTGGGCCCACATGAAGAATAGTTAGGCAAAGAAAGGCAAACAGCTCATATAACCACCAGCCCAGGTTAGATTGCCATCTTCAGGAGAGGAGGATGGGTGGAGGAATTTCAGGGAGTAAAATACGTGTGCAAGTTGTCGTTTCACCCAGAGATCACAACAACATTTGAAAGGCAGTACAAAAAATGGATTCAATTGCATAGTAATGCAATATTCTGAATCTTTAATGATCTTAATGGAATCAATGCAATGTTCCTCCACTGAATATTACAAACATTGTTACATTGTTACAATGTATCACAAAGACCCCTCCCACCTTGAGAGTATTTAATTATTTATTTTTAAACTGTTACTGGACTGTTCACAATTAATCTTACAGTCCTGCTTATTAGTTGTCTCAGTGTTTTTGAGCTTATTTGAGAATGACAGGTGCCTCAGGCACTTAAACATGTTTGTGTCACGTGGAGAAAGCTGGGCCTGTTACCAGAGAGTGCCCTGTGTTGATAATGTAGATCCTGTCAGTGACTCGAGCAGATCCTTCCACCTTTTTGCCTGAATGTATTTCTCCCTTTCCTTTCAGCTCCTTGTACCAACACGTCATCCACTCTAAACCAGAGCTGTCAACATTTGACAAATGAGATTTCTAGTTACTAAAATTGCGAAGAATAAGATGCAGCTCTCTCATGGGTTACAAAGGGCAGCCGAGTGTCATAAATATATTATCACACTTTTCCATTTTTCTTTTTATTCTTTCATTGTTTTCCCATATCTATATTTTTTTCTGCCTTCTTATAGGTTTTACAAGTGGTTACTTGCAGATCCCACAGCCTTCTGTGCAGAGAATTAGTTATGCATGTCTATAATTTAATGAATGTCTGTCATAGCTCACACATACACACGCCTGTTGCAATGGTCCGGGAGACAATTCATCTTTTTTTCACTAATGCCCACAGTAGCAACACTAAGGGTGTTCTCCAGCTGACCCCAATGATACTATTTATAGGAGGGACAGAGGTCACCCCAGGCCATGGAATCCACCTGCTGAGCCCTGCTACAATTAAAACCCGTGTAGGTATGGGTGACAATGCTGTGAGCTCCCCACCTACCTTTCCTATGATTAGGGAGCTGGCTAACAGGCATTAAAATAATAGTTTCCTGATACAGAGGTTATGCAAAACTTAGAAGGTCCACTTTTTTATCCTTTAAATGTGCTTGAATGGTGAGTGGGGAGAAGTGATTATCATGAGATGAGAACCTTCTGGTTTTAGGCAAATTGTGGAATTGGAATTAATTACCAATCTGGAATTAGGAGTCTAATGATCACCATGAATCTGTTGTTAATTGATAGAAAAACCAATCTGTTTCACGAATGTCCCCAGGAAGGAAACTGCAATCCTTACCTGGTCTGGCCTACATGTGACTCCAGACCCACAGCCATGTGGTTGAATTTTATCGGTAATTAAGGATGGGCAATAAATGCTGGCCTGCCCAGCGATGCTCAAATCGTGTGAATGAATAAAACAAATGAAACAACTTGGAACAATTCACACTTGGGTTCTGACACAAAGCCTTCTTTCTCCTGGACCACTGTGAAGGGGTTGATCGAAGGCCAATGGCCTCACTCTCCTGGTATTTCTGATTTCAGTCACAGTGTTGCACAGAAAGATGGAATGAAGGCTGAATATCTCTCGAAAGAAAGATTCCATAAGCATAGATGAGCTGCTACTCTCAGTCCACAGGGAGTACAGTTGTCTCCTGTTCCTCTACTGCCCACTTCCCCAGCAGCTGATTGAGCAAGTGTGGGTCGATTTCTGGGACTAGATTTGTCCAGCTTTCTGTCCTCTCAGCTGTAAGCTGTCCTGTTTTCCACTTCTGCTGATTCTTTTAGTGGTTCTATCGATCGGAGGATTTCCACCTGAAGGATTAAATTGCATAGTTCCTGGGGTCAGGCACAGGGGCGATGACGTATGATTAATTATTCTGTGTAGTACTGTCAGCACAGCATCCTCATGCTGTTTGCTCATTATCATGATTTCTGTCAGCAGTGAGCATGACTTAAAGCCAGCCTGTGCTGTTTATTAAGTAAATTATTAATCTGTACCTCTTCAAGGGAAGGTGTATAATGGCAGCTACAGGCTCAGACATGAAATAGTACAAGAAGTCCTCCAGAGAAATGATGACAAGGCAGTAAAAGTGGAACTCTGTGGAGGTCAATGGCAGGAATCTTGCCCTGAGCGTATGGATGAAGACACTCAAGAGACTAAATGGCCTCCTGAGTGATCAGGGTCAGTGAATCCATTGGTGACCTACAAACAAACAGTCTATCAGTTAGACCTTATACTGACCATGCAAAGCTCCACCACACCCTCACACACCTTGATTAGTGTTGCTGCAATCTTCACTCTCACATCTTACACAGCATATCCACTGTCAGCTGTTTAACCATGAAAACCACATCATCTTAATGGTCAATATTTTACTCTTTCTTGCAGGGGATACACAAATTGACCTTTGCCCCAACTCCTTATGAAGATAATGATGTTAGTTGTTATTGGGAGGCCCATGGCTGTGGCTGTGATCAGCTGAGCAGTAAACATGGTGATATCTTTGTATCTAAAACTCACTTGCTGCTCTTTTCACCATCTCTTCCAATTTACAAGCTGATGATACGGCAACTGTGCACCTCTTAATTTTCCACCTCCCCTCATCGTAACCTCATCCTCGGGTGTGTTTTTCCTTTCAGATACTCAAGAAATGCAATCTCAAGAAAGGCAATGGAGGTGACCAAGTAAGCACCGGTGGTAGTGGGATGCTAGTGGAGTTTTGGTGAGATTTGTTCAATTTAGACTGAATTCCTCTCCATGCCCTACAGACCTGGGACAAGAAGGAGTGACATGACCCCATGAAAATAATTCCAGACAAAATGAGATGCAGTTCCTGCTCCTGGAGCTAGAAAGAACCCAAGTTGGTACCACATACCTCACCTGTTCAGCAGATCCAAAAAGCCTCTCAGCATAATGGGAATCATCAAGAATATTGATCGATGTTCACGGTGAAGGGAAGAATCTGGCACCAACTTGGCACAGGGCTTTGTGCAGAGGTGGAACTCAACCCTTCTCATGTGGCCATTTCCACCAAAACACATTGGATTCCAAGGCAGTGTTATGGGATCAATATGTTGATTGCAATTTCTCCTTTCTGGAGTCTGAGCTCTGCCATGGACTCCAGCCCATTATGGCTGTGGATCACAGTGTTTCAAAGGTCTCACAGCAGCCCCACAATTAGTCCTCATGCAATTGCTGAGGCTCTCACTGAGAGTGCGGCACTGGTTCTGTGCAATCCAAAGCTGTCATCCTCTCTCAGGGTGGTTCGTCCTCCAAATCACTGCCACTCTGCCAATGTTCTTCACGTAGCCTCAGCCAAGGCTACTGCCTCCCGTGCTGAGATGGTGTCATCCAAAACAGGACCTTCCATCTGCAGTCTCCTCCTCTGGGCCTCAGCAGCCTTTCACCAGCCAAGCTGCAAACTACTGAGGATCACCACATGGGGGTGTGATGGACCAGGCCAGACCCCCTCTAAATATTTTAAGAAGGTAGCCCTGACCCAAACTGTTGCTTATTTCAAAGGGGGCTGTGAAGTATGATTCCAGGTTTGATGCAACTGGTGAACCACTCGGCTTTAACCAAAGCAGAATCTATTTAAACACTACAGCTGAAACACAAACAAAAAGAAAGCGGAATTAAGAAGAACCTAACTATTGGAAAACTTAATCGACGTGATACAGCAACTATTACTAATTAATTATTCCAATCCAGTAACATCCCATAGATGAACCCCTTTGCAAAAAGTTAAATTTAAACACAGATTCTTACAGGCAGGAAAGAGCAACAGCCAGAGAGAGATTTCAGAGAAAGTCAATCGGGAATCATCTACTGAAGCTTGCAACCCTTCTGATACTCAAAACATCTTGTGACTGCTACAGCTAAAAAAAACTAGAGAGACCTGAACTGGGAGAACTGGTCACTTCCCTTCCATTTTTAAACTGTGTTTTTTTTAAAAAAAGTACTGATTCAGGCTGTCCCCCTAGCCACTTCAGCACCTCTGCCTTTACAATCTCTCTTCAAAAAGAAAACCCAGGACAAAATAATATTTTTAAAATGACAGCAGCGTTGCAGCGGCAGGTGGAAGACTGGCTCTAAGAGGATGCTGAAGGGAATTAGTTGAGTTTTCTACGTGACTTGGCACAATTCCATTTATAAATTGTAATTAGAATGTTTGCTTTGTGATGATTTTTATTTTATAAGAGGATGATGTGATCATCAATGACATTTGGAAAAAGTGGATCTGAATGGGAAATGTGAGTTAAGGTTAATGCTAACCCATTTGAATTAGTTCTTTCATTGTAGACTCCAACAAAAAGGGTACTGTCTAGATTGCCCCTCCCTTTCTTTTCCTCCTCTACTGTTTGCTTCTCTTCCACATCCTCCTCCTCCCTGCTCAGCTTCACATGTGACATACAGAGCTCCTTGTCATGGTGGCGATGCTGTGCAACATTTCCATTGAAAATATTGCAACTTGCTCAGTCAGGCTCTTCTAGGCTGGTGCAGGCCATCACAGCTATCACGTGATGGAACAGGACAGCCTTCATTCAATAAACATGTGCAGGGGCCAGGCACTGGACTTATCAACTACTTATAACCCTCATTGCTCAGTATCTACACTTGGTTCACTGTGATGTTTCACAGGGGATGAACTTGGACTTCACCAGTTTCTTCATCCCCCCTCCCCCCCACCTTGTCTCAGCCGAATCCCTCCAGCCCGGCACCGCCTTCCTGACCTGCAGTCTTCTTCTTGACCTCTCCGCCTCCATCCTACTCCGACCTATCACTCTCACCTTGACCTCTTTCCACCTATCACATTTCCAACGCCCCTCCTCCAAGTCCCTCCTCCCTACCTTTTATCTTCTCCTGCTGAACACTCTCTGCTCATTCCTGAAGAAGGGCCTGTGCCCGAAACGTCGAATCTCCTGTTCCCTGGATGCTGCCTGACCTGCTGTGCTGTTCCAGCAATAAAGTTTCAACTTTGATCTCCAGCATCTGCAGACCTCACTTTCTCCTCACTGTGATGTTTCAAATGCAAACAGCACAGTGGCTGTCACAGAATAAGGATATCAAGGTTTATGTCAAAATATGGGGCAGAACTGCATGATTTACTGCCCATGGTCAGACCAGCTGGACATTACAGGGCGTGGATTTCTTTTCAGTTCTGCTATAGGACAGAGTTAACATGTAGTTCCCCAAACAGTGTGTGTGATCAGTAATGGCTTCCTGTACCATGTGATTTTATAAACTTTGCAACAGCTTGTTTTCTCTCTACCTGCCAGCCTCTGGAAAGAAAGCATCAAGTGAATCCCTTTTAATAGAGAGCCTTATTAACCTCCCTTATGTAATAGTAGACGACAAACTGCAACATGGTGTCAATACTGCACTATAGTGGCAGCCCAAAATTAACGAGATAGATAACAGTTCATGCCAATGATCAGTTTCACAGTCATTTGTCCTGCTCAGAAGCTGCATTCATGGCAGATTTCAGTAATGACTTCAGTGAAGTGAAACATCTGAAACATTGGTTGTTGCTAAAATCCAAGTAGGAGTATTGTTCTCTGAATACCCTGTATATGTATGGCCTGTTGGTGAGTGCCCTTTACCTGTTCCTCACCCTCTTCTAGCAGCTCTCCTTAGCCCCTGCTCATTTCTCCAACCAATCCTGATCCCCAGTGAGAGGCCTGATGTCACTCCCACGCCTGGGAACAACGCCCAAGAAGAGAAAGATTATCCGGGGAGGGCTTAGACAGCCATGGCTGACAAAGGAAGTCAGGAAATCTATCAAAGAAAAAGATAGAGCCTATAAAGTGGCCAAGAGAACTGGGAAATCAGAAGATTGGGAAGGCTACAAAAACAAACAGAGGATAACAAAGAGAGAAATAAGGAAGGAGAGGATCAAATATGAAGGTAGGCTAGCCAGTAATATTAGAAATGATAGTAAAAGTTTCTTTCAATACATAAGAAACAAACGACAGGCAAGAGTAGGCATTGGGCCACTTCAAACTGATGCTGGAAGCCTAGTGATGGGAGATAAGGAAATAGTAGGAGAACTTAATAAGTACTTTGCATCAGTCTTCACAGCGGAAGACATGAGTAATATCCCAACAATGAAAGGCAGTTAGGTGGCTGAGTTGAATATGGTTGCCATTACAAAAGAGAAAGTGCTAGAAAAACTAAAAGGTCTTAAAATTGATAAATCTACTGGCCCTGATGGGCTACATCCTAGAGTTCTGAGGGAGGTGGCTGAGGAAATAGCGGAGGCATTGGTTGAGATCTTTCAAAAGTCACTGGAGTAAGGGAAAGTCCCGGATGATTGGAAGATAGCTGTTGTAACCCCCTTGTTCAAGAAAGGATCAAGACAAAAGATGGAAAATTATAGGCCAATTAGCCTAACCTCAGTTGTTGGTAAAATTCTAGAATCCATCATTAAGAATGAGGTTTTTAAATTCTTGGAAGAGCAAGGTCTGATTAGAACAAGTCAACATGGATTTAGTAAGGGGAGGCCGTGCCTGACAAACCTGTTGGAGTTATTTGAAGAGGTGACAAGTAGGTTAGAATGGGGAAACCCAGTGGATGTGGCAGATTTTCTTTCCTTCCCAGAAGTGAACATCGATTGGGTCAAATTAATGTCTGACCTAATTAATTCATTGAAAAAATCCCGCTAATAATGAAATCCGATACTTATTTACTACTTTTCTTAAGTAAATTAATTTATCTTCTGTAATTCGCAGGTTATTTTCTTGATCAGTATGTTGTACTGTGATTCCATTTTACATGTATTCCATTTCCTTGGTTCCAAACAATTTATTTCACAATGACCAGATTAAATTGTGCAAATCGTTCTTTTACAGGAAAGTACCAAAGAGAAAGGAAAGATTGGATTTAATTCCTCTTACACAGAACCATAAAAACAAGACAGTTGGGGCTGTTCAACCTATCTAGTCCATGCTGACCCAAAGACACCCAGATGCCCTTCCTAATTTCATCTTTCAGCACACAGCCCATAGACATGCTTGAATCTTTCTCTAATATTCAGGCTGCCTTCTTACTTGATGGCATCTGCAAAGATTTTACTCATACAACTTCAATATAGGAGACTAGGACCCGTGGCACAGCCTTAGAATTAGAGGGGGTAAATTCAGAACAAAAACGCGGAGATATTTCTTCAGCCAGAGAGTGGTGGGCCTGTGGAATTCATTGCCGCAGAGTGCAGTGGAGGCTGGGACGCTAAATGTCTTCAAGGCAGAAATTGATAAATTCTTGATGTCACAAGGAATTAAGGGCTACGGGGAGAATGCGGGTAAGTGGAGTTGAAATGCCCATCAGCCATGATTGAATGGCAGAGTGGACTCGATGGGCCAAATGGCCTTACTTCCGCTCCTATGTCTTATGGTCTTATGGTCTTAACTAACTTGTGCTGACATGTGAAAGTCAGCAACAATATTGTTCCGCACCTTCCACCATTACACTTTTGAAACAACTACAGCAAGCAGCAGAACCATGAAGAATCATTGTGAAGAGCAGAAGAAATCAACCAATAGTATGGTTGCTTTACATGTGCCTGGCAGTGGGAGGTTATGAGAGAGCTGGAGGATGAAGCTCAAAATGACATGCTTTTTTTTTTATTCATTCATGGGATGATGGTATCACTGGGATATCCCGTAGGGCAGTTAGGAGTCAACCACATTGCTGTGAGTCTGGACTAGCATGTAGGTTAGACCAGGTAAGAATGGCAGTTTTGTTAGTGAACATTAAAGAACCAGATGGGTTTTTCCAACAAACAGCAATGGTCATCATTATACACTTCATTCCAGATTTTTTATTGAATTCAAATTCCACCATCTGCCTTGTCAGGATTTAAACCCAAATCCCCAGAACACTACCTGGGTGTCTGGATTGATTGTTTAGTGATAACACCACTAGGTCATGGCCCCCTCCCCAATCAGTGACGGTTACTGACATTATCATTAACCAGCACTGGATTCTTCCTGAAACTTTGGCTGAAATAATGAGCAGCAACTGAAGTGTGGATGTTGTTTGAATTCCCATCGGCATTAACAGTACCCAAGAAACAAATGTGCCTCTGAATCCAATTTCAAACCTATAAGTCTTCCAACAGAACCAATGGATAGTGATTCTTTCTTGTCTGGGTCTATTGAAGCAAGTTGTGGTTCGCTAAATGTAACCCTGGATGAATTAAAAGAAAATTTGGGGGAGAGGTTCTTTGAACTTTTGTATTTGGAATCTTGGATTTACTCTTTTTCCTCTTTAGGGTGCACTTTCTTCATACTGAATGGAATCAAGTGAATGGAATCTCAAAGGAGATAGCCTACTTTTCACTAATACACGCAATTAAATAAAACAGATCACACAGACTAATGCATACATCAAAAGAAAAATGCTGCATGTGACTTTGTCCTTGTTCTTTACTTTTTGTGAAAGAATCAAGATCTGCCAACTATTGCTGATAATTTTGTAAAGCATTGAATTTTCAGGTTAAGTATCAATGCCCTAATATCAAAGCTTCAGGACATTAAGGGTGTGCTGGATTAGGTTGCTTATTTTTAGATTAATAGAAAATTTGCTTTGTTGCCATGATTCCTTTAACAGCGACCGACTTCAAAGTAACTCATTGGCTGCAAAACGCTTTGGGGCATCCTTTGGTACTGAAAGGCCTTGTGTAACAAAATCTTCCTCATTGAACTAGAGGCCCACTCACCAATAGATCATTCCATGTTAGAGAAGGACAAAACAGTTACAAGCCCCTCCCAGCTAGAAGAAGTGCTCTTTCTGTCTACTGTCATGGTGATAGTGATAGCAACCATAAGCAGACACAAGGCTTGAAACGTCCTTCTAAAGATGAGGAATATAATGGGGCAATGAGGCAGCAGATTAACAAGAAGTTCAAATAAAATGGGCTCATGGCTGATCCAATGGGACACTTCAATACTACATTCAATTTCAGTGAAAGATACATTGGAGCTAACCTGTTTTGTGTTCTATACATAGTGTAGATGCATAGTGGTTGCTTTTGTGAGTGGCATGGTGGCTCAGTGGTTAGCACTGCTGCCTCACAGCACCAGGATCCCAGGTTTGATTCCAGCCTTGGGTGACTCTCTGTGTGGAGTTTGCACATTCTCCCTGTGTCTGTGTGGGTGTGCTCTGGTTTCCTTACAAAGGTGTGCAGGCCAGGTGAATTGGCCATTCTAAATTGCCCATAGTGTTAATGTTTTGGATCCAGTGACCCTTCCCCAGTTCTGAGTAAGGGTCACTGGACCCGAAATGTTAACTCTTATTTCTCTTCACAGATGCTTCCAGACCTGCTGAGCTTTTCCAGCAACTTTTTTGTTGAATATCAGGTTTCTTGAAAGTGAAAATGAAAAATTAGACAACCAACATGATTTACTTTCACATACAAAGGTGGTGGAGGGAGGGTGGATAAAAAGAAAACTTTGCATAGAGAAAACATAGCCTTCAACTCCAAATTTTATATCATAGAATCCCCCTACAATATGGAAAGAGCCTATTGAATCCACACTGACCATCCAAACAGCATCCCTCCCAGACTGCCCACAATCCCACCCAGACATCCCACTGTATCCCTATAATCCAACATTTCCCATGGCTAATCCACCTAACCTGAATATGCCAGTGACACTATAGGACAGTTTAGCATGGCCAATCCACCCAACCTTCATATCTCTGGACTGTGGGAGGAAGTCTGAGTTCCCAATGGAAACCCAGGGAGGGCACAGGAAGAACATGCAAACTCCATATAGACAGACAATGACACAAGGGTGAAATTGAACCCAGATCCCTACTGTTGTGAGGTAGTAGTGCTAACACCTGAGCCACTACACCAGCCAAATTCTGCTTTTAATTTGACAGCAACTCATCCCGTACCAGTGGGGGCACTGCAGGCAGGGACAGGTGATGATCTGTGAGCAGGTCTTTAAATGCTTGAGCTTTATATATCTATCCTGGATCATGATTGTTCCCTGCTGAGATTGGGAACAAATGCCTTGGCTCAGAACTTGTTCACTGAAAGAATGGTTAGAAGCAACCTGACCTTACTTTCACTCAGTGATTCCTACACTGACCTGAAGATTCTCCCATTGGGAACTGTAGTTGCATGTTCCCATTCTGAGATTTTTTTTGTTAACCATACTTTCTGATACAAGTCTCACAGCGATGTATTTTCAGCACTAGCAGTATTTATTGATTGACAACCCATTTAGCAGTACAGAAGTTTAAATGAGATTTCAGCAGTCATAGCAGTGGTAGGATGACAGAATTGCTACTAACGGATGTGACAGATAATGTTACACGTTGCTACGGGTAAAAGAATAGGAAATGCGCGGCAGAATTATTTATTAATTCTGGGTCACAACTGTGTCATACAGTGGCCTACATACATGCAAGACTTTGCAACAATTTAATCGAATCAATTTGAAATTTTCTGCAGCAATATTTTCTCCCAGACAAAGAAACCGTGATGTATCCATTAACTCGATATGCGGCTGCCGCTCACTGTCCAGTAGTTTTACACTCCAGTGAAGATTCAGGGAGACAAGGCCATTAGCAGTGTTAGTGAATAAAGAAATTACTATATCATTTCCAATCTAAATAACACACCCACCCACTCCTGTTTGCATATTCATTGCTCTTTCATGTTTAGTGTTTTAAGGGTTCTCTTTGTGCCAGGGATCCTGCAGGACAGTGCGATGGTGAAAACCTAGACTCTGAATATCGTATTGTCTTGCTCACAGTTGATAGATAAAGGCCTGCATTTTCTGCCCCAGTAATTACCACTTTCAGGATCAATGAAAGGTTGAGTCTTGGATCCTGCCAGATCACTTCCTTTACATTATGACGTGCTATTGATAATGTACACCTGTCACCAAGGGCAACTATCAGTATAAATCCAGCCAGGAGAGATAACCAGCACCAGATATTTTTAAATAAATCCCAGTTACTGAAATCATGATTTTGTTTTGTTTAGTTTGAATTGCATCCTTACTTCCACTCATTCTGATCCACCAGGTTTCAATTATATTAAAGCAGTTGAACATGGGACTTATTTAAAGGCTGAACCCAATGGGTTAGACTAGGCTGTGGTTGCGTTGACTCTTTGTTTATGTAAACAGAATGATTTAGTATATAAAAAGAAATCCTGCGCTGGCCCTTAACAAACTTGGCACTCAGCTTAATTATACCCAGTAATATTGACTTTGTTTCAGTATTTGCGTTCCTGGCTAAAGTTCAATAGGCAGGGTACAACACCACCAGAAATTAAATTAAAACCATGAACAAAGATTGCTTTACAAATCCTTCAATCATTGGTCTCACTTAATTTTATTTTTAATCTAGTGTTTCTCCCATAGAAGCAAAGGCTCCCTGCTGTACATTTTTGACATTTTTTCCCTAGGAGGCAGCCAAAACTGGCAAGGCCATAGCCAATACTTTTCTTGAATTCTGGGAAGCTGGTGGTAGCTCATCATTTTCTTTCAAAGGAAATCCACTGTCAATTGTTTTTCAATTCAGTGGCTTGCTCCAATGGGCATTAAGAGTGGAATAGTGTAAAGCACTGCAGTCCCAGAGGACTGGAGCCAATGACTTCCTCTCTCAAAAGGTCATGAGTAGACCAGTTGGGTTTTTAACAACAGTACAAAGCTTTCAACATTGTTTAGTTCCTTGTACCACCCAGTTTCGGAATTCAGTGTCACCATTTGTTAGTGTAGCATTTGATCTCAAAGCCACTCAGTTGTAAGTCCTGTGCCATAGTCACTGCTGTGCTCTATTCCCTACAATTCTATCAGCAACTCTCTGGATGTCAACCAAAAGACCATTCATTATGTGTAATCCTCAATTTTGAAGCCTGGGTTTTCCAACAGGTTGACCTTATCTGTCAGGTAGAGATCAGCAGTGCACGACCTCACTGATTGGCCACATCACAAGTATTTTCAGCAGGACAGTTCATCATAACATTCGAAGATTATCCAATACTAAAGGATAGTCCTTTTTGGACACAAGAAGTCTCTGCTTTTTACCATATCTGAGCTTAATTTTAACATGTTAACATTGTTCTTATGGCATAATTCAGACATCTGATCATTTTCTAAGTTTCTTTATATCTATTCATCATCTATCTACTCATCCTAAGGTACAAGGGACTGAGATGATGATTCTTTACACACGTATAATTTTCACTCCACTTCTAAACCAGTCTCGTTTTCTTGCTGCTTTCACTGAGGATGGGTAGGATTCTTCGCGCAAGAATCACTTTTCACCCGCACCCAAACTCCAGCGTTTGCAGTCATATTATAGTGAGTCCTGCATGGGAACCAACATTCCCCAAACTGGCAGCCATGCTGCTGCTCCAAGGGTGCAGGCATGCCAATACATTGACTCCTGGCTTTGAAAGTTGCTTCCCATGCAGAAGAGAGACAGAAGAGGGAACATAGATCTGAATTCCTTATGTGCATGAGCTCTACACCACCTGCCCCCTCTGTTACGACACAACGCAAACTCTCCTACCTAATTTAAAACCAGCAACACAGAAAAGGTTTATCCTGTGCAGTAATCTGTGAAAATTCAATAGGCCAAGAACTAGTTAAAATAAAAATTAACAACTTTAATTCTTAAAGTATGACAGAGAATAATTAACTAACAACTATTTACAAGTCCTTCCCCATACCTATCTTTTACCTTGCCATTCTACAATACTAGTCCAATAAAACTCCGAATTAAGATTTACAAAACAAAACTTCTTATCTCAAAACAAGGCAGCTTTCAGTTCTTCTATTTGGATCTTCCTGTGTCTTCTTCCTCTTAGGGATTCTGCTTCACAGGTTATTGATTGATAAAGGTACTTTTAAGAGAGCTATTTTTCAGGCAGTCTTGTTACATGCTGGTAGCTGGGCAGTTCTCCTCTCAACCGTTCAATTTTCCTCGATCTTATACTCCAAAGCATCGAATTGTGTCATTGGCTTTTAAAGATTGTCAATAGACTCAATTCAAACTGGATTGGAGCTTGCTATTTTTCAGAGTATTTTTTAAAACTGATTAGCCTAATTTGAATCTGTTTTGTCGTTTCCAGGCAACCAGCTAATCTAGCTTTCGACCAAGTGTTACATTGTTACCTTATTGAGAACACTTGGTGCTGTCAGATAGCTCTACCAGCTTTTAACTCTTTTAAAGGTACAGTACATCTTCATAACACCACACAGAGACATATGTGTCTGTAAGAAAGGAAATAATGGTGTGGTGGTATTGTCATCGGACTAGTAATCTGGAAACCTAAGTAACGTCCTTGGGACTTGCATTTGAATCCCACCATGGCAGAAGATGGAACTTGAATGCAATAAAAAATCTGGAATCAAAGACCAATGATAACTATGGAACTGTCATCATGAAAACCCATCTTGTTCCCTTTAGGGAAGGAAACCTGCCATCCTCACCTGGTCTGACCTACATGTGACTTCAGGTCCTTAGCAGTGTGGTAGTCTGTCAACTATCCTCTCAAATGGCTAGACCAGGTTCCTCTGCACTTTTTGTTCTCATATCCAATTTTCAGTGTCCACACTATTTTGTTTTCATCAAAAAAGAACTGATGGATTGCAGTGATTCAAGAAGGCAATTCACTACCATCTTTTCAAGAACACCTCAGGATACACATTAATTGCTGTCCCAGTCAGTGACACCTACATCCTATGAGTGAATAGAAACCAATTCGCTGATGGCTGACAATGGATTGACAATGTGACAAAGAACCAAACCCATTCTAAGCAAGTGCCTGATGCCTTATCTGCTGCAGGAAGCAATTTCTTCCCTGTTTTCACCATGGACAACTGGGAGCAGAGTGATGGAAACAAATGGTGCAGGGGTTCTACCTTGTAATGTGCAGTGGTACTTTTTGACTTGCAATTTGCCATTTCAGAAAGAACCAGAAAGGTGTTCATTCACAGTTAGCTCATATCTGACTGTATCCAAAAACATGCTGGTCTCCTGAGGAGCTGCAAGCCCAGGCCTAATGCTGGTAGAACTGATCATGGCATCAGGTTACTCCCAGAAGTCTGTTGGGATAGAAATGAAATTGTCCTCTGGGGGTAAATGAGGCATGATTTCATTTTGAAACAGCCCATGACGCAGGCAAGTAAACCTCTGGAAACTCCTTTGGTAATTGCAGCCATCCCCAATTTCCATGACACATGTAACCTCAGTGAAATCCCGGGAGACGTGCTAGGATGTGGGTTTACCGTTCCCAGCTCTATAACCAAGGAACCATATCGTTGTCTTAGAGGGCATACCATGACACTTCACTTGATTGATTCCTCAGATGATAGTGTTAGTCAGTGAGGAGAGACTGAGTTACACAGATATAACACTGGGGAAATGTCAGCAAAGGTGCCTTCATAAGATCCTCTAAAGCCAGAGGCAAGAAAGGTCATCCAACAGCATTGCCCACCCCCAAGCCAACATGCCTGGCATTGAGGTATGAATCAATCAAAACCAGCTCGACTATGTGGGACATGGGATTTGTATGTCTGACACCACACTCCCAAAGCAACTACACTATACAGAGCTCAGCCATTGCAGGAGAACAATGGGAATATTTTAGGGCATCCCTGCAGAAGTGAAACATCCTTGCTGATTCATGGGACTCCCCCCACCCCCCACCCCACCACAATAGGGGGGATTCGATGCAGGGTAGCACCAAACATAATGAGAAACTTCATCAGTAATGGTGCAAAGGCGAACACAACAAACTGAAGGGAGCACAAAACCCACCCTCAAACATCTCATCTACTGACCCTGCCAGTACCTCCTGAGATTGCAGATAGCACACTGGATTTATCAGCTACCTCTGAACTCGTTGAACCAGTGTGGAAACAAGTCATCGTTGATCCCAAGGGTCTGTGCTAGACAAAGAAGCCATAAGACTAGATTACACAATTGCTTTTCTCACGTATTAGCAGAATATTTCTGGGAAATGAATTATATTGGATTTGCAAGTCAAAGATCACTTAGATATTCTTGAATCAGTCTGATCAAAAGTGTTGTAACACACCTCTGGAACAGGTGGGACTTGAACCCAGGCTGACTGGCTTAGAGGTAGGGACACTACCAATGCTTTTGTTATCAATGATTTATAGTCCAGCCCAATAAGTGGGATGCAAATCATGTACTGCTATTTTTTATAATGGGGTGTCTATCTAACAATACAATAAATAAATAAGTAAAAACTTTCATAATTAACAATTTTAAACTGTAACCTGTATAGTCAAAGAGAAAATACACACCATGAAATGGCTTGTCTTACTCGGACTTGATATCTGTCAGTTCAGTGACAGTACTCTCATCTCTGAGTCAGTATGTTGTGTATTCAGGGCCCACAGGAAAACAAGATCTAGCTGATGCTTCAGTTCTGTCCTGTTGTGTCAGAGGTGCCATCATTTGGATGAGACATTAAACCCTAAGATCCTATTTGTTCTCTGAGGTGAATGCAAAATATTCCATGGCACTATTTTGATGCAAGTCTTTTTTTCTCTCTATATTTGCAGTTATATGATTGGAATAAAGAAAATAAAGTTGATTACTGTTCAGTATTAAATGCCCATCAATACACATTTCATTGTGACACAAATGCCAAGTTTCTCATGCAGTGTTCATTATACCAGCTAACTACATTGTAACCTGATATGTATTCCTTGTTATATTGGCTGTCAGCTCTTTTTTAGTTAATGGCCTGGAAAATCAGTTGGGTAGATGGCTGATTTGCAATACAGAGTGATACCAACAGTGTAGGTTCAATTCCTGCACCGACTGAGGCTACCATGACGGACTCTCCTTCTCCACCTCTTCCCTTGTCTGACCCTGAGATTAAACTGCCACCAGTCATCTTTGTTTAACAAGAGAGCAGCCTTATGGGTGAGTAAGACTATGCCAACTTTGCCTTTACTGAAAAATCTGGCATATATTGTACACTACATTATTATATAAAGCCATATGAGGACCTATAAGTGTAATGCAAGTGTTCTTCCAATGAATGGTGGATGGGTGATCACATTTTCACCAGGGGCTGCATGATCTGTTCTTATTTATTGGCCATTGTTGAAATTGGATTCCAAACTGTTTCAGAATGGTTACAATGTCACAGTGAGGCTTGAGGTGATCAGCACAGAAAGTCACTGCACACTTATTCCATGTCCTAGCTTAATACTTGAAGAGAGTCCTGTGAAATCAGTGTGAGGAGAATTAAACATGGAATGTTCTATACAGTTAATAAAGTAACAGGGCAGATTGTGTTTCAAGCTTTAAACACAAAAGCTTCTGATGGTGGGCTAAAAACTCTTGAAATGCTTGAGCACTTTGTAACATGTTTTCAATCCTTAAAACTTGTGTGTGAGCTTTTAACATGTTTCTCTTATAACTGTTACAAGTGTTAATGGTTAGACTTTTAACTTTGCTGTTAGTGATTAAGGGATTTGTCACAAATGGGTCTATATCATTCACAAATGTCTGCCCTTTAAAGACAATGAAGTTTTGTTACACATGGGACAAATGATTTCTTATTTCCCTTTTTAATGGATGATTGCAATGCCTGAGCAACAAATTTCACTGCATGCAGTGGGTGTAAAATCCTGCAAGGTTTCTCACAGGATGCTACACTACGAAACTATCATCCCAGCCGTGTGACAGAATGAGAGGGCAAGGGCACAAATATTGAGTTCCAAAGACCACATCACTTGCCAGGAAGTGCCTGGAATACAGGAAACTATCTATTGCAGTAAATCCAGAAAATTGCAGAACCACTTCATTCCATGTTCTCATTGTTTCCACTGATGTGGTTTAATATCTGTCAGGACAGTGGCTAGAATGCATTGATATACAGGTGCAAATGTAATTATAGACTACAAGATCAAAACACTGCTGTGCATCATGAGGTTGACTACCTTCCTCCAAGTTAGATTCAAATATATTAACTTACAAATGATATTGATGCCAAATGATCTCAGAATGAATATTTATCACATAGGCGGACCAGGAAGACTTAGCCAAGGTGTGTTTAGTAGTTTATTTTGATCCTTATCTGTATTAGTTTCTTATTCTTAAGCTTGCCCTGATTTAATCATTTATTTCTAGTTCCCTTTTATCTGCCCCTATTTTGCATCTCTTTAAGGAGCAAAGGAATTGTTTGATGATAAGGCCCATAGTCTAACTAGTTCACCTTATACCCTCTGAGTAGTTACATGACACAATGATAATTCCCGCCTTAAGCGACTGACTGTGTGGAGTTTGCACATTTTCCCCGTGTTTGCGTGGGTTTCCTCCGGGTGCTCCGGTTTCCTCCCACAGTCCAAAGATGTGCAGGTCAGGTGAATTGGCCATGCTAAATTCCCCGTAGTGTTAGGTAAGGGGTAAATGTAGGGGTATGGGTGGGTTGCGCTTCGGCAGGTCGTTGTGGACTATTTGGGCCGAAGGGCATGTTTCCACACTGTAAGTAATCTAATCTAATCTAATCTAATCATACTTTTGATCAATTAATCTTTATTGATTAGCCGATAAGAAACCTAGACAAAAAGCAAGAAAAATAAGAAAGCAAGAAAAATAAGTTGGAGGGCTTCGAGAACTGTGGACTCATAGTTCTTTGTTCTTCTCAATGTTATGGCACTTTCCATATAATATGTGGTTTAATAATGTGTTGGCAAGTTTTGCATATTGGGCTACTTAATGTATGGTTTCTCAAACTCATTTATTTCATTGTTGATTGTGGCTGATTGCTGCCTGAAAATTGGCTGCTATATTTCCTGTATTGCAACAATGACTATACCTTAGAAGTGTTCTGTGGGTTGTCAAGTGCTTTGAGGTGTCATAAGGATATGCAAGCCTTTACATAAATGTGATTCTTCCTTTAATAGTAGGATTACCTGTAGAGCAGAAGGATTGGCAAACAGTATGGACAATTATTGGGGCAGCAAACAAGAAAATGAGCAGAAGAGTCAGAGACCAATAGGAAATTGGTTGAGCTGGTGAGATTAGGAACTCTAGCGGGTGAGACGTGGACAATATCCGTGGGATGCATCAAAATAGAAAACGAGCAAAGTGCAGAGAGTTAAAAAAAATTAAGCAGGAAGACACCCAGCAATTAGAAATCAATGGCAGTAAATGCACAAACACACACACACACATATATATATAAATATAGGAGGTCATTTGGCCAATCACGTCTGGACTTGGTGTCCAAATGAGCATCTTAACCTTAGAAAATCTCCGCAAGAATTCTTCTGGGTAGTGTTCAAGGCCCCACCATTTTTAGTTGCTTCATCAGTGACCTTCCCTCCAACATTATGTCGGAAGCTGGATGTTTGCTGATGATTGCACAATGTTCAGGACCATTCGCAACTCCCCAGATACTGAAGCAGCCTGTGTCCATGTGTAGCAAGACTTAGACAACATACAGTCTTGGACTAAATGTGGCAAGGAATATTTGCACCAACTAAGTACAAACCAATGAGCATTTCCATGAAGACAGAACATTGCTTCTTGATATTCAATGGTATTACCATTGCTGAATCCCCCACTATCAACATCTGTGGGGTTATCATTGACCAGAAACTGAACTGAACTGTCCAGATAAATACTGTGACTACAAGAGCAGGTTAGAAATTATATTTTCTGTGTTAAATTACTCACCATCTACAGTATCTTCCCAAAACCTGTGCACCATCTACTAGGCTCAAGTCAGGAGTGTGATGGAATACTCCCCACCTGCCTGGGTGAGTGTAGCTTCAACAGTACTCAAGAAACCTGACACCATCCAGGCCAAAGCAGCCTGCTTCATTGGTACCTATTCACCAGCTCCAATATTCACTCCCTTCACCTGCCCTGCACAGTGACAGCAGGGTATACAAACTGCAGTAACTCACCGAGGCTCCTCCAACAGAATCTTTCCTCTACCATAAGACAAAGGAATGGAAGGCCATTCGGCCCATCGAGTTCACTCTACCATTTAATCATGGCTGATGAGTGTTTCAATTCCACTTACCGGCACTCTCCCTATAGCCTTTAATTCCCTGAGAGACCAAGAATTTAATCAATCTCTGCCTTGAAGACACCCAAGGACACCACCTAAAGGTACACAGGATAGGAGTGCATGTGAACACAAGCACATGCAAGTTTCCACCCAAGTCACACACCATCAAAACTTACTGAACTTTTTACAATTGTGTTCATGAACAAACTGATTTCTGTAAAATAATCATTAATCAGCTTGGAATAACACGTCCTATTTACTGTCTTTATTTCCATTTTATTATCTACTGAAATTCACAGACCTAACACTGAGGTAAACACCTTTAAAAAGAATGAAACTTTGGTGGCGGCGTGGAGATAGTAAACCAGGATGGAGCCACATTAATTCCAATGACACACAAGTTGGGAGAATCATCTCTGTAGCAGACAAAGGAATGACATGTTTGAATCGGGAAATTGTATCGAATTCCAGGAGACCGTTAACCCGCATGTTATTAAATAGTCAATGTGAAGTGGTAGGTAGGTCCAGCATTTGGTTCTGAGATTTCCCCCCACTTCCTCCGAGATAACCTGACCAACCCGAAGCGCTCCTGTGGACAGGGTGGGCCAGGCTGTGGAGGAGAGCAGTGTGGTTGCACTGCTTCATCACAAGGTTTTGGGAAGAAGACTAAGCTTCAGCCAGCACTCTGTGTCGGCTCTCTGTGTTGCCGACGTGTAACTCTGTGCACTGAGCTCACCTGGAGGGGCACTCCAACCAGCCGAGGCTTTCTGTTGATGGGTAGACTTTTTGCCCAGAGCTGATGGAAGCCGAGAGAGTGCGGGCTGCTGTCACTGAGCCTCGCAGCAGCGCGGGGTATTCGGGACCCCTGCCCCTTGGAGAAGCTGGGGGTGTAAGGGTCCCTTTAATAGGAACTCTTTGCCCTCTGGATTGAGTCGGTGTCCCAGCGCCTGCGCTCTGCACGGCTGGCGGTGCCTTTAAGGTGAAGTTGCTGATTTCGTCATTGCAGCCGATTGAGGGGAGGAAGGGAAAGAGGAAAGAGAGAGAGAGAAGGAAAGAAAGAAAGTAAAAAAGAAAGGAGAGAGAAGGAGAAGGGGTGCCGGCGCTAGGGCTGTCTGGAGTCTGGAGTCTGGAGTCTGGGGTCTGGGGTCTGGGGTCTGGACATCACGTCAAGGAGTCAGACAGACAGACACTGTGTGGAAGTTAGGCTGCAGCTCAGGGGCTGGACGGCAGGAGCCCAGGGTTAGGGGAGAGGGAGACACACACATACAGACAGAGACAGAGTGACAGGAGGAAGGGAGGGGGAGCTGAGCAGCCGCTGTCACTGAGCTGACAATCACAGAGCGCTCCAAAGCAAACAAAAGCTGCAAGTTGCTCGGAGGCTGACGATCCTCGGCGCCAGAGAGAGAGAGAGAGTATGGGATCCACCTGATCGCCTTCCGGAAAACCGGGCAGCCCTTCTCCCTCGCCGCTTTCCCAACGCCGGGAGGAAACTGCACGGAAACTGATCGGCGCCGCGTCCCTTTTCGGATCGCCCGGAGCGGAGTGCAGTCGGGGAGATGTCTGTGCCCGTGAGTAGCTGTGCCCATTTCAGCCAGTCCCTATCCCCGGCGCTGAGCTGCAGCCTCGCTGCCTGTTTGTAAAAGCTCTCACTCGGGTGAGAGTGCGGTGCTGTGTGTGGCGGTTGTTCGTAGGAGCTGGTTTATTTTGAATGGACACCGAGCCTGTACATTGCTGTGGCCGCCTGTGGGAGGGTGTGCAGGCCGGGCCCCCTAGCCAGCTACCTCCTGCTGTTAGCTGGAGCTCTGGGCACGGCCATTCCCCTCCTCCTAGAACAGACCCATGCCCCTGGACCGGTGGACGGGCAGGGGAGAGTGGGCATTTATTTCCTTGTGTACTTTACCCTGTACTTTGCAACTGTAAAAGAATCCAGATTTAGATTTTTTTTTCCGTGTAATTTTTCAAGCTGCTAAGTGTAGCATTTACTGGGGAAGCTTTTTTTTTCTGAATTGGAGGAATTGGTTAAATCTTGTTCGTTTGTTTACAAACGGACGACACTAGAATACAGATTGTCTGTCTGTTGATGTTCTGAGTGTGGCTTTTCTGCTCTTTGACCATCATTGCCACCTCTTCATCCCTCTCCCCTCCTCCACCCCCAACAACAGAGCAGAGCGACTTTCACCAGCAACTTTTCCCTTGAATACTGTCCATCGTTTCCCTGACATATTCCCAGTATCCCTCTACCCCTCTGTGTCTTTGGACACAGTCTGTTTTGTTAGAACACAGTGACAGGGTGAGGGGAAAATGTGCAAATCCAGGACTGTGGGACAAGCCATACAGAGAGATTTTTCATCATTCATTTCCATCAGGGCGTCACATCGGCTCCATTCCCTGGTTTGAAGGTTACCTATCGGAGTCCTGGTGTTTAAGCAATGTATTTTGGGATCTGGGTGTCACTGGAAAGGTCAACACTTATTGTTGATCCTTTGTTGCCCTTGAGAAGGCGGTGATGAGTTGTCTTCTGAGAATTGCTGCAGTCCAGTGGTAAAGATGGACTCATGATGCTGTTAATTGGAGAATTTCAGCTTGTTTTACTGGGCAAGGAGGAAGGAACAGGGGCTTCTTTCCAAGGTCAGTATAGTGAGTGACTTGAAGGGGTACTTGCAGGTTGTGCTATCCATGCTGCCCTTGTTCTTCTCAGTGGTGCTAGACATGATTACCTCCAGTTCAACAGCTTAAAATACAGTCACACTAGTGGAAAGAAACTTGTCTGGGCCCAACATGAAATTACCTTCCTGTTATTTAATAGACTAAAACTTAGGTCCATAGCTTGGAATGTGCACGTCATATGCTGCAATCCCAGATGCTATGAACCTAAGCTATAATTACAGTAAATAGATCAAAATGACCACTTGGATGGTTTCACTTTACTGTTTTCAGGCTGTGTCAGTACAAGGGCCGAATCAGATGTTTTATTAATGTTTGGGATCTCGTCTGTGCTGAGTTTAACATGGAACAGTGTGGTCGGTGTGCGCTGTGTAACAGGGTTGTGGCAGTACCTAAATGGGGTGCTCCCAGTGATTATACAGTGCCAAAGGGGACAGAATCTGATTCCTCAGATTCGAGTGGTTCCTTCGATTTCACTCGTTGGTGTTTAGATTGGTGCATCTTACTGAAACTGAAATCAAATGAAATTCAATAAACTGAGTGCTGATTTGAGTTAAAACCCAGTTTTTGCTGATGGTGTTTGTTGTCTCTGAGTAATGACTCAGCATCTCTGCCGTGAAAACGATACCTTTTGCGAGACTGCATGGAAGTGCAGTGCTGGCAAATTGCTGTGTACCAGTGTGACTTGTTTCACCGACACTGAGAGTATAAGTTAGTGTCGGTGACCATGGTTAGGACTCCCTAGTATTTTGTTAGGTCTCTAGTGTTTTATGAAAATTCGCTGACAGAAACAAATACCTTTGGGGGAAAATGGATAAAATGCAGTTGCAAGTAATCATACAGGGGTTTATTTTATACAAAAACAGCAACAGGAATTGAATAGGAATTGTTCAGTTCAGATAGTCTATCTGTTCCAATATTAGATAAGCTGCTTAATAAACTTTATTTGCTGGGGAGGCAGTGTGTAGTGGTAATGTCACTGGACTAGTAATCAAGAATGATCTAAGGACATGGATTTGAATCCCAACATGGTAGATGGTGAAATTTCAATTCAATTTTTAAAATCTGGAATGGAAAGCTAGCCTAATGATGACCAAGAAGTTATTGTCGATTGTAATAAAACCCCATCTTGTTTACTAATGTCCTTTCAGAGAAGGGATTTTATTGTCCCTACCTAGTCTGGCCTACGTGTGCCTCCAGATTCACAGCAGTGTGGTCTTCTTAACTACCCTTTGAAATGACCCTAGCAAGGCAGTTAGGGATTGGAAAAAAAACTGCTGGTCCAGCTTGAGGTGTCCATGTGCCATGAATGAGTTTAAAACAAAAACATCATAATACTTGTGAATTAGTAAATATTTCACTTTGCATTACCACATGAAACCTGATAACCTACTGAGTGAGTTTTAAGAAAAAGGTAGCGTAGGAGATGAGAATTCTCTTAGACAGCAAGTTGTTATGATCTGAATTCAGTGCGTGAAGGGATGGGTGGAAGCAGATTCACGAGCAACTTCCAAAAGGGAATTGGAATGTTTGAAAAGGAAATATTTGCTGTGCCTTGGGAAAGGAGCAGGTCTAATTGAATAGCTATACCAAAACTCCATCCTGGCCTGAATCACTGCCAGTACTGTCAGATTCTGGCACGTGGAAGCAGGAATATCAGGACACAACTGGATTGTCACTGTAATGTTCTAGACTGCAGCGAGGTGATCTTTTGGACTGTGTGCTGTGATGCAATCCTGTGCGCAAACTAACTTCAGACTATGAACTTCTGTATGTTTCAAAAAGGCAATATCAGGATTTTAATTGCTGGAAGAATAATGTTCAGTTTTTAAAACTGTCTAACACTAAATGAAAATTTCAAATTATAACTTCAAAGATATGTAATATAGGAGCTGACAAATGGCTAATTTGTTCAGGGCACTGCAACGTGAAACTATGTCCTACTTGATTTCAAGTTGATCTGTGTCCTTCATTAGCTTCGTTAGCTGACTTCATTATCTGACTTCAGACATGCAGCAGCATTCTTTCTCAGTTTATTTACGGGATGTGAGGATGGCTGGCTGGGCTGTCATTTTTGTTGCCTATTCTTAAGTTGCTCTTGAGAAGGTGGTGGTGAGGTTCTTTCTTGAGTCCTTGGGGTGTGAGTAAACCCACAGTGCTGTTATGGAGGGATCGTCAGGATTTTGTTCCAACAACAATAAAAGAACAGCAATACGGTTGTAGGCCAGGATGGTGTAAGACATGATGGAAAGCTGACAGGTGGTAATGCATTGACCTTCAGGGTGCTGGACGCCATGGGTTTGGAAGGAGCCTTGGTGAGTTACCAGTGTACCTTGTAGATGGTGCTCGCTGCTACAAATGTGCATGGTTGGTGGGCAAATGAGTGTTGAATGTTAGATGGGATGCCAGTCAAACGGGGCTGCTTTGTCCTGGATTGTGTAGAGCGACTCACGTGCTTTTAGACTTGCATTTATCCAGGCAAGTAGGGAGTATTCCATCACGTGCTTAACTTATACCTTGCAGATAGTGAACAGGCTTTGGGGAGTCAGAAGGTGAGTTACTCGCTGCAGAGCCCCTAGCCTCTGATCTCTTGTTGTAGCCATAGCATTAATTAAGGCGAGTCCAATTCACTTTCTGATCAATGGGAACCCCCAGGTAATGGAAGTCAACCAGCCAGTGTTCCTGCTTTGAATCAATATCTTCAAAGAGGATGTGGAAGGACATTGTGAGTAAGATAAATGCCTTGTATTCACAGAATGATTTTCTCATTATCTGAATGTCACAATGTGGCAACTAATTAAGTACTTCTGAAAAGTAGTCTCAGTTGTTTTGAAGAAAAAGCAACTGTTAATTTGTGAGCTGTCATAAACAGCAGTGCAGTAATGACCAGTAAATCTGATTTGTACTTTACTATTGGGATAAATATTGACTAGGTCTTTGGGCAAGTACTTCTGCTTTTCTTTGGATAGTGTGCTGGGATATTTTACACCCAGCCAAGATAGCAGGAGGGACCTTGATTTAACATGTCATCAGAAACTGGTACTTCTGACAATGCACCACTCGCTAAGTACTGAACTGGATTGGCCACTTGGCCATGTGCAGGGAAACGGGGTATGTTTGGTCAGTTTTCTTTTGTGTGCAAGGAAACATGTGGGAGATACTTATAATGAGGAGAAAAAGGTGGTTCTATGATGCGATGCTCTTGATGATAAAGTAAGCTGTTGGTAAGCATAGTCACCTAGCAGTGGAACTGCATTTCTGTTGCGCTTTTCATAGTTAAGACATCCCAAAATGTTTCACAGCCAGTGAAATACTTTTGCAGTGTTGTCACGTTTTTCATCTGGGAAATGAGGCAGCCAGGTTGAGCACAGCGAAACTGCATAAATAACAATGAAATAAATGACTGGCTTAGCTGTTTAAGATAATGCAGGTAATATCTCTGGATTTGTAGTGGAGGTTGCACATAGCCAGTGTTTGTTTATACTGAAGCTGCTGTTCTCCTGGATCGATTACATTAAAGGTGAACAACACTGGATGAAGATATTTGGAAAACCTTTTTTCCAAATTGTTATGAGTAATAATTTTTCTATATCTCAACATTTATTTAGTCACAGCATATAGACTTGCAAAGGCTAGACTTGTGTTTTTTTTTTATGTTGAGTGATCAGTCAAAACCTTTGTGTGTTTTGTTGTGGTTACAGAACTCCCTGAAAAGAAATCTGTGATGATAACTAATAACATGAAACAAAATGTAAAAAAGTGATGCTGTGATAACAGATGAGAGAAAATACAGTACAGATCAAAGAATCCAGCTTTGCCAGATATGCCATCATTTTCATTCACACAAAGATCCAATCTTTTGTACTTAATAAGCCACTGATTTACTGTGGCCCACTGGTTTAGGAGCATGTGCACTTCACAATTCAAAATGCTGGCTTTCTATCTGTTTCCATTATTAGACCTGGATAACTGTCAGATCCCATCTCTCCAATGTTGTCCCTGTATATATTGCTTGACCTGTTACAGAATCATATAATCAGCTCACACCGCTCCTCGGGTTCCTTCGTACTTTATTGTATTTCAGTGTAATCTCCTGAGCCTGTGACATTACATATTGGATTAAAAAAATCAGGCATTGGTGTATTCTTTTACTAATGTCATTATAGGTATGCAGAATAGGGTAAAATCACCCGTGAAGTTGGTTATCGATATTCAAAGGTTATGTTTTGTACTGGAGAAATATCTGTATGAATCCTTTTGGAATCAAATCAGTGTTGTTTTGCTGCAGAGTCCCTGTGCGCCCTGTTAGAAAACCAACCGATGCCCTTTAAGTTGGCTGTACAAAATGCAGGTAGATATTTTGGAAGTTTCCATTACAGGCTAAATATTAGAGCTGTGACTTCAAATGATTTTCAGTTGCCCAAGCAATAAACATTCTTCAGTGAAACCCCCAATTAGAAATATTAATATGCTGTGAGTGTCAAATATTACTGATCGCAGTGCGGTTTCAAATTCAATCTCTTTGCTGATTTCCTTTAATCATGGCAATGCCTTGATTTCTGTTCAGTGCAAGTCCCTTTGAATGTCTGTCACCAGATGATAGTTCTGAGGCAGAATCACGCTCATTGCGAATGGTTTGTGATTTGTTATTAGCTATGGATGAATAGCTTGATCCTTCTCTTATTACTGGGTGGCATTTAGTGATTTATTAAACCCCTAGTCCTAAACTGAGATCTTGTCTCGGGTGGATTCTGGCCTTTGGTGAATGTATTTTACGTGCTTATTTTTCTTAATTATGGGGATAACTATTATATGTTTTCATTATTTTTCTCGAATAAGTTATAAGAAAGAAATTGCAGGCTTTTGCAGCTTTAGAGAATATAAGCCAGCACTCCATGTATTTATTTAGCAATTGAAACCTGCTGCAGTTTACAATTACTTATGAGTCATTAATTGTTTTGTATCACATACTGTGCTCTGATTCCACATAGATAAAACAATGCCAACAATTTCTGTGTGCGTGTGATTGCTTTCAGCAAATTGAGCTCTTATCAGCTCCTTTTTTTTAATATTACGCTAAATCATTGACTTTTTCCATTTCTGAAGAACGGTCATTATCCTCTCTCTAGAGATCATGCCTGAGCTGCTGAATGTTCCTCATACTTTCTGCTTTTTCAAATTTCAAATTTCTGGCATCCAGGGTCTTTTGCTTCTGCCCTTTTTTAAAAAATAATTACAGTTGTCTCTGCACTAATGCAACTTTCATGGTTTCTGGGCATAGTGGAAGAGCCACCTTGAGATTTTTTCCAAAAATTGTCATTTATTACGTGTCGCACCCCTCGCTCCAAAAGATGGCATTTTGCTTTAGTAAGACACTGTTTTTCGAGTTAATTATCTACAGCCCACTGTATTGAAATTTGCTTCGTGGGCGATCACATTTTTCGGCCAGGCACTTAAAGCTTCGATGCACCATGTCTATCTAAATGCTGTGACGTTGTTGCTGTCACCAGGGGCTAGCTTTGCGGCTCTATCCTAAAAATACCAACCACCGAGTCCTTTGGAGTGATGATTCTATGAACCTTGTGGATTAATTGTTAACTGATTGGATCTGTTCTGTTAATGACGTGATGCTGGTTTTCCAGATTGTCACTTGCCCTGAATTTGAATGTGGTGTCCCACATATTGATCGACAGCTGTCTCAAAAGTTGAAGACTTCTCAATCTGAATGGCCTCCTCCTCTACCTATATTCCTATGATCTCACTCAATGCAATTAAAGAGATTGGTATTTCTGTCTGTCTCTGATTTCCCTCCATCTTTTTGCAAATGCTTTTATCTTCACATAGCAGCCATTCCCCTCTGACTACCCATTGATTTCTTTGGTTTTCCTTGAAAGAGTCCCAGTCCTGTGGAGTGTGGCATAATTACGTCAAGGCTGACAAAAACAATGTGAGCAACACAGCTCATTCTAACCTGGGTCAAAAAGTGCAGTGCTGGAAAAGCACAGCCGGTCAGGCAGCATCCGAGCATAAGCTCTTCATCAGAAATGTCATTCCTGATGAGCTAATGCTCGAAATGTCGACTCTCCTGCTCCTCGGGTGCTGCCTGATCCGTTGTGCTTTTCCAACACCACACTCTGACTCTGACTCTGATCTCCAGCAATCTGCAGTCCTCTCTTTTTCTCCTCATTCTAACCCGGCAAATGTTTCCATTTTAATATCAGATGCAGATTGCACGTAGCTAACTTTTTTTTGGGGCTCCTGCTGTGGATTTGGCTGAAGACTATTCATTTGAAAAAGAAACAAACTTATGGATTCTGCTTTCATTTGCTATGTTGCAAAGGACAAAAACCCAAGGCAGGGTACACTGAACAAGTAGTTCATAATTCAAGCAAATGTTTTTTGTACTCCCATTTTGTATAAGTGTATCTAAAAACTTGAAGAAGGTCAGAAACTGCTGAGCAGTCAGACTTTAAGAATTCTTTTTATTATGTGAGGTAGGACAAGTTGGTAAAGCTGTGCTTTTAAAAAGATACATTGGATCGGTCACTTTATGAACAAAGGAATAGAGTATAAACGTGCAAAATCGTTGCACAAAGCCTCTAAATTTCTGGTTAGGCCCCTGCATCCGATCCTGGCCACCATGTTTTAGGAAAGGTGTCAGGATTTTAGAAGGAGACAATTTACTGAGATGGTGTGAAGGATGAGAACCTTCAAATTGTATGGAAAATGGGAATTATTCTCCTTTTTGAAGGAGAGATTTTATGGATGTTTCAAAATTATCAGGAGTGAATAGGGCAAAACCATTTTCCACTGGCAAGAGGGTTTATTACCTGAGGGTCAGATTTAAGGTAACCTAGTTTAAGTGCTGAGTGAGAGATGAGGTTGCAAAATGATATTATTTTTATGCAGGGAATTCATATTGTGTAAAAAGTACTGCTTGAAAAGAGTGATGGAAACATATTGAATCGTAGTATTTCAAAGAGAACTGAAAATACATTTGAAGATAAAACGTTTGTGATGGGGGTTAATTCAGAAACTGTTTCTCAGTCATTTTTTTTAAAATAAAGGGTCAAATACCTCATTTTGCACTGTCAAATTCATCATTTTATGATACAGTAAAAGATATCACCATTGAAATTTAATATTTGAATTAACTACTATAATGTGAACTGAAATAAATCGCAGAGAGAGATTGATGTATTTTCCACTTCTTTCAATTGCTGCCAATTGATATGATTCCAGCTATTGGGAATACTGGACAAGTCAGATCCCAGAGTGTGACCTAGCTTGATGGATTGTAAGTTTAATTTTTGCAGTTGGTTATTTTGCTTGTTCATAATGGAAATTTATTCAAATCAGGCTGTAAATATTCTTTAATGAAGGAACTCCAGATTTATTGCACAAATGAAAACAACAAAGCTGTGTAAATGACTGACTGCTTATTAAGCTCTTAATATAAACAGCAAAACAAAGTTTCAACCCGCTTCCCAGCAAAATCCATTACTCACTCAATCCCAGATGAATATCATTCCTGTCTTTACTCTTTTTAATTTCCCCTTTTACTGATTTCTTTCTTTCTTAGACTGCTGAAACTGTTTATGACTTCTTTCCAGTTTGGCTGATGAGACAGGTGTGATACCTAAACCCCTTTGCAATTCTAACAGCTTAAAAATATCTATACAAAGTCTCTCAGCTGGGAGACTTCATGATCTAAAACCTGATGGGTTAAAAACTGTTTGCCTAAGCTGAACTCCTGATTCTTCTGAACTGAAGTCAAAATTAATGGCCCTGGTCTGTTTTTTTTAATCCTGTCTATTGTAAACACGGCAATATAAACATTCCATCAGTTAACCCTTGAGTATCCTGGTAGGCACTTCACTGAATTACATGCCTTCTTGGTGATGATGTACTTAGATTACTGCTCGAAATTATTTTCTGACCCTTTCAAATAAAATTATGCTTCATGACATTGAAACCAAAATCCATCTGCCTCTATTTTAAGCATCCAAATTCCAAAAATGCAAATCATGGTAACATGTTTAACTCAATTAACATTATTTCTGGTTGGACCTCTTTCCCCCTTTCTGTTTTATGAAGTGGAAAAGCGTTCTTGATTAAAACAATGAAACGTTTTGCCAAATTGCTGAATTGTTTTCAGGCAGAACGTATTAATGACTTACATAGTATGGTTACAGGATTTCTTTTTCCTGTATCCTTTGGAAGGGAATGGAGAGAAATAAAGCCAGATTTTTGGGTCCTAAATGATCTTTTTTGATCCTTGACCTCTTCCTTGATTTCCTGTTAGCTGTTGCCAATCTGCAAAGGTCGCAGAGTGACCAAGTAATTTTCCAGTGGTTATTTGTTCACTTGATATAATTTGAACTGATTTTTCTTTTGATAGAGTCAGTGACTGAAGTTGACATTTAAGAGAGAAAATAGAATCAATGTAAAGTTCTATGTGATTCTATATGGAGGGGTGCCCAGCAGTTTTAGTTTGACATTGTGGATGGTAACGAGCTTTTATTCTTTTGAAACTGATGTCGGAAAGTATGTGCTGCAATTTGCCTGGGAATGTATTGAGATTTTATTTCTGTATAAAGTGAGAGGGGCATCAGCACGCTAGCTACTGCCGACAAGCAGCCTGTCGAACAATGGCAAGTATTGGAAACCAAGCTGAGGGTTCTCAAGATGCAGTTTAACATGTGTTCTGTATTAAAGTATCTTGAAAGAGCTGTTCTTTATTCTGCTGTGGAAGATGCGGCCCTTAAGTTGCAATCTGTTTGCTGGTTACTGCACGCAGGGGCTGCTGCCTCTGCTGTTTGTTCCACTCATTAAACTTTTTTAAGTCAACACTTGCAGAAATTGGGAAAACAGGGGCTGTAACACGTCCACCTACTTCTTCACACACAGTAGAGGAAAATCTGTTCCTGCAAGCAACTAATTCAGTGACTCTGGTGCTAACACATTATCCCATTAAGTTGATTTGGAAGACTTTTTTTAAAAATATGAATAAAGTAGCAATGTCCATGCATATCTGAATTAAGGTTCTTTCCTACAGGAAGGTAAAGACTGAGATGTTTTCTGATATAAGACCATGAGACATAGAAGTGGAAGCAAGGCCATTCGGCCCATCGAATCCACTCTGCCATTCAATCATGGGTGGGCATTTCAACGCCACTTACCCATACTCTCCCCGTAGCCCTTAATTCCTTGCGAGAAGAATAATTTATCAATCACTGCCTTGAAGACATTTAATGTCCCGGCCTCCACTGCGCTCCGTGGCAATGAATTCCACAGGCTAACCACTCTCTGGCTGATGAAATGTCTCCTCATTTCTGTTCTAAATTAAACCCCTCTAATTCTAGGGCTGTGCCCACTGGTCCTAGTATCCCCGCCTAACGGAAACAATTTCCCAGTGTCCACCCTTTCTAAGCCATGCATTATCTTCTCAGTTTCTATTAGATCTCCGCTCAACCTTCTAAACTCGAATGAATACAATCCCAGGATCCTCAGCCATTCACCATATGTTAGGGCTACCATTCTCGGGATATCGGTTGATAAAATGATGAAATGGTTCAATTATGTAAGCATAGAGGAAATATGTGTGGTATGGCTGCATAGTCAAAATCAGGTTCTGCAGCTGCTGTTTTGGCCTGAGCTGGTTGTTTTTGGTACTGTGGGTTTATCATTGCCTCCAGTCACAGGGGCAGGACACAGAGATAGGCCCAAAACTGCTGCAGCCACAATGGGAATTGAACCCAGGGCTGTTGGTGGGAGTTCTTCTGAACCAACTGAAAAACAACTGGAAAAGGCTTCTCAACCACTGAGGCATCACTGTTCAGTGACAACATAACCCCAGCTCCAGACTGAGTCTGAGTCTGAATGTAAGTGTAAGTCCATGAGAAAGAAGTGGCACATTTCAAATGGGGGAATGAAGATAGGACGGAAACTCCGAGAATCGGGTTGTGCAGGAAGTGCTGGTAAAATGATAGTCAACGAGACATGAGACCCATTAATCTACTGATGTTAAAATGAAACAACACTAAATGTGAGGATTTATTGCACCAATGTAAGTTGAATGATATAACACTAATTGTGTTATAGACTAATTGTTGCAAATAATCTATCAATTAGACTAAAATAAACCCATAATCGAGAGATTCAGGAAGATTTTAGGAACTATAATCCTAAAGTCATCTCTACCTCTCAATCAATACTATATTAATCGCACATGTACTGGATTAATGCTTTAATATTACTGTATACGGGGAGGGCGGGGAGCAGAGGTTAGATGGGGGTGGAGGCAGTAGGTTGGGGGTTGGTGGGGAGAGTGGCATCAAACAAGAATTAGTAAAGGGAATGGACCTTACGGAAGGCAGAGAAGGGTGGGGAGGGGAAGATGTTCTTGGTGGTGAAGTCTAATTGCAGTTGGCAATTGTATTTGAGGATGATGTGTTGGATGCGGCGACTGATGGGATGGTAGGTGCGGACAAGCAGGACCCGTCTTTATTGTGTTTGGAGGGGGATTGTTTCGAGCATTGATTACTAGGGAGACACATTTTGACAAATTTGGAAAAAATGTGCTTTTCTTCCTGTCCAATTCTGTTGATGTGGGAAGTAGTTTAGTTGCTGTATAAGAATTTATCAGTTGTTGGACTGTGTAGTTGGACCTTGTTTGTATTTATCTTGTTTTTGTATATTCATTCCTATCAGCTGCAATCTGATTCCCTTCCTCCCTGTCAATGGCAATGTACATTACAGTGATCAACACCCATCACTGTCCTCTCAACTTCTTGGTGTGTTATAATTTGAACCGTATTCCTTTGTAATGTAATAAATACAGAAAGTGCTGGAGAAACTCCTCCGGTCTGGCAGCATCTGCAGAGAAATGTTTCTATCTGAACAGATACTGCCAGACCTGTTGCGATCCTCCAACACTTTTTCTGTTTATATTACAGACTTTATTCCTCTGTTATGTGCAATGTTCATTTTTAAGACATCCTGAAAGTTAGCAGATTTCTTGCCATTTGGTTCCTTTCTTGCCAACCGGCGCATCTATTTGTTTTGCTCTCAGAATTGGCATCACTAGCTTTGTTTTATTGACTGGAGTTCCAACATTGGCTGGGCAGTTAGTCACAATACTGGAGAACTGACAGTGTCTAAGGGATTGTACCTTACCCTGAGTCTGCAACTTCAGGGAAGGATGGGGGAGGGACATGACAAACTACAGGGCAAGAGAAGGGATGGGATGAGGCATTGACCAGTCAAATTAAAGGAAATGGTAGAGTAATGTTGCAGTGCATGCAGTTGTATTGGAACTTTGGATTTACATATTATGCTAATAAGTTGAATTGTCCTCTTTTCCTCTCTCCTCTCCTCTCCTCTTTCTCACCTCTTTCTCTCCTCTCTCCTCTCTCCCCTCTCCCCCTCTCCCCTCTCATGATTCGAGCAGGTCCCTAGATCCTGCTGATGTAAGGATCCCTCGATTGTGTTGGTACAGTGGGATTATCCCACTCAGCTATTATCCATTGACATTCCATGATTAATGTAGCTACAAATCTGCAGTAAGGTGGTGATGAAGATGAGAAATGACAGTGGAATTTTCCTTGTGCCTGTTTGCACAGCAAGGTAGCAAAGCCACTTGAGCACTTCTCCTGTTAAACTGGTTGTAATAAGGTAAGTCAACACAGGCCGGGAATTGGATGTAATCTAACCTGATCTTCTTCAATTGGTGAACTTTTTGAGCAGTTAGGAAGATCGTTGTTAATCACATTCTGTGATGTGATTATTGATTTTCTATGAAGATATGTTATTGTGTCTAAATACATTTTCTAATGTAAAGCTTCAATGTGACACAGTGGCTCAGTGGTTAGCACTGCTGCCTCACAGCACCAAGGTCCCAGGTTTGATTTCAACCTCTGGCGACTGTGTGGAGTTTGTACGTTCTCCCCGTGTCTGCGTGGGCTTCCTCCAGGTGTTCTGGTTTCCTCCCACAATCCAAAGATGTGCGGGTTAGGTGAATTGTCCATGTTAAATTGCCCATAGTGTTGGGTGCGTTAGTCAGAGGGAAATGGGTCTGGGTGGGTTACTCTGTGGAGGGTTGGTGTGGACTGGTTGGGCCAAAGGGCCTGTTTCCACACAGTGTAGGGAATCTAATCTAATCTAATTTGAAGCATCACAGAATGGAATGATATTTTTGGTGCGGTTGTTTACCGGTGACATTCGCACTTCATCCTACCAGCAGTTTCTTTGGGAGATTGATAAAGGAGCAGGATTGATAGTGAGTATTGGGATCTTTTCAGCCTCGACTATCCCATTCCAGCGAAGGGAGCTGAGACATGCCACATGCACATAGTCAGCAGGCAGAGGTAGTCAGCTGTGTCTGGGGACTTTGCCATTTGGCTCACCCACTGATCGAGTGGGACGGGATTGAAGAGGTCGTTAAGAAGGTAAAATGGGTGGGAGAGAGAGAGAGAGAGATTACAGCCTTCTGGTGAGTCAGCTCGGTTAGACTGTGCTGTTATTACGCTTGTGACCATAATGTGTGGTGAATGGGCAAAAAAGGTCCCTGCAAATATCCTTATTGCCCTCAGGCAAGGAAAGGAAATAGACACATTCACCATCTCTCACCCACCTGTACCACCAAGAAACACGTGTCGGGGGATATTGGGTGAGAACAAAGAAATATTGCATTTGTAGAACACCTTTTTACAAACTCTGGATGCCCCCAAAGTGCTTCTACAGCCAACCGAATCCTTTTTGAACTGTATACTCAGATTTCATTGAGGAGAAAGTGAGGTCTGCAGATGCTGGAGATCAGAGCTGAAAATGTGTTGCTGGAAAATCTTAGCCTGCTGGACCAACTTTCCTAATTCCTGAAGAAGGGCTAATGCCCGAAACGTCGATTCTCCTGTTCCCTGGATGCTGCCTGACCTGCTGCGCTTTTCCAGCAACACATTTTCTACTCCGATTTCATACCAAGAATGTGTCAGGCAACGTGCACACAGCAATGGCCCGATCAGCAGTTGTGATCACTGTTGCCTGTAAGCTGCATGACTGTGCAACCCCTTTGCACATTCCAACCAGCATGCAAATATCAATATGCAAATCTCAGCATGCAAATGGTAGCATGCAAACAATCAGCCCCAGTGGTCATTTGCCTTGCTTGGATTTCCAAGATCACAAAATTTGGAAAATGTTCACCTTTAGTCCTTCTGGTTCGCACACCATCCTTGATGCTCCAAAACATTGGAGGGAACATCGGATATGATGCTGGTTCAGGCATAAACATTGGACAGGAATTCCATGGTTTACTTTGATAGGCCTTGCTTTGATGCCTCCTCTTAAAGGCAGCACCTCTAACCATGCAGCACTCCCTCAGTACTGCAGTAGAGTGTCAGCCTTGATTATCTGCTTGAGATCACTGAAATGAGGTTTGAACCCACAGCCTCTGAGGTGAAGTGGTACCACTGAGCTACAGTTGACAAGATTTGACTCAGCAGCAGTGCCCACTATTGTTGATTAGGCTGTTGGCACTCGGTACCTAGTCTGCTGTATGAAGAAGGTTCATTCAATGAGTTGGTTATTGGGACCTGTGGGACCCCTCAATCTCTCTTTTTCAACAAAGACCCAAAACTTCCAACTTTGGAGCAGGGAAGTCACTGCTGAGTGGGAAGGACTGAAGCTGAAACCAATTTGTTTTGGTGCGCAAATGTTTCATTCGTGCATTTGGGCGTACAGCCAGGTGGGTGGACTCGGGTGGGGAGATGGAGGAGGAGTAGTTGCTGGAGTAACTGGAACTGAACAAAGGCGATACATTGTATTTTTGGTGCACAGGAGAGGGACATGGCTTTCATACTTGTGTTCGTAAATAGCTAGTCAGCAGTGTGGATATTATTATCCCTCGGTTTCAGCTGGACAGCTTGCAACAATTGAAAGGTATCATTTTGTGACAATGACTCCCTCTGAGGCAGTATGTAAAATACCCATTGCCTCAGGCCATAACACTCTGGGGGACATGTCCCCCAATGTAAACATGCAGTAAGATACCAATCAAACACCTAAAGATAGAGGAAAATCTTCGCTCTTAACTCCAAAAGCAAATGAAGTCACTACATCAAGCAAGTTAGGAGAGAAAGCATTCCTTGTTCTTTGGGTTACCTGGGCCAGATTCCAAAAACATCAACAGTCTGAACAAAAATACTTTTTTTAAAATGCAGCTAGCTCCACAGTACAATGTGTGCCTGTTTTTTTTTTATTTGGATGCTTTGGTGCCAGTTATTATATTTAGCAAGTCTGTTAAAGCTATGGTCCGATTACACACCATGTAAATTTGGCTGCCTTTCCACAGGCGAAGAACCCAGGAAAATACTGCTGGGGATATTAAATACTTCCCATGGTGCATTTCTTTGTTCATTGTATTATGTCAGGAGAGACATTGACATACTTCTATATTAACTACATCAACTTGTCTGTTAACTCAATTGAATGGAAAATCTTTTCATGGAAACACGTAGAACTTTACAGCGGACAAGCAAGCCACATGGCCCCACAGCTGTATTCCTTGTGTTTATGGCCCACACAATCCTCCACAATGTCTTAATCTATCAACACATCCTTCATAGGTTTGCCTGGCTTCCCTTATTTAACCTTGATGACGATTTGCATTTGCATGAGTATCTTTAACATTGTGACATTGCCCAAGAGGAATAGAATCAAACAAATGAAAACTAAATGAGCCAACAAAAAAGACATAAAGACAGTTAAATAAAAACTTGGTGGAAGAGCTGGTCTTTAAAGAGTATCTGAAAGGAACAGCTAGATTGGTTTAAGGAAGGATTTCCAATATTCAGAGCCTAGATAGGTGAGAACACTGTCATCTGTGGAGGGAGGCATTGAGCTAATTGTTACTTACTAATAACACCATGATAATTTGTAAATGTTTGTTTTTTCAATTGCTACAATGTATTGATGTGATGGCAGGTTTACTATTTATTGGATTGAATGCTCCAATGTCGTTTTACTTTGTAGTTGATGTCTGGAGATTAGGCATGAGATTAGGCTATGGAGCCAATTATAACCGAAGATGCAAAGCGTTTAACTGCAAATCATTCTCTGTCTGTCTCTCTCTGTCTCTCTCTCTCTCTCTCTGTCTCTCTCTCTCTGTCTCTCTCTCTCTCTCTGTCTCTCTCTCTCTGTGTCTCTCTCTCTCTGTCTCTCTGTGTCACTCTTTCTGTTAATTTGCTTTTCTTTCCAGTGTTCATATGTGACTGATGTTGCTTTGTATTTGTGAAGAGTCACAGAGCTATGGGTTAGGATCCCCCACAGGTGGTAATTTTATAATGCAGAAGTTGTTGATGGAGCTACAGAGGACGCCCACACAAACTGATAATTGAAGAATCTCCTGGACATTTATGACTTGATATTTATCGTTGGCTATTTAGAAATGAATCCATTGTAGAGTGCGTATATTTGCATGGGATTTATTGCTCACATCAAAAAGAAACTCAACCTTAGATAAGTGAAAAACGCTGCCTGAATTTAAGATCCCTTTAGTCCAATTGGGTACTGTGTTATTTGTTATTGTGGCTGTATCCTTTCAGACATCTTAGATACAGGTTGTTCTACTAATGCATGTGTTTCATTAATGCAAATTTGCTATAATGCGATTGACAAATTGGGGACACTGTTTCGACAGTGCAAACTTTCAAAGTGTATATTGGCTATAACACAAATCAGACCCCATTAGTTTAAATGGTGCTGCTACTACACCATTTTCTTATAACATGGGATTGCATGAGAATGGAACTATTGCGTTACAGCAGACCTGATTGTATTTCTAAAATGGTTATGATTTTCACAAAGAAATAGTAAAGAAATGAACATTTGCGTTTTTACAGAGCCATTCATCACTACAGGACAATCCAAAGTGCTTTGTACTCTTTGATATATAGTCAGTATTGAAACAAAGGAACTAGAGAAGCCAGTTTGAGCACAACAGTCCCCATAATCAGCAATGTGGTCATGACCAGGTAATCTGTTTAACTTGTTGCTTGAGGGAAAAATGTTGAGCAGGCACCTGATGTTCTCCTAATCTTGGAATACTGTCAGATATAAACCCAGCTGCAAGGGCATTTTAACATATAGAAACTTGTATCGATGTGACTATTATTTATGTGTACTGTCATCTTTAGCTGTGATGAAGGATTATGATATTGTTGTTTTGAAACTTTGGTTCAATCCATGTTTTGAGCTTTTTATATCTTTAAACTTGATTTGCATTTTGATATTGTGTGGTTTAAGAAGGGAAGGGCTTAGTTTTATACTTGGGTTCTCTGAGTGGTACCAGGGTATTTGGAAATGTAGTTACATGCATTTAATGAGCCCTTCTAACAAAAAAAATCCCTTGAGGTGAATAGTTCAGTGCCTTAGGAAAATGAAGACGGAGAAGAGGGGAAAACATTTTGGGCTTTGCCTCACAAACCAGATGTTCTATGACACAAAGGGGATAGAGACAGAAAGAGAATCGTCCAGAAATTAGGAGTGCGTAAGTATATTTTTGGGAGAACAAGTCTAAGGCAGGAAGAGGCTGTTAGCTTAGCAGTCTCTTAAAGCAGGATTTGAGTTGAAAAGAAGTCCTGAGTGGCTTATTATGTAAGGGAAAGCTCCGGAAATACAAGATGGCGAAAGAGGACTTTAAGGAGTCCATGTTAACAAAGAAATAAAGTTTGTTTGCAGTTTATTGGAGGGCCTCCTAATGAGACATTAACTCAAGAAGATAACATGAAGAGAATGCAGACATTTGCCTGAAAGAAATGAAATACAGCACTGTGAACTGAAGGAGGAACTTGCAAGCGGACATAGTGATCCTTCGCCAAAGTTTGAGTATCTTTTTAAGGTGTTTCTTGAGGGTGAAAGATTTGGAGCTTTTTTTAATGGTTTCTGTAATTAGATCATTTTGGATATTTCTTAAACAAGTACGTAAGTTAGCTTGCTGAGCTGGAAGATTTGTTTTCAGGTGTTATGTCACCATGACGAGGTAACATCATTAATGAGAGTCTCCGGTGGGATGTCCCGCCTCTCTAGTTATAGGTCTTAGTTTCTTAAGGTGGGTGCTGTCATTTCTGGTTCTTTTTTTCCAAGGGAAGGTAGATAGGAACTAAATTGATGTGTTTATTGATGGCATTCTAACCAGAACTCTATGCCTCTAAGAATTCTCTTGTGTGTCTTTGTTTCGCTTGTCCTAGGATGTGTGTGTTGTCCCAGCTAAAATGGTGATCCTCTTTGGCTGTATGTAGGGAAACTAGTGATAGTGGGTCATGTCTTTTGGTGGCCAGTTGTGTTCATGTATTCTAGTGGCAAGTTTCCTGCTAGTTTGTCTGACATAGTGTTTTTTTACAGTTCTTGTATAGTATCTTGTAAATGACATTAGATTTGCTGGTGGTATCGAATGGATTTTTTAGGTTCATTAGTCACTGTTAGGTAAGAAACAAACCCAAATAAGGAGACACAATACAACCAAAATCTATAGCCACACAACCTTACCTCAATGACATATATCAGAAATGACTTCCAGACTAGTCAGACCCCTTGGCATCATGGTAGCCCACAAATCTACCAACACACAAACAGTGACTAATGAACCTAAAGGATCCATTAGGTACCACCAGCAAATCTAATGTCATTTACAAGATACCATGTAAGAACTGTTTAAAAAGAAAATCAGACAAACTAGCAGGAAACTTGCCACCAGGATCCATGAACACCAACTAGCCACCAAAAGATGCCATTCACTATCACTAGTTTCCATACATACAGACAAAGAAGGACGCCACACATATGGGACTATGTATGGGACAACACACACATCCTAGGACAGGCAAGACAAAGACATGCACGAGAATTCTTTTGAGGAATGGCATTCTAACCAGAACTCCATCAATAAACACATTGATTTAGATCCTATCTACCTCCCCTTGAAAAAAAACAGAAATGACATCACCCACCTTAAGAAACCAAGACTTATAAATAGAGTGGCGGGACATAGCACCAGCGTTTCACCAGAGACTCTCCCTGATAATGTTACCTAGTCATGGTAACAAAACATCTGAAAACAAACCTTCAAGCTCAGTGAGCTAACTTACAGATTTATCATCAACCTGATCTACAAATCTTTTCAAAATCGCTAATTTCTTAAACAGTGTAAAATAGTTCTTTGTTCCATTTTGCGTGAAATAAACTTTGTGCTGCCAGTGTACTTGTGACAAAATAACAATGTGAATGTATTCAATGACTGCCATGATGATCAAGCAAATAGCATAAATAAAAGTTATGGTCTATCAAGCCAGATTTCACTCTGGGATCTGACATGTCTGTTATTTCCATCAGTTGGATTCATAACAGCAGGAATACTACATAGTCTTCTATGTAGTATTGTCTGAGATACTACATAGAAGACTATGACCTGGCACTGAAATCAAAACAGAAGTTGCAGAAGAGCAAAACTTTCTCTGTGCATGTTTGTGTATCTGTGCCTCATGTTTATATTACTTTGGCTGTAATAGCTTTGCCATACTACTAAGGTCTGATAAATTGTTTAGATGGTCTGACTATGAGATTATCACTTACTTTCAGGTAGGTATGTTGCCACCTCCCCAACTTATTTTGTAATATCATAGAATTGTCAAAGAGTATAGCATAGGATGAGGGTATTCAGCCCATGTAGCTTTCACCACTTTGTTCAAACAGCAATCCAATTAGTCATGCATCCCTGCCCATCCCCACCCCCACCATACTCTAGCCCCATACCCAGGCATGTATGACTCCTTCCAATATCAATTGTTTCTCTCTCTCCCTCTTATTGTAAGCAAGAAGAGAATTTGCATTAATCGCCCAAATATGGTAGATCCGCTTCGAGAGCACTTTTAGTTGCCATTGTGCATTTTCCCCTATTTGAGGCTGTTCAATGGTTCATTTTGACTTCAGTCTTTGTACTGCCCTGGATTCAGAATGTTAGTGTTGGAAGAACAGATGCATCAGCAAACTAATTCAACCTTCCTACTGCACGTTGGCCTGGTGCACGTTGCATTAAAACAGCAGCACATAAAGTAATAGCAACACCACCAGAATAGAGAAAGCATATTTGTATTATTTACAACTTTTGGATTTCAAGGTGAACAATTAAAATGGATCTTTCTGATGGACACGTTTATCTAACAACATTTATTTTGAACCTTTAGTACAGTAAAATGTTCCAAGGTGCTGAGCAGAATTGTAATCATAAAAATCGACACCGTGAAAGAGATCTTGGGGTGGGTGACTAAAGTCTTGGTCAAGGAGAGTCTCCGTAGAAGAGAGGGAGCTTTAGGAAGGGAATTGAAAATGGTCCTGGTCAGGTGCAGAATATCTGTGCAATGTGGTTGCCTGGGAATACGCTTTGAGAAAGCATTGCAAATTGTTTCAGTTTCTTACTGAAATTTAGATAGTGGGCCAAGGAAGTAAAGCTGAGTTTAAAAATAAATGGAAAGAAGAAGCCTTTTATTGTTCGAATACATTTGATTTTTGTTTAGTGAGTGCCCATTCCTTTTGATTCAAAATGCTTTGTAGCTGCATCCTGTTCAATTCAGACCACAGTACAGTACATTGCAGTACAAATCCAGTGAAGTGCCATGCTATTGTTGTTGCACTTTTCACATTGAACTCATTGGTGTGATTTCTGGAGTCTCTAGGCAACAGGCATATCTGACCTGGATTGCTTTTCTTTGAAAGCACTCAGTTCTGGATCCCTTCTTGACTGACTCGATTGCTCTGTCAATACTTTGGGCTCTAAGACAGTGGCAAGGTTTCAATGAAAAAGTGCTCGTCAAATACTTTACCCCACCAGCTGCTCAACAAATTACGTATCTTTTACTGAGCAAGTAAGATAATCACTTGTAATTGCGTTATTTTGAGAAAAATTATGATGCTTAGTTTTTCTGCTCTCTGAAAACAATAATGGAATGTAAACATTTATTTTTTTGGGTGTGTGGAGGTAGAGTCCCTTTGAAAATTATTGGTGTAAACTGAGTGCTATTGCTTGCTTCAGGATTTTACTCTAACCTCCAGGCCGAAGTTAATTTGGTTTTAACCTTGGTGGGGTGAAATCTTTTCAGGCTATTCAACCCCATTTCCATCTCCGTATCCATTCTTTTGCCCAGGCCATTTTTCCACCATGTAGCTAGCTGCACCTGCTGACTACTGGTTGCTTATAAAACCCTTGCCTTTGGCATCCAAAGCTCAGTTTATTCCAGCAGTGGCTAAGATAGACTTTTGCCATCTAAAATTGTGACTCTTTCTCTATTGCATAAAGTCCCATATCCCCATTGCCCTGTACTTGTAATCCAGTGTTTCTCCTGTCTGGGTGAATTGGCTTTAAGAGGGTGATCTCCTGAGAGAATCTCCCCAGACCCTTTTCCATTTTGCCACCTGTTTTCAGAAGTTGTTTAAATCCTTTCTCCTTGGCCATGCTTATGGCCTTTTCCCTAGCTTGCCTAATGAATGCTCACTGCTTTTCCTCCGCCTGAGCATGTTTAAAGGCATCTCTGTTATTGCTATTGCTGAGGTGGTGGCTACCTTGTGTCAAGCGGGACAAGAATGAATAAATAATGTCCTTATTAGCCTCTTTTTAAAAAAAAGTGTTTGAGAAGTGGATCCCTGTTAGCATTGAGTGAAACTCTATATATAATGAGCACCTTGGGGATTAAGTTCAGGCAGTCATTTTTGACAGGTGATTTCCAATGTGAATCATTGCAGTTAAAAACCATCAGCTCTCCATGACTCTGTAATGTCAGTAACAGGTGAACAGTTCAGCTATAACTTACACATGAAGGGATCTTAAGAGATATAAAAACCAAACCTATTAGAAATGCTACTGATGGACATTATTGTCAAATTCACATTGGGGATAAGTGTTAGTGGGCACACAACAGGAAGATGATCCTAAAGTCTGGGTTTCACCTGAATTTACTGCAACGTAAATCATTGTTTGCTAAAGGGAGATTGACAGCAGTTTTAGTTTGAATATAATCATTTACTTATTTTGACTAAAGTGCAATTAAAACATCTGTTCATCTTCCTGCATAAAATCAGCTGAGTGAGCGCGTGCGGTACAACTTCTTCATATTAACAGAGGTACCGTTTGCAAGCATTTTGATAAATTGCCTGTGTGTCTTCCTGGCGAGGCTTTTGTGGGCATCTGGCAGAGCTGCTTCCTGTAACACTCACTGTTGGCAAGGAACCTTGCTTGAGAGTGAATGGACACACACACACACGTATGGGGAAACATGGGCTTCCAAGAAACCCCCACCCACCCACTTTGACATCCCAACAGTGTCAATGTCTGGCCGTGTGACACCTCCGGTGCTTCTGTTCCACTCAGTTTTGTGCTGGTGCCAGGGTTCCAGGACAGCAATACTGATCCAGGTGCTGTTCCCTGTATCCATCAAGCTCTACTGGAGGCTGAATCAGAAGAGCTATCCGAGTGCCAAGGGTCTGATCTCTACTCTTCAGATCGATGAGAACCTAGATCCCAGCTGTGAGCTGAAGAATGGAACCTGCCTAAGTTTTGAATAGAGGCATGGGTTGATCTGTAGTAGCAGCATTACATGTCTTTCTTCACTGGGCCCAATATGTTAACTCTGCTTTCCCGCCACATTTGCAGCCAGGCCTGCTGAACTTCCCCAGCAATTTCAGATTTCTGGTTTGTTTTGTTTTATCCTGTTGTTTCCATGCTGTATTGTGTGGGCCAAGGGCTCAGTCTGTCGCCAATGAAAGACCCAGCCAGTATCATTGCTCCCAGCTGGTGGCATTTGCTGCCAGTGCTTTAGGAGGAGGTTGGATAAATAGCATCCTCTGTCTTTCTGCTGACAGTGGTAACTGTGTCATAATGTAAGGTTGAAAGGTTTAACTAAGTTTCTTCTACCATTTAGCATTTGGAATATCATGGCATCATTGTCAGGCTTGAATGATCTACAACTTCTTTAGGTTAGATGATGAACACATTAATATTTGGTATCAATTCCGACTTTAGGAGCCATCTGTTATTAAACAACTATTCCAATACTTGCACATTGACCAATAAAAATGTTTGCATACTCCAGTGGGGATGTGGACTATATTGAAGAAAGATTTGAGGTTTTCACACTGTCTGGTACATTGGGAGATCCCAAGTAGTCTAGTCACATTATAATATGGTAGTACTGGGACAAAGGAAAAACACAATGATACATCGATTTATCATGATTCAATGCATTGAACTGTGTGCACAATGGATTTCACACAATGACGGAGATACAAGTTCTCTTCCAGGATCATTATGTTGCCATCTTTGATTGTTTAATGATTCATGATCCAATGTAACATCATTAAAATGCTGACCACCACTGACGCTGACCAAATTTGTTTATTCCAGCCTTTAATAGTTGTAATATGTTTGTTTCTATGTTAACCAGTATTTTATTAATGGACCAAAGTGGACTGAATTGATAGATGTCAGTATTGATCCCTTATTAATTGTTCTACATTATTTCAAGCAACGATATTTTCAAAGGCCCAACAGCCATAAAAACGCTGTTTAGGATTCCTGATGAGATCACCTAGATTCCAACCTTGGTCTGAATTGATAACTCCACACACAATCTGTTGCCTGTGTCCTTGATACTTGGGGAAACTGGCCAGAGCCAGGGGGCTTGGGGGGGCAGAGGGGAAAGTACCAATTCTTGACTCCTTCTGTTGTATCAACAGGATCTGCACAGTGAAATAACTCCACCCAGGCCAGTATTCCATCACCAAATCATCCTTTATTTGCAGGTGGAGAGTACTTAACACTGGTCGAGCCCCATCAGAGCCAGCTCTCCAAGTGAACAGAATACCTGACACTCGTGTTCTTATCTGTTAGCCAGGACTCCCTGACTGTGGCTGTTAACCTGGTCCAATCAGGGAACTTGGGTTAAAATCACTACGCATGGTAACTGTCATGGAGGTGCCGGTATTCCACCTTCAGACCCTGGGCAGGCTGGTCAGGAGATCAATGTGCAGGGGTTAATATTAACTAGGGAGAAGGAAAGTAAATAGTTCAGTTTGTTTGTAGCCTGTACATCCAATCTATTATACAAAGTTCTGGCTGTAGGTTTGTTCGCTACAGCCTCAACCTGAGCTACAAATCTCAAAACTCGATAATACAAATGTAAACTAGCGTATTGCACTGTATTGTGCAGTCACTTTGCTTGCAGAATCTTTGAGCGGGGATAAGAGATCTGCTGTCACTAACTGATTATCTGGGTCCACAGCGTCACTGTGGGTGGGGTCAGTGTAATATATCCCTACCTATCAGAGGAGGTTCGTGACCAGAACCATTGAGTTATGTTCATGACCTAGAAGCACCAAACATCTCCAACTAGAAGCAATTCTGCAACGCGCTGAGTGCTGGACGATGAGTGCAAACATATTTTAGCTGCATAGACAGTGATGTGGAAAATATGCTGCAGCCTTGCAGTCACAGAAAATTGTGGATTAAAATTGCTGGTTCTTCAAGCTGTGCTCTTTGCCAGTCTAACCAATGTTCCTTTCTGGAAGACTTTTTTTTGGAAAATTGTTGGAATGTCTTGAAAGCCTTCTCTGTTAAAATGAATGGCAGTGTGATGTAGAATTCCAAGAACTCCTAACATTTTCACGGGAAGCTGCTACTTCACACCAGCAACAAGCTGAATCTATGTCTCTCTGTGCCTCTCTGCCTCTCTCACACACGCACAGTGTTGTATTTTAATAAATCCATCTGTCGCTGAATGTAGTGCTGTCAGAATCTGCTGAGTTAAGCCTTTTCTCAGGCCACTGGGAGGCCAGATATGTGTGCTTTCAATTAGATTGCAAGAGAAACAGCTTCTGAATAACAAGATGTAGTTTAAAAACATACGGCAATGAGCTATTGTCTCTTGATTCTCTGTAATTTTGCTCAACATTTCTTAAACATCCTGTATTTGCCTTGGGTCTTTAATAGGTCAGCTAAATGTGACTGATTCCTCTTTCTGTGAGAGAAAGAGGCGACAGAGTAAGGACAGCCATTTTGTGTCCTTTACCTGCTTTTCCAGGTCAAATGTCCCTGCCAGCCTATGAAACCAACTCAAGTCTACGTCAGTCTGCAGTTGGTGATTTCTGTAATTATCATGATTGACACCAACTCTGTGATGGAAACTTCAATCGGAGAATTCCTGACAGGCCCAGAATTCAATTTCTCAACTCATTAGCTAAAGTGGTCATTGATTGCATTTGAGCCAGAATATTCCATTGTGCCATTAGCCGCAAAACCATTATGCACATATTTAGTGACTGAAGGAGCGATCTCGCACTATGCTATTGCCACAAGATTGTGTTCATAATGAGATTTCTTACCAAAGAGGGCCTCGTTAGGCTTAACGTTTAATTCTTGTGTTGTAGAAAGCAGAGGAAAAACAGATTTATTTTGTTCCCCGTGCTGGCTTCTCCCACATCTTTGTTTGCAATGGATTAACTGCAGGTTCTCCTGGAAGTGAATTGGACGTTCCTGTACTTCTCTCTCAATCCCGTCACCTCCTGCTTGTCCAATACTTAGGTGCCCAGCAGAATGTCCTGTTAATGATAATTGCATTAAAATCTGTCATGAGTCAGGGCTTGATTAATTTCATGGGTTGGTTTATTTAAGATAGTAAAGCACATTATAAGGTAAGAAGCAGAGATTACAGCCAAGTGATTGCATCTTACAAACGCAGGGCAGACTAACTGACAGGCAGAATCATAACATTGTTTGCACGTGTGTAAAGGTGAACTCTCCAAAAGGCTCCACTTTTGGTGAACTCTCCACTTTGCAAGACGGTACCTATTAATGGGCATCATTACTTGTTAAAACCCTTAATCGCCAAAATCATTACTCCTCCTTTAATATTCAGCTTCCTATCTTACCAAATGTTAATGGCTGAACAAGCTAGATATCTAGAAGTTTTGATGTAAAATTGAGCAGGTACCTGACAACGTCATCTTGCCACTTTCTCTGAAGAACATCACCAGGCACCAACAACTCAGGGCATGTTCCACAGGCACTGGTTAGTTGCACCCACATCCCTAGACATTGGCATCTCACTTGTGCCACTCTGTAAGAACCCTCATGCCACATCTTTGATCCACTCACAGGATGCTTCTGCAGTCCATCATTTGACCTTGGGCTGAACTGGCAATTATCATTGTAATGCTGCTGTAAGGATACTGTTCACTCATTTAATTTTTCAAAGAGGTATTTCGGAATGCTTTGGCGGGTAATGAGATAATCACCAACTCTAATCTCTGCACCAACAGCTCAGCCTCTGAAATATCACATTCATTGCCTTTGTTACAGCACCTACTGGTGATTTATCAATCCTTGTAACTGTTACCTGTTAGTTATCAATTTTAGACAATTAATTTTAAAATCTACTCTGAGCTGACATTGACCTTTTGAGTACTTTCCATATCTTCTGAGGGATCATTCTGGTCCTTTACAGATAAACTGAAGGTAGTGATTGATTCTGACTCTGTGTTAACCAGCGCTATCAATATTTTTCATTGGCTGGCATATTTGATTCTGTAACAGTTTGGCATGTGAAGCATAGTTGCATTTGATACTTAAAAAAAATTGAACTTGTGTAGACTATCCATGGACTTTCAGTTCATGGCTGACGATTTGATATCCATCCTTGTGTTTTTTTTTTCTTTTCTTAGACATTATTGGGATGTTTCAATAATGCAAATAGTATGGGTTTCTTCCATATCTGCCCCCAACAATGTTTCTGTCCTGCTCTCTACTTTTTGCTTTATATGTTACTTATTGTGCCTTTAGCATTCCTTTCTTTGGCTTAAGGCTTGTTTCGCGCCTTGGTCTGTTTGCTCTGTGCCGTTTCCTTGTTGCAGTCTGCACTTTCTCCCTCTGTTTGAATTTAAGTGCGATTGTTCTTTGTTCAGTTTGGGGCTGATCCCTCACGGCCCTTTAAATTTTAAGGAGTGCAGTGTGAACCAGCTGGCTGCCTGCCCAGCTTTTTCCAGTTCAAAGGCACTCACAGTTTGTGAAGAAAGCCTTGTTCTCTTCTGTCCTCTGTACTTATTTCCTCTGTACTGTGGGGACGTCTGTGTGCTTTTGAATCTTTTCTGTCGTTTCTTCCCATGGTCGTCTTGCTATGTCACCACCTCAATTGTTTCCGCTTGATTTTTAAAGAGACAATCCCACTTTTGCTACCACATAGTGAATGTGCTTTTTTTTGTTGAGCAAATGAGATACATGGGTTCTATTTACTTGAAGATCTCTGACTTCATTTGCACTTAAACCTCAGTACAAAGTAATCCCTAGATGCATCCTTTGTCAAGGATACTATATTGCAAAATAGCCATGGCCCCTGGTCATGTGGTGATTTCAAGGTACTTGGTTCATCTGCATGCTCTTAAAGTGACAAAACAACAGACAAGCCAAAGCATCCAGCTCTCTTTAGGATGTTCTTTTTGCTTGGAATCCTTTGACTTCTAGTAGCCAACACAGCTATTTCTTACAGGAGGAAAGATCCTGTTAGACAGCTGCTTTCTTCCCCCTAAATATGGGCTATGTTTGGTGTTTCCCTGATGGTTGAGCTATTGTTGTACTGCCTGGTGTGGGATTCAGTTCTAGCTAAGATTGGTTTTGCGGTTGACCTGTGATAGGTGCTAAGTTTGTTCCAACAGATGGCTTTAGATTTTCCTGTAAAAGTTCATAATATGCGTACACATCTCACGTGAGTATAGTGGCATTTCTTATGGTATGTAAAGGCTTGTATTTTCTACAATACAATGTCTGGCTGACTGATTTCTGCATGCCTTGGAGCAGAGGGATCAGAGGGGATAGGCCAGACATCCTACTGCTACCAGTGATTCACTAACTACTGTTGGAGTATGTGCCAGCACAGTGTTAGAATGGACAGAATTGGGGTTGGCTGAGAAAATCCCATTGTTTGACAATGTCCTTGCACTGGTTTGCTGAGATTTTGGAGATAGCCACAGTGTGGCTTCACAGCAACAACTGTAGCAATCACCGAATTGTTACAGTGCACAAGGAGGCCATTCAACCCATTGTGTCCGTGTTGGCTGGCCAAATAAGCAAATGACTTGGTGCCATTCTCTTGCCTTCTCCCCATAACCACGTGTATTATTCCTTTTCAAATGGCCATGTGTGTTATTCCTTTTCAAATAGCTATCAAAATTCTCTTTGGAAGTCTTCAGCTGAACCTACGTCCACCACAAGTGCAGGCAGTGAATTCTACAGTACCCACTCATTCCTCTTCACTTCCCTTCTGCCATATCACCACCCCATTTGGTTTGTAAACTACCAGCTTTCAAGAGAGCATGGAGACCTTTTTATTAAAGCTGTGCCTCTGTGATCTCAAACAGTTTCATTGGCCAACCATTCCTAGGATTCAAAACCTGATTTAAAAATAAAATAATGCAGATGATGTAAATCTGTAATGAATTTTGCAGTTTGCAGAAAGGCACAGAATGTTCGTCAGCATCAGCGAAGAGATCCGACAAGTTGGCATTGTGGTTGTGAATCCTTTTGTTTCCAGTTGTTAACTGGATTTAAAACTGATTTAATTGTATTTTTCTTGGCCAGCAAGGTCCCAGGATTTGACAGCGATTTCTGACATTGCTTCTCCCTTTGTAGGGCAGTGTGAATACTGGGGCTTAGTGAATACTGGGCCAGGGGTCTACTCCTGAGATAGAGTTATGGCTTGATGGAAAGGGCAGAGAAATTCGGTGTTGAGCTAGATGACACCAGTTCCTGAATGTGTCGCTCTGACTGAAGCTCGAAAGGCTGATCTACAGCAGAGCTCTGAGATAAGTGATTTGCATGAATCTTTTAAAGTTATCGCTACTCTTTCATTCTACGTAGGTCTCGGGGCAAAACACCACGTTCTTTATAAAACATTAAAGACAGGTAAAGAGCCATTTGAAGGAACTCACTGGGCCGCATTAGCACCAGGTCTCAACGTTCTGTTTCTTTACTTCCTGTTTTTCCACCGTTTTGAGAGTGCCCCCCTTTCCAGTTGTCATATATGGTTTATTATGATTTAGGTTCTGCCATTGATGTAATGCAGCAGTGCTGCCTGGTTTAAACTTCCTTGGGAGTATTGGAATTACAATCAGCAGTGATACATTGTTCACAAATTCAGCTACATAAAATATGAGTGGGTCACATGCAGAATCTGAAATCCTGGCACAACATCCGTGCCTGACAGCAGACTGCAACTTAATTTGTCCAAGGGTTCTGAGGGGCTGGTCACCTCTTCTGGTCCTTTTTTTTCGGACATTGCATATAGACTTGTTGATGGACTGCACTCAATTAACAGTTTGTTTTACAACCTGCCTACATATTTGAGTAATAAAACTTCTTGATGCATGAATTTTGTAGCATTGCAAATGGGGCACTAGATATTAAGATCAAGTCAGCCCTTGGGAGCTTGCAGGTCCATTTATTCTGAGTCAGATCATTCAGAAGTTTGAAGTTAGTTTATATTGAGACAGTATTGGTTTTCTAGGTATTTTCTCACTGTCTTTGGAAGTGTGTGAGTCTGCCTGTGTGCTGAATGGCTCCAGCTGTAGGCTACTCAAAGGAAAGTTGCCACCCAGGTGGATAGTGCTATTAAGAAGGCATACGGTGTGTTAGGCTTCATTTGTAGAAGGATTGAGTTCTGGAGTCGCAATATCATGCTGCAACTATACAAAACACTGATGCGGCCACACTTGGAATATTGAGTACAGTTCTGGACCCTATATTTCAGAAAGGATGTGGAAGCATTGGAAAAGGTGCAGAGGAGATTTACCAGGATCTTGCCTGGTCTGGAGAGAAGGTCTTATGAGGAAAGGCTGAGAGACTTGAACCTGTTCTCATTGACAAGAAGAAGGCTAAGAGGGGATTTGATAGAGACATACAAGATGATCAGAGGATTAGATAGGGTAGACCGTGAAAGTCTTTTTCCTAGGATGATGACGTCAGCGTGTAGGAGGGGGCATAACTACAAATTGAGGGGTGATAGATTTAAGACAGATGTCAGAGGCAGGTTCTTTAGGCAGAGAGTGGTAAGGGTGTGAAATGCCCTACCTGCCAATGTAGTCAACTCAGCCACATTAGGGAGATTTAAACAATCCTTAGACAAGCACATGGATGATTTTTGGGATAGTGTAGGGGGACAAGTTGAGAATAGTTCACAGGTCAGCGCAACATCGAGGGCTGAAGGCCCTGTTCTGCGCTGTATTGCTCTATATTCTATGTTCTAATCCAGTGAAACTAGAGGTCTTCTTGTTGCAGACCCTCAGCTCTTGCCTTTTCTCCTTCTCCAGCTGTTGAGAAGAGAAAATTCTTCCTTGCCCCTGTTGCGGAATTTGGAAAGATTCCCTCTAAGGGAGCATACATACTCTGAAGCGTATTCTGGTAGATTCTGTGGCATCGCAGCAACATAAACACTTTGTATTTATCCTGTGGTTACTAATCATTTGAGAACTGCAGAGCAAGGACATTGGAACTGAACAGAAATTGACTGACTGGCAGCGAGCACAGAGGATGATGGCCTTTTGCCATGCATTATTCCAACCGCTAGCAATAATTTTACTGAAACTTTCTGGGCTCAGTGCCTGAGGATCCCAGCATGTGTCGACACTGTTTTGTTCTTATCTCTTGGCTCTGGGATGAACATGGGAGTTAATTTGGTGTTTTGTAAGAGACCAGTGAGAAGTAACATGCCCCGATGCAGGATGACTGCTTCATCCTCACCAACCCCATCCCTCTTAAAGCAAGGCTGAGGTGGTCAAGTGTGAGGTTATCTCACTGAGACCTCCCTCACGCCCCTCAGGTTGGAAAATAATGTCTTTTCTCCTTCAATTAATGGTCCCTTTCCCATCAGGAGTCCCCTTCCTCTTTACAGTTTATAGGTGGCTGGATGGTGTTAGCGTGGCAGCAAACATAGACCTTGGTTTCTCCATCACTATGGGTCAGGAAAGGGTAAACCAGCCAGTGTTTCTGGTTTTGACACTAATCCTGTAACCCTGTATTTCCCATTCTAACCCACCTAGCCTGCACTTCCCTGGACTGATTACTTTATTAGTCAGCGTGATCTTTCGGTGCGTTAGTGTGCAACCTGAGGAAATATCTGTGGAGGTTCTTACTTCCAGGGATGACGTCTGTACAGCAGCCTGTTCACTGCATTGTGCAGCTGAACCTTTCTAAGCTGCTGTAGTTAAATGAAACTTGAAAATAAAGGTGCAGGTTTCAGTTCATTATCACGTTGGCTGGTTTCCCTTCGCAGCTGCATGCTGTGTTGAATCTTGCCTTGTACAGTCTGTGTATATGCAGGACATGTGGTGGGCAGTAGGTTGTTGTGAATGAGTATAGCTGGCTAGTGAGCTGGTCTGTGCAGTGAGAAGCTTTGGACGATAAAGAAACCACACACCAGCCAAACAAACTGACATAGGAACAGAGGTTGATTAGACCACATGACCCATCATGTCTGCTTTGTCATTCAATAAGATCCTGAAGAACGTTGGCATAAAGTTCACATTTCCATCCTATCCTCTGATGTCTTGATACCTTTGCCCAAAATCTATCATTTTGGTACATTTCAATGGAGTATCTGTAGCTCTCTGAAATTCTCTACGCCAAAAATTCACAACTCCTTACCTCAATCCTCAACCTCTTATCCTGAGACCACGATCTCTTCAAACCCCTACAGTGTGGAAGCAGGCCATTCAGCCCATTGAGTCCTCTGAAGAACATCACATCTAAATCCACCACCCACCCCTGACCCCTTCCCTGTAACCCTGCATTTCCTATTCTAACCCACCTAGCTTGCACATCCCTGGACACTATGGGTAACTTAGCATGGCCCATCCACCTAACCTTCATATTTTTAGACTGTGGGAGGAAACCGGAGGACTTGGAAGAAACCCATTCAGACACAGGGAGAATGTGCAAACTCCACACAGACCCAAGGCTGGAATCGAACCTGGGGTCCTGTCCCTGTTAACCACTGTACCCACCCCTTGCCTATTGCTTGCTCTAGTCTTTCACATCAGGGGAACCAGCCTCTCAGCATTTACCTTGTCAGACTCCCTTTCTTACAATGAATTAAACACTTGTTCTTGGATTGATTTTTGTATATCCTTACAGGTAAGGTAATGGCATGACAGGCCTGTATCTGGTTTTCTATAGATTGTGTTCATGCCACCCTGGTGTGTTTGTTGTTTGTAATGTTTGATACCATCATATTTAAATTGACATATGGTTTCTTCTGCTTTCCCAAAGAAAACAATGAAGGGTTTGTCAAGAATGTTAGTGAAGCCAGCCCCCTCCACTTTTTTGCAAAGCTCAAACCATGTAAGCTGCCTGTGGAAATGTACTTTGATGTGTACAATATAGTAAATAACTTCAAGCAATGTGTTGTTAGATCCACAGTGGGAGCTCCCTGTACTGGCTCTGATCCAAGTTTGTGGCCTGGAGTGAGAACAAGCAGACAATTTATTTAATTTCAGATCAGTTTATTTTTGACATTTGTAGTGCTAGGTTTGCTATATTAGTGACTGCATGGCTAAATGTTGCTCGTGAGCGAACGTCTTTTTAATATCAGTCGCTCCAGTTGTACAGGGTTTGGGTGAGACCACATCTGGAGTACAGTCTGCATGATTTTGCTTTCTATATTTTGGTAGGGATATACGATGAAGGTTCAGTATATTAGTTTCTGGGATGTGTGGTTGCCGTGTGATTTGAAGGCTGAGTGAATTGGGCCTAAATTAGTCACATGTCAATTCCTTCCCAAAAGCATATCAGAAAACGTCCTGAAAGATCAGATCCGTTTCCAACAAGCTCTCCCACCGCAACACCTCAGGCCTCTCCCTTTCATTTTTCACCACGAGCACCTGATGAAGAAAGCATTGGAGCGCTAGAATTTCAAACCCATTACAAAGGTCTTCCTAAACTGCTTAGTGCGTCAGAGCTTTCAGTGACTTCCAGCAGGCATCTCAAAGCATCTGGAGAAAAACTGCCAGCAGTGTAGATCCTCCAAATTCTCACATTCAAATGACAGCTCAGAGTTTTGAGCTCCCATTTGAAATTGTGGAGCCTAATGGAATAGAGTTGTCCTTTCTTGGCTTTCTCCAGCCTCCTAAATGGTTTGCTGATTAAGAAATAATCATAGAATCCTTACAGTGTGGAGACAGGCCCTTAGGCCCTTTGGCCCAACACGTCTACACCGGCCCTCCGAAAAGGATCCCACTCAGACCCTGTGAACACTATGGGCAATTTAGCATGGTTACTTCACCTAACCTGCACGTCTTTGGATTATGGGAAGAAACTAGAGTATCCAGAGGAAACCCATGCAGACACTGGGAGAACGAGCAAACTCCACACACAGTCACCCGAGGCTAGAATCAAACTGGTCCCTGTTGCTTTTTAGATTAGATTAGATTACATTACATTACATTACAGTGTGGAAACACGCCCTTCAGCCCAGTAAGCCCACACCGACCCGCCGAAGCGCAACCCACCCATACCCCTACATTTACCCCTTACCTAACACTACGGGCAATTTAGCATGGCCAATTCACCTAACCTGCATATCTTTGGACTGTGGGAGGAAACTGGAGCACCCGGAGGAAACCCACGCAGACACTGGGAGAACGTGCAAACTCCACACAGTTGGTCGCCTGAGGCGGGAATTGAACCCGGGTCTCTTGCGCTGTGAGGCAGCAGTGCTAACCACTGGGCCACCATGCTGTGAGGCAGCAGTGCTAACCACTGAGCCACCGTGACGTGGTGGGTAAACGATTTCCTTCCAGACCTTTATGACAACTGGAGAACTAGAATGATACTTCGGAGAAATCCAAGGTAAATCTAGTGGCAAGAAAGGTGGTCCGATTGTAGTGTCCTTGTCCAAGCCACGTGCCCAGCCTCAAGCTGTTAATTAATCGAAACCAGCACAATCTTCACCAAAAGCATACGTTTGTCTCCTGCTCAATACTGCTTACAAAAGTCTAATGACTGGTAATGCGTCAAAGTTAACTTGAAGTAATGAAACCTGCTATAACACCTATATGTACATTTCCCTATTTTACGTTCCTGAAGCTAGCCTCTGTTGTCCTCTGTGGCCTGTATTGCACCACTGAAATCATTAACTGTTCCCTGGAGGCTCTGTTCATTTTATGTGTTTCAACCAGTTTCAGTCACCACAGCGGTTTAAGTCATGACCAACTAATTCTGATTATGAGCTGCTGTTTTCTCGGGATGAGGCGAAATCCAATAAAAAGGGGAGCTGAAATTCTTCATGAAGGAGGCAGGTTTGATATACTTTGTGACTGAGATTGATGTCACATATACTGAATAGACTGCCAAACCAATTCATAAGATTTACCTTCGTTATATATACAATGTATACTTTACGATTGATGGAATTTTCCTATTACTTCATGTTTAACTGATGTTGATTCTGGACTTTAGGTGGTTACCTAAGATAGTATTGAGCATTTATTTTTTGTTTGACTCAATATAGTAAAGTACAGTATAGTAAAATTTATTTTGTTATAAACCATGGAATCACATGGCCTCATTATTTCAATAAACAGCTGGGAATTTTTCATAATAAAACAAAAATTGCTCTCAGTCAAGAACCAAACAGCTGAGAGTTTTTGAACTCTCTGGGAATCATTGGATATGGGGAGTGGGTGGGAAATAAAGTTGAAATAGGAGTATGTTGAAGCCAGGAGTACGTTGAATGGCAGGAGGGGGGTGTCATTTGGTCTGTGCCTGCTCCTTTTTCTCACATTCAGATTGCAGCTCCGTTTTCTGAGTTTTTTGAGTCATTTGAAATTGTGAAGCCTAATGTGTCCCGACTCCATTACATGCGCAAACGTCTTTGCTTACTCCAGCCAAATGTATAATTTGCTGATTAAGGAATGGGCAAATGGTTTTCTTCCAGCCCTTTTATGACAACTGGAAAACTAGAGTGATACTTCAGAGAAACCCAGGTTGATACGAGAGGATACCACCTTCCTCTTTGTGATATTCTCGCCTTTTCCATTAGAAATGTCTCAATCTTTTGCTTTCGCTGCAGGCACAGCTATCGTCAGAAATGTGGCACGTGGACTGTCAAAAGCGGGTACTGTTAGTCTGTAGCACCAGGGGTCAGGGAATCCATGTGCTATAATGAAAATTGTTGAAAAAGCTCACAGTTGGGCAACAACTGCAGCAAGATGTTGAGCAAATGTATCAGGTTGATGGCTTCACATCAGAACTAGGAAATATTAGAGATGTTAAAGGTTTAGAATAAAAGGGTAAATGGAAGGTGTGTGATAGGATGGAAGGAGGAGAGAGAATTAAAAGGTACAAGCTAGTTTTACAGGGCTAGAGCAAATGATGGCAGGGCAGAGGGGAAAAAAAATTTGCCATGTGAGCTTGCTTCTGAAAACAAAACCTGCAAAGAGAGAGAAAAAGAATCCGGGACTCTACTTTGAATCTGTAAGGCCTCATTAAAAGATGAGGAGAAAGTGAGGTCTGCAGATGCTGGAGATCAGAGCTGGAAATGTGTTGCTGGAAAAGCGCAGCAGGTCAGGCAGCATCCAGGGAACAGGAGAATTGATGTTTCAGGCATAAGCCCTTCTTCAG
>NC_057726.1:50484495-50555835 GCF_004010195.1 Chiloscyllium plagiosum
CGAAGGAATTGGGAGAATGGGTTGGCGTTTTTACAGGGGGCAGGATGGGAGGAGGTGTAGTCCAGGTAGCTGTGTGAGTCGGTTGGTTTGTAGTAGATGTCCGTGTTGATTCGGTCGCCTGAGGTAGAAATAGATAGGTCGAGGAAGGGGAGGGAGGAATCTGGGACTGTCCAGGTGAATTTGAGGTCGGGGTGGAAGGTGTTGGTGAAGTGGATGAACTGTTCAACCTCCTCGTGGGAGCACGAGGCGGCGCCGATACAGTCATCGATGTAACGGAGGAAAAGGTGGGGGGTGGGGCCAGTGTAGTTGCGGAAGATGGATTGTTCCACATATCCTACTTGCGCCCACACCTCCCCCCTCACCTCCCTCCAAGGCCCCAAAGGAAATTTCCATATCCGCCACAGATTCACCTGTACCTCCACACATATCATCTATTGCATCCTCTGCACCCGATGTGGCCTCCTCTATCTTGGGGAGACAGGCCGGCTACTTGCGGGGCGTTTCAGAGAACACCTCTGGGACACCCGGATCAACCAACCCAACCACCCTGTGGCTCAACATTTCAATTCCCCCTCCCACCCCACCAAGGATACGCAGGTCTTTGGGCTCCTCCCTCGTCAGACCACAACAAAACGACGGTTGGAGGGAGAGCGCCTCATCTTCCGCCTAGGAATCCTCCAACCACAAGGGATGAACTCGGGTTTCACCAGTTTCCTCATTTCCCCTCCCCCCACCTTGTCTCAGTCAAATCCATCGAATTCAGCACCGCCTTCCTAACCTGCAATCTTCTTCCCGACCTCTCCGCCCCCACCCCAGTCTGACCTATCACCCTCACCTTGACCTCTTTCCACCTATCACATTTCCGACGCCCCTCCCCAAAGTCCCTCCTCCCTATCTTTTATCTTAGCCTGCTGGACAAACTTTCCTCATTCCTGAAGAAGGGCTTATGCCCGAAACGTCAATTCTCCTGTTCCCTGGATGCTGTCTGACCTGCTGCGCTTTTCCAGCAACACATTTCCAGCTCATTAAAAGATGAGATGCTGAGTATATCAAAGCACCCAGTATGATGGCATCAGTTGATATTCTAGTACAGGCATGAGTATGATGGGCCAAATGGCCTCCTCTTTAGTCAATATTTTGGAACTGCACTCCAGCTGCAGTCAATATGTTGAGGGGGAGAAAAAACCAAATAAGTCATCTTGCCTTCTAGGATGCGTCATGAGAATAATAGATTCAAGGCCAGATGTGTTTGCGTCATCAAATTTAAGACCAGTACAGTGAGGAGAGAAGTGTAATAGCACTTAGTGAAATGTTGCTTGCTGCAGACACTGATTTGCTGAGTGAATGATTAGACTCGCTGCTTTCCAGTCCTTGTAAATTGGCTCATTTTCATCTGCAGTTTATGGAAATTGTGGTCATAGCATAAAACATTCTTGGCATGCCTGTTATGCGTTAATAAGGGATTGGCTGGATGGGATTGTTCTTGTTACCAGCCACCTTGTAAGTACACTGCCATCCACATTCTCCCAGCCTTTACTGTGACACCCTTAGTAGAGCGGAAGACGTTGAGAGGACACATGGCTTGAGAGTACATTATTTCGTGAGATGGCTCAATCTGTGGGCCAGAACAAGTTGACTTATGACCAAAGCCAGTTTCACCCGAATGGGATTTCTGACAAACAATCTTCAGTACAAACGATTTTCTCCTTTTTGTTACAGTGAAAGCAATTGTGCAACTTGGGCTCAGGCCTGATTACAACGATCCACCTCAGGGAATCTTGCATTAGAGTTGGCAGCATTTGGACCTGTGTCAGTGCATTCCTCTAAAATGTGATTACTTCCTGCATGTAATCACTAGAGGAGGCAGCAGCAATGTTTCCGCCCAGAATTGCAAAATAAAACCCAAGAAATCTTTGATGTAAACAAGATGGTAATCCTAGGTGTGCTAGAACAAATAAATCCCAGAAAAGGTTGTACTTTTCCCAGCATTTTGAGACAGCAAGAGGATTTGTAATATATTGTTGGCCGTTATGAGGGAGCTGGTGAACTCTACAGGGATCTCAAAAGGGGTGACTACACGTACCAGCAACTGAAAACCAATGTAAAATCCGATAGAGCTGCCGATGGTACAAATCAGAAACAAAAATGGAAATTGGTGGATAAGGTCCCGGCAGCATCGGTGGAAAGAAATCCAAGTTAATGTTTTGGGTCGAGTGACCCTTCCTCCGAACTGATGGTAGCGAGGAAAATGTTGGTTTATCTGCAGAGTTAGCCTGGGGGAAGGGGTAAGAAGTAACCAATAGGTGAAGATAGAAGCCAAGGAGAGAGAGAGAGAGCAAGAGTTGGACAGACAAAGGAGTTAATAGCAATCTGGCAAGGAGGGTGGGTAGCTATTAATGGGAACTGTTAGTGGCTAACAATGGGTTGTGTATAATAACAGGCTATGTGATAACAAGGCCTGGTGTGCTGGTTGGGATAAGGAGATGGGAGAGCTCAGGCCCTAAAGGTGTTGAACTCAATATTAAGTCTATAAGGCTGCAAGTCCCCAAGCAGAAAATGAGGTGCTGTTCTTTGGGCTCACACTGGAGCACTGTAGCAAGCCTGAGACTGAGATGTTGGCCAGGGAACAGGGCAGTATGTTGAAATGGAAGGCAACTGGAAGCTCAAGGTCTTTTTTGCAGGCAGAATGTAGGTGTTCTGTGAAATGGTCACCCAGTCTATGCTTCATTATTCACTCCTTTGTCTGTCTAAATGCTCTTCTCTCTCTTTGGGCTCTATCCCCACCTATCATTTACTCCTTTACCTCCCCTCCCCCAACCCTATCTTCTGTATATGAACTGATATTTTCCTAGCTACCATCAGTTCTGAGGGAGGGTCACTTGACCCAAAGCGTCAACTTTGATTTCTCTCCACCGATGCTGCCAGACCTCATGAGCTTAAAGACCAATGTATTCCACTCATGAAGCAGAAGAAGTCTACTCTGACATTAACCTAATAAACATTAGTCAACACAGATTCACAATGAGGTGTTCCTGAAGTGACTTTCCAAGTAGCCCACGGAAAAAGCTCCTCTGGGTTTGAGGCGCACTTCACAAATGCTGGACAAAAGGTTATGCGCTAAGTTTGAAAATGGGAACAATGTAGAATGAAACTTGGAAATTGATATGAAATTGGCTATTAACCAAAAATCCAAACAGTTTGTGGAGGAGTATTATTTGGATGTGGGGGGGGTACAGACTTGTGTTCTGCTCTTTCAAATTTATTTCAATGACTTGGATTCAGTCACTAAATGTGAATAACTGTTCGAAGTTGTCTTGGCATTGTTAGTCAGGGTTAACCCTTGGCATGGCATGACCCACTCAGCACTGGTGTAACCTTCCTTGCATTGGTGAGATGTGTACGTTTGTAGATACTTCCCGGATATACTGCCTCTCGCCTCTGGCCAGCTGAATGCACCGGCATTGTTTTCTGTCTGACCCTCCCACAGATGTCAGGAAACACCTTTCTCAATCAGGAACAGATACCGGTAAATGTATTGTCTGGTGCAAAGAAGTGGAAGGAAGTCTCACTAACCCTGGAGAATTAAAACACCAGGAGCTATCCTGAGTAGAACTGTTGAGTGTGTCTGGGCTTTGAAGAGCAGCATATCCATTGTACTTTTCAAAATGTGGTAAACAAACCATTAGTTTTGTTAGGTTGGTTTGCTTATGGTTTGGTTCCATTCCAAAATGTCTGGCATCCTACACTCTCTTCCAGTCTATTTCTGAATACTTCTTCATGGTAGCTCCAGTGCTACAATCGTAGAGTGTGACAGCATAAATACAGCACAGGAACAGAGCCTTTGGCCCACATGAGGACATCCTATCTACTTCAGCTCTTTGAAAGAGTTCTCCAATTAAGCTCACTCCTGTGTTCTATCACTACAGCCTAGCAATATCATCTTTTTTTGTCACTTATCTTAAGTCAATCCTCTGGTTTATTGAGTTTCCAGTGGAAAGAATTTCTCTCTCGATCAAAAGCTGTCATTATTTTGAATCCCTCCGTTAGATTTTTCCTTAACCTTCTCTACATTAAGGAAGGAGAAAGTGAGGGCTGCAGATGCTGGAGATCAGAGCTGAAAATGTGTTGCTGGAAAAGCGTAGCAGGTCAGGCAGCATCCAAGGAACAGGAGAATCGACGTTTTGGGCATAAGCCCTTCTCTTCTGAAGAAGGGCTTATGCCCGAAACGTCGATTCTCCTGTTCCTTGGATGCTGCCTGACCTGCTGCGCTTTTCCAGCAACACATTTTCAGCTCTACATTAAGGAAACTAATCCTAATTTTGAGGCTCTCTACATAACTGAGTTCCTTCCTGTCAACAGCATTATGGTAAATCACTTCAGCTCCCTGGCCAAAACCTCCTAAACTGTGCTACTCTAAATAAGATCTAACCACTGATCTCTAAAGTTTCAATGCAAGTTCCTTGCTTTTGTACTTTGTTTCTCTAATCATAAAGCCAAGGACTCCATATTCTTTTTATTTTTGTGTAAAAGCCTTCTGTCCTATCGCTTTCAAAGATTTCTGTCAGTGAATCCGCTGGTGTCCTTGTTTCTGCATTCCCTTCAAGGAAGGTTGCTCTGATGATCAGAGGGAAGGGGTTCAGGGACATGACGATGAACATAATCTGCCCATACTCCCTATTCAACAAACACTGTCAGGAAGGAGACTGGCTTATGATAAGAAACAGAAACACTGGCTGATGCTCCCTTCCCTAACGCAGGGTCATCGGAAGAAGTTGTTATGCTGCTCTCGCTCTTAACTAATAGTAGCAAACGTGGAACAGGATGGGAATTTATCCGAAAGGTATCCAGTTTTGTATTTTTCATTTACGCACTGGTTAAAGAATTGGAGTGGCCAGGTGAGGATTGTTACATTCCATTTTTTTGAATAACATTTTAACGCATTTTTCTGTTGCTGGGCTCCAGATATATGTAAGGCAGCCAACTGAAGAGTTCAGATGAATCCCTTGCTTACTGTTCTAATATTTCAACCCATTTAATTCAATTGATCACAATTTGACACACACACAGACAGACACACACACACAAAATGTAAGAAAATCCATTGATCAATAGTAGTGGAATGGGCAGAAAGGGGGCACTGGCCTAATCTTAAAGTGTTGATCAAAGAGGCAGGTGAACCCTTGTCTGTCTCTGAATCAGGAGGCTTCTCTCTCTCTCTTGTCTCTGTCGCTTCTCTCTCTCTTCTCTCTCTCTTTTCTGTCTCTCCTCTCTCTCTGTCTCTCAAGCTTTAAGTCTTGCTCTCACCCAAGATGAAATGATCATTTTATCATGTAGGCAAATGACAGGACTGACTCGGTGAAGTTATTGAGGCTAAAAAGGTGAAGCCATGTCAGTGTTCGAGGATGGAAAATTTCCTTTTCAAAAGTGCAATTGAATCTCTCCAAAAAACACTACTGGCTGCAGTACTGATCTTCCTTTTAACTCTCTTATGTATTGTGAGCTGGATAAAATTTTATGGAGTAGAGAGTTAAGTGACCGAGTCCACATGCCATGTTGCTCACACAGGCATAAAATTTCATCGTGTAGATACCCAGGGGCCTCATTGGCCTCTTCATTCACGGTAGTGGCTGAGGGGCACCAAAGAGCTGCTGTAAATTGCTCCTTTGTCATGAACATAAATTGTGAAGAAAGTACATTGTGTATTTGCTGCAGTGCATGGATTAAAGTTATAATATGTTTTGTACCTAGAGAACATGTCCTATGTATAATCCTGTCCATCATGACAGAACATATTTGCTAAGGTTTGACTTCTGTCTGAATGCTTCCTGCTGACAAGCCACTTCCCATAAATTTACTACTTCAGCCTGACTGGTTTGGGAGGGATGTTTCTCTCTTCAGGTGCGCTGGATTTCTGGTAAAATGCATCAAATCAACTTACACTGTGGTATGACACTGCCCTCCAGTCCCTAATGCAGTATGAATTTATTATGTTATATTTCTGATCCATAAAGTTTTACGATGCCAAAAATCAATTTCTCCAAAATAAGCACCACCACCCTGCAACAGGCTTAACAATTTCAAATGCCTGATCTAATAATCACTTACAACTTGTAGAAAACCCACTAATGTCACCCACTAGTATTGAGTGTACAGCACTCCTCATGTAGCTACCTCAACCTATTGGAAGCACGGATCCGAACATTGCTGCAACACATGGAGATGACAGAATTCCTGTTGACACGGGATGGTGTATCAGATTGGATTTGCTTTCCTGACAGGTGCTGAGTAAGCTAACCTCCACAGTCACCTCAGTGCGTTGCTACAAATCGTATTGTTGTCTTTGATCTGTCAAGCTTTCCTATTGTACAGGACAGTGGTGGTGGTGGTGAAATAATTCCATCACCTCCTTTTATACTTCAGTGAATCTTTTGGCCTGTGATTAAGCCAGTAGATTCTGTCACACTCCCATCAGTTCACACTCTGTATTGCAGGCCACAGCATTTTATCTAGGTCACTTCCACAGACAGTTAATATGGTGAGTAGGAACTCTACCATCAGCCTGCCCATTCCCAGAGTAAGTTGCTCCATAAAATCTATCTCTTCCACTACACTTTACCTGCCTTGATGATGCTCTGTGAATCACCTTGGAATGTCTTCTTTCTGCATTCAGGGTGCTATTTAAATGCAGAAAAGTGAGGGCATGAAACACAGTACAGAGGAGAATTGGTTTGGAAACTTTGTTCAGTCACTCTGAGTTTTTGACTCTTATCCACGGTTAGAATCTGTGTGAAACATTTTGACTCGTAAGTTCTTGACTGTGGGCAGAATTCCATTGTGATTTCTCAGCGTACAAATGCCATTAGGAGGCCAGGGGTCCAGTCACTGCACTCCGAGACTTCTTCAAGTAATCAACAAAAGTAAAATAGTGCCTCAAAATCCAAGAAGGGCAGGATCGTACCTGGAAAAGCCCTCTGCATATTGTGCAGGCTGAATTATAATGGAGGAAACTCCATTGAACCTTTGTCCTTTATGTCAGTGTGTTATTGAAACTTCAATTTCCCACAGATTCTGAATATACACAGGAGTACCCATCAGGCAGGAACAAAACATATCCTTTGCAACAGTTGGCCTCATAAGTTTGATTCTGTCTGTCACAGTCACCTCTCATATTTAACAAAAGTCACCCAGTAACATTTAAAAGCTGGAGCCAAAGAGGTTTTTGATTTTCCGGGGTATTTTTTTACACATTCAGAACCAGCCCCAGGCTGTGCTTGTGTATGACTTAGAGTCTTGTACAGATCCGAAAGGAATCTCTTTGCTGTACTGCTCCATTTTGTTGGATCATCAGTTCCTCAGCTTGAACTAAAGTAGGTTTTGTTTCTTCTATCTGAATTTGACCTGTTGTTAGGGAGTAGATTGGAAAATACAACGACATCAAACCTATCCAATTCCCTTTTGCAATGTGCTCCATGCACCAATCAATCTGTGCACTTGCTGCCAATCAATACATTGATTTCATGCCTCCAAGTGGAGCCTAGCAAATTCATTGACTTTTCACACCTTGAGAACAGGGCATGCAGAATATTGCTGGAAGAGGAGCTTGATTGTCTTCTGTCTCTAAAGGCTGCATTTTCTCAGGAAGCAGTTGTACAGAATATCTTTTTTGCCACGTTTAGGCTGCATTAAAATCATGTTCAAAGGTTATGTCCGCAGAGCTATTAGGTTTTCAGATGTCCCACTTCTAGCCTCACTCTCCAGCATTCCGATTTGACTGTGATTGGGAGCATTGAACCACACAGACAGCCACGTGGCACATTCCTGTGAGCCACAACAGGGTTGTATTGCCTGTGGAGCCTGTGTTTGGAGAATGGTTTGTTGGGATAAGGCAACTGATGTACTTGGTGCTGACTAAACAACTTGGGAAGTTCCAGGAAAGGGGAGCGGAGAGCCGTGGAATGTTCTGTGGATTGCCCTGCTGAGATGATTGTTATTTTTCAGTGGGCTCTATGCATGTTGAACTTGCTGGTAGCTGGTACCCACGAGTTCAAAAGCACCTTTTAAGCTTTATCCAGTTTTATCCACAATCTGATGACTCAGGGTGTTGATGGTTCTGTGGCTTGGCAGGTATTCCTCACACACGTCTTTTCATGGACCAGAAGAGAATCTTTTTATAAAAAATCTATTTTTCTTTTTTAAGATTTTGTAACGTTGCATGAGTAAGCAGGTACTTAGACGGTATCTAAATGTTGGAGCTCATGGGAGGTATTAATTCTGATATTTTTTCCCAATTTTTAAAGACACCAGCGATCTCCATGCTTGAAGAGGTGGCCAAATGACACCCACTGCATTACAGAATAGTGTGCTTTGAACTGGGTGTTCTCCCATTATTCCCTGCCTGATGAAGCCTCGCATTCACGCGGTGTGACCCTCGCCTCTGTTCACACTTCCCAAGGTTGAAAGTTGAACTGCATTAAGTGTAGATCAACAGATGGAGACCTGTGGTCCTACAGTTTTAAGATGTGGAGGTGCTGGTACAATTTTATGCTTTGCTGTAGTTCCGTACACCAGTGTATTGTATTTGTGCCATAGGCATTCATAGCACAGGAGGCCATTCAGCCTGTTGCGTCTGCCCTGGCTCTCTTTTAGAACAATCTAGAATTAATCTCTGTGCCCTGAACTGTACCCATAAACCAGGGTTTCAGATGTTTCTCTAATACAAAACTGCAGTGCATCACGATTTGGATGTTCCCTGTTGGAAAACATTCTAACAGCTCCTTTAAAATATATCGTTCTTTTTAGCTCATGGCTTCTCCCTTCCCCCACCCCCCCTCCCAATGTCAGCATCCTGGGAGTTTTCCCTTCACAACCACTGTGCTGCAGATGGCATTGTGAAACTACTTGAAGAATAAATAACAGTTTTTAAAATACTGTGAAGAATGACATTGTTGATTGAGACAAAGAGATCATTTCACTGGTGGGTTTTCCCCAAAGTGGCTCCAGCGCTGTGACTAAATACATTTAAAGACTTTATACATCATAAAGAAATCAAGCCAGAATATTTCTGTATTCATAGCAGCACAATGCGTATTCCACATTTGCTGGAACAATTTAGACCAATATGGTATTTGAGCCCAGATATAAGACTGCCTCAGTGCCAAGCTGTTAAATTAAAAGAGTATTTAGTAGTGTTTAATTTTGCATAAATGCCATTCCCTTTTACTAAGATACATCTTTAGTAAGATCAAGCTTATAACGTTGTTGCATGTTCCTACAGCGTGTACAGTATGAAAACTGGATCTTCATTTTCTGGCCTGATACATTATGCTAATGCATTGTACAAAGTATGATGTGGTCAGCTTTGCTTATCTGACCTGCATTTAGTTTGAAGTTCTCCAGTAAGGGTTGCAAGTGAGCTTTGAGACTTGCTCATGTCATTTCTTCAACGCTCAAGCACGAAATGGGCTTTGAATGCAGCGTGGTTGAATTTTGCGAGTTGGTGAAATTCCTAGAGACATTGAGGATTACTCCCTCTCAAACTCTGTGCAAACCGCTGTGGCACCAGAAGTCGTCAGCTATTTCCATAGTGACTGGGAATTAAAAATGAGAACTTTGATCTGATGATATTGGCATTTCCACTGAATTAACTGGAGTCCCCGAGGGTAGAGGGGGAACTGCTGCAACATTCCTCGTTTTCAAAATTAGTGTTTTACACCCATAGCAGCAAGAGAAGGCTATTTAGCCCCTTACCCTTGTTCCACTATACAGATTGCAGCTGATCTGTTCTTTCACTCTATGGCTATGAATATATCATGTTTTCCAAATTGAGGTTACTAGGAAATAGCCACTTGGTTGCTAGTGAAGAAGTAATTACACTCCACTAAGTGGCTCCCAATAGCTGCCTGCCTGATATCAGGACTTAGAGTGGTAAGCACTTGCCCAATTTATCCCTGGCTCCTATCACTAGAGGAGGAACTTGTGAGGATATGACCTCACACAGCCACCGTTTTATTTATGGAATTATTTTCGCAGAAAATGCATTATCTTTAAATCAGGGAATGATCACAACATCATTACTCAAAGATTAGGGGAAAGCTGGAATTCTGTCTCATCCCAAAAAGCTGCAGAGGTGAGGACCATTTTATAGATTATTAATAGATTTTTGTTGAGTGAGGTTAAGAAGAAACACATGTTGACTGCAGTCTCTTTAAATGGGAAAACAGCACCTAGGGGCTGAATGGCCTAAATGTGTCTGTATTTACTCATCAGGCACTGTACAGTTGGTGGCAAGACTGAAATCATTGCAATCCAAATGTTGCTTATCGTAATGAGTGTAGGGAAAATGTTGATCGCACTATGCTTTTCTGGAGCTGCAGTGAGAAATAAGAATGAAATTTGGGGCCTGTGAGTGTTGGATTCTGTGATGGGGAGAGTACAATTAATATTTTCGATATTCTGATTATTCTTTGCAGTCAGGGTGCTTAGGAAAATATGTCTTAATGTTTTGCCCTGCACTGACAAAGATGTGTGCTAAAACTTCTGGATTGCAATTACATTAAACTGTTAAAGTGAATAATTTATCAATAATAAAACTAGCCTGTTAGTATCACAGCTTGAAATTCATAAATGAAGCTCTAAACATCACTCGCCATGTTTATACTACTGAACACAAAATACAAATTCAACTTAAAGTTGTACATTGTTCTTAATCCAGTTATAATGTACACTTTGTATGTGGCAAGCTTCCATAACCAGCAATAGAATAATGATAGATAATTATTTTTAAGTGATGTTGATTTGATGGATAAATATTCACCAGAGCAGACACTCCCTGAAGTGCTGTGGGATTTAAAAAAAAATCCTCCTAAGAGGGCAGACGTGGCTTCCGACAGCATTACACTCCTCCCTCAGCTGTGTCAGCCAAGATTTTGTCCTGAACTCGTTGGCATGGAGCTCAAACCCATACCCTTCTGATTTCTGAGATGAGCAATTCTGTCATTGAGCCACAGCTGAGCTAACAGCCAAGATTGTGTCTGCCATTGAATAAACCAGAAGAGCTGCAAGCCTCCTCAGTACCAGCAATGAATAGAGCACAATTCAGTGAAACTAGGTTAATATGCAATTGAAAATCTTTCTATCCTGTGAGCACCATTCCCAGGGAAAGACTGCAATAATGAAGAATATTGTTGCAGGTTTCATTGTTTACTGTGACCAGTTGGTTTGGACATGTGTCGCCACATGAATTAAAGCAGGAAACATGACTTCCTGCAACCGCAATCAATGGACCTTTGATGCTATCGGACAATTAATGTCTGCGCTGAAAATTTGCCTCGAATTCCTGCTGCTGTACTGAGAGAACAAATCAGATGTAGACTGGGAGCTGGTGAGATAAGCTTACACTACCCAGCTGCCATGATACCAAGCACACTGCAATTGCCAATTATCATTCTAGCTCTAATTACTTTTACCCCTAATCATAAATAGGCACATAAATGGCATGTGCACATACAGGCAAACACATACAAATACCTTTTTCCCTACTTTGAAATGATATGCAGTGCCTCTCCATCATCCATAAACTGGAAACCACACCATTTGTGCTAATAGCACAGCTGCATTACAGACAACTGATGCTATCAGTTAGATTGAATTAAGTAGATGCAGTCTAGCAATCAGAGGCTGGTGTCTCCCTGTTGTGTCAGCCAACATAATGCATTCTGATTAATAAGGTTTTATAGCCTGTCAGTGCAAAGAACGATACTTTCATCCTGCTGCAGTGAGCTATGGAGAATGAGCATGGTGACCACAAGTAATTATCAACAGCATGACATCATTTGCAAGTGATATGATGATGGGAGTAAATACCATATGAGTCTACTCTGTTATGTCTGATTTATAATGGAAGCCAAAAAAAAATGGACTGGGTACTACTCTCAATCCAACATTGCACAATAAGCAAAAATGCAGAGACTCGGGTATTTGACAGATTTTTTTATTAAAAAGGTTAGGGGAGCTGTGGGAGGAAACAAGCAGGAAAGTGTAGTTAAAACCACAATCTGATCAGCCGTGGTCTTATTGGATGGTGGAGCAGGCTTGTTGGACTAAATGGCGTAATCCTCTTCATTCTTATCATGGCAGGTATGGGAGGTGGTTGTTGTATTAGATCCTGTCTGTGCTTGGATCCATTCCCTGGAAAACATACTCTCCACCTCCTCCATTGGTGTAAACCTCCGCTCAGTGTTTGCATCAGAATTGTTCACTGGAGCTGGAGACATTTGGGGACATCACTGATAACGAATATGTCACCTCATTGACTTTCACCACGGCATGACGCCATTTGCATAGGTTCCTGGGTTTGCAGATCTTTATTTTGACCCAGATGCCGTTAATTCGAAGCTGTTCTGTGACAGAAGCAGAGCCAATGCTGTTGTTTTAAAATCTTATCTCAAAACCTAGGAATACAGAGAGTAATAAATTTGCAGCCATTAAAAATTGATGGCAAACAAAAAAGTCCATCCTCTGCATTAGGCTCTGTCATTATAAATGTGTCATTTCAAGGTTGCTTTGATCTGTGCCCTCTCTGGTTCTGGCGGCTAATCAATGAGTAATGATGTTCTGCCAGGACACACACACACTGCAAGTGGAAGTATAAACTGCTGTATTTACATTGACCCTTCATTCCTGGGACAGGAAGCAAGTTTTTCCTTTTTTCCTGCTTTTATTAGCTTGTGCACAGTCCTTGTTCCAGTTAGTCAACTGCTTGGATGCACAGATACCCATGCCCTCACCTGGAAAAAGGACGATGCTCAGGGACCACACTGCGACAAGTCTGGGGTTAATTTTATGAACAATCTTACAGCAATAACTGCAGCAGCAGAGATTTGGGAGAGGAATGGGTCTTCCCTATCACATTGCAATACAACCTTGAAAGAGACTATTCAGCCCTCTTTTCTCTGCCAGCTCTTTTTTTTTAAAAAAAGGAATGATCTAATTCACCTGTAGAACTTAGATGTGGTTGGCCCGCACTAGAGCAAAATGGAAATGTTTTAAGACTCGTTCCTGAAGGATTGGTCAGCCCTGTGCTGTCTACTGCTGGTGAACCAGTAATTGGTCTCCCCATTGCAACTTATTTCCCAGTTTATTCCTCCTCTCATCTTGCTTCGTGCTTTATTTGTTAATACACATAAGGTAAGGTTTCTCAGCGACGGTAGCCTTTCCAGACTCTGATTGCAGACAGTCAGGAGACTTGCTTCCAGGCCTCACTCAATTCTGCATACAAACTGAATGTTTGGCTTTACGACAAAGAAAGACCAGCATTTATACCGTACCTTTCTTGACCTCAGGACCTTGCCGAAGCACTTCACAGCCAATTATATGCTTCTTGAAAGGTTACCCCTGTTGTAATGTGAGAAATACCAACAGCTAATTGTGCACAGTGAGGTCCCACAAACATCATCGAAATATTCAACCAGCTTGTCCGTTTCAGTGACTTTGGCTGAGAGATTTAAAACTGGCCGCGGCACTGGAAACAGAGCTCTGCTAAATAGTGGCACAGGATTTTGTTTTTTTTTTGTTAAGGTCACCCCAGAGGAGAGGCAGAGCTTCAGCTGAACTTGTTTGGAATGCGGGTGTTCCTCATCATGGTACCCCTCAGCACTGTGCTGCTCAAGCCTGAGGAGTGGATTTTGAACCTTTCTTTAATACTACAAAAACTTTTATCTATATATACCTGTGTGTGCGTACAGTTGGCCTGGAGATCATAGAGGCTGAACAGGCTGGGGCTGTTTTCCCTGGAGCGTCGGAGGCTGAGGGCTGACCTTAGAGGTTGGTAAAATCATGAGGGGCATGGATAGGGTAAATCTTTTCCCTGGGGTGGGGTCGTCCAAAAGTAGAGGGCATTGTTTTAGGGTGAGAGGGGAAAGATTTAAAACGGACCCAAGTGGCAACTTTTTCACACACAGGGTGGTGCGTGTATGGAATGAGCTGCCAGAGGATGTGGTAAAGGCTGGTATAATTACAGCATTTAAAAGGAAGGGTTTAGAGGGACATGGGCCAAATGCTGGCAAATGGAACTAGATTTATATAGGATATCTGGTTGGCATGGGCGAGTTGAACCGAAGGGTCTGTTTCCGTGTTGTGCATTTTTATGACTCTGTGTCTGTTTGAACTAAGGCTGAGAGAGCCCCCAGCTTCTAGTTCTATACACTCTCTACCATTTGACACTGAATCCTGTGGCACACAGTTGAAGTGACTGATGCAGACTGTCATCTGCACTGTCAGTGCTGGGATCTTGGAGAGATCACCTTTACAGGACCACTTCCCTTTTATTCCATAAATGCAAGTCAGACAGTCGATCCACTTTGCCAGAAGTGAAGCATACAGTGATGTCAAAAACATGCCCCATTGTCTTGGAAACACACCAACTTCTGAAAGACTTCTGGCTGAATTGCTGAGTTTCCGATCTCAGCCAAACAGCAGTGAAAGCACTCTGGCGGGCCAGAGGGTTCCCAGATAAGGGAAGTGAAAGATCTGCTCCAATTGGTGGGAGAGAGGTGGGGCAGGATGTAGCAAACTTATTGTGTACAGTGTTGCTGGGGTCCTGTTGAACTTGCCTAATTCTATCCAAGACTGTGACCAGCCCAGTTTGACCTTTCTATTAACCAGTCGACTGGCTTTATAACCAGTCTGCGGGGCTAGGGCACTGATCTCGATATGAAATTGGATAGTGAGAAGTCTGTACGTTCAGGTGATCGTTCTATGTTCCTGCCTTTTGGTCCCAGTGCCTGCAACATTCCTTTTGAAAGAACCATTCAAGTAATCCCACTCTGCCACTTTCTCCACAGCCCTGCAATTACCACCTTTTACCTCGATATGCAACAATTGCAAATTTTTTTTAATCACTTCTCTCCCCAATGTTCTGAAGAATGATTCCTGATGTTTTGGTGTTCCTTGGCTGTCCAGTGCCTCCCACTGTGTTTCCCAGGTGCAGAATAGTGAGTCTCACCTGGCTTTTGTTAGGAAAGTTTTCCTAGCCAAGGCTGAGCCTGGCTTCACCTGAGGGCTCTGCATTTGTCCATCCAGCAGAGGTCACTGATGGTGACGATTGGCAATAGACCTCTAGGCTGAAGCCCATTTGATGCCAGTTATAGCACCTTTTACCACCATCCCTGCTGAGATCAGACCACACCAGAGAAAGGTGGGCCTTGCTGATATGTGTAGGCTCAGCCACTTGTTGGTTAACGCTGCTAACCAGCTTGTCCCAATAATTTTTTTTATTTCAAAAATATATTTTATTCATTAAAAAAATCCTTGTATGCATACATAGTTGCTAAAGCATATCGAGAATAAACAAACCCAAGTCATTTCTTACAAATGCAACACTGTGTATTCTGGGAGGGTCTGATAACTGAACAGATGGTCATTGTACTTTGACAGAAAGACCTTAGACAGTGGTCTTTCTCCACTGGGCCTTGGCAGCTGCCCCAAGCTTTGTCTGCCAGAATGATTCTGATTCCTAGCCCTTTCCCTTCGAGATGTGAAATCTTTTGGACACATCAATCAATTGTTTTGCAGAATTTGTCTTGTGTCAAAGATTCTGCATCAAGTTGATCAGTATGTGAACTTATAACCCCCCCCCCCCCCCCCCCCAACATCCCCACACTAACAGTATACTCGAAGCAGTATAGCAACATTGGTACAACTCGATAATTGTGTTCCAGGTAACTTCAAGTGTTCCTTCAGCTCCTGTCTCTTGTATAGTCTGCACCACCTTCACCCCATCACGGGGGAACTTGTCTTCAGTCTTTTAGGCCCTGAGTTCTGGAATCTTTTCGCTAAAATATTCCATCTCCTTTTAAGACTATCGTCATTAAATTTTTTGAACATACCTTTGGACACCTAAAGTCTCCTGTGTTGGTAATCAGTCCATTTTTTGTTTTGTTATGTTTTATTGCAGTGTCTTGGGACTTGACATAACAGTAAACTGTTATAATTGATTAACTCTGACAGGCAGCGGATCATGGAAAGCTCCAGGGGTAGTATCGCGGCTAATGTGTGTGACTGTTGACTTATTTTCCTCAGTTTTTCAAACTCCGTAAGAACTATGGAGTCTCCCCTGTGTCTAAGCTGGAGGCTAGGTTCTGCAACTACTGTGTTTGTGAGATTTGAACCAAATCCCAGAGGTGGAAGCTCATTCTAAATTCCAGCTCCCCTGAGCTTACATTTGTTAAAACCAGTTCAAGATCCTGGTTCCTGGAATTCCCAGGGATCTGTGTCTGTATATTACTTATTCAACATGGGTTCTGTTCACGCATAATTTAGATGTTTTCCTCCTTCCTCTTAACATATTTTTCATTAAAATGGTGCCTTTTTTTTTGCCTCCTTGTTTTCCCTCCTTCCCTTTCACTGTCGCTTGTGATGTTGAGAATAGTCAGAACAGCCTATTGTATAAAATTGCTTTCCCTTTTTTAAAAATGATTTTCCCTATCGGTCAAGTCAACAGCTGTTACATGACCATCAGCAAACTGTGCCACCTCAGTAATATGACTGAGAAACTGTACATTGTATGTGCCCTAGTCCAGGAAGGTTCAAGACATGGGGGGATGAAGGAGAGATGGCGGTGAGAGTGAAGGGTTTGTGTTGAGGGACTGCTGGTGACAATTGATGTTTGTAACTGACAGACTGCTGTACCTTGCAGCTGAATGGTTCGGGTGATATATTCACATCTTGATAATGATCAGTAATGAAAAATGTGTTAAAATAAGGATTATTTTGCAGTAAGGGACTGTAAGTGCAGACTGGCTAATTTCACTCCAATACCCTCGATCAGTCAAGCTGCATGTTTTGCCCATCTCCAAAGTTGTTACCATGATAAACAAGTGTGTTCAAAAGAGAATGAGTGAAACACATTCTTAATTCACCTACAATATTCTCCTGTGTTGCTCTCAAGACATTTAAACCTGGAAGATTCCAGTTCGGTCTTGACAGGTTGGCAACTTGGAGTCCAAGTGCTGACCTAAATCAGTTTATATTGAGGTGGGTTTGAGTTTTTGGGGAGGGAGAGGAAGGAACTAAAAAATGTCCCCAGCTTGAACAAGGTCCACTTTCTTCTGGGGCTGATGTGGTTGATGCATGAAATGGAAATTATTGCAGTGAGGTTGACTCATGTACACGATTGGTTTCCCCTTGTCTTTTTTATATAATGGATATTTCACTTTTCACAGCAATTTGTGTTTTAGTTCCTTTTTTAACTGCGCTTGCTAAATGTGTCTGCACTTGAGCTAAAGAAGGGATGATTCATTGAATCTAGCAGTAGGCTTGGATCTGAAGGTTTGCAGCACATGGACAACAATTTTCCACATCAAAAATGATTATTTTGGGAGTCCCAGCTGTGTTATGGATACCCATAAACCACTGCTGTAACTACTCACAGATGGTGCACATTTCTAGGCTCTGCCTTCACTCTGTGCTAAGATGCATTTGATATTTATTTCCCTTTGTGGATGTGAGCCAGTGGCAACCATTTGGGCGACCCGTGATTGAGATGCCCCATTGGACATCCATTGGAGGCTGATACTGTGGGCTGAATGCACGTTGTACTCTGACAATCTGGCTGAAAATGAACAAAATGATAGCTAGATACTGGGCCAAGGAGTACCTGCCCTAGGCCTTTGAGTTCAACCCTCCCTTAATCTCTGTAGCCTCCCCCAGCTGCCTTATGATCTCTTGCCAACAGTGTACTCCTCAGAATTCTCCTCCTCATGTGCACCATTGTCCTGCTCTACCACAAAGTTGTTGACTGAAGACTACAGTAGGTTTCTAAGCTGGCAGCACTCACTTGATCAAATGGTTGTTTATTCGCCATGAGCTTAGAGGCTGTATGATGTGGAGGAGCCGGTGTTGGACTGGGGTGTACAACGTTAAAAATCACTCAACACCGTGTTATAGTCCAACAGGTTTATTTGATGAAGGAACAGCGCTCCAAAAGCTAGAACTTCCAAATAAATCCTTTGGACTATAACCTGGTGTTGTGTGATTTTTAATGGCTATAGGCAGCCTATGTTCACACTCAAGGCTAGTCCTGTAGGAGAGCCTCACATTTGAGCACATACATAGAACATAGAACATTACAGCGCAGTACAAGCCCTTCGGCCCTTGATGTTGTGCCGACCTGTCATACCAATCTGAAGCCCATCTAACCTACACTATTCCATGTATGTCCATATGCTTGTCTAGTGACGACTTAAATGTTCTTAAAGTTGGCGAATCTACAACTGTTGCAAGCAAAGCATTCCAAGGAATTTCAGAAGCCAATTTTCAATAAATTCCGCAGGCCGCTCAACTTCCATACCCTCAGGCAGAGGCCTTAGTGACGCATGATCCACCAAATATAAAAACTACATAAACTAAAACCACTACATTTAACAAATGTACAAAATTATTAAAAATAAAAAAACAACAAAAATCAGAAAACAAACCAACATATAAAGTGCCAATAGCGCTGAGTAGGGGAACTCCCCCCCTGCCCGAAGGGGGCAACTACCCGTCCCGAACTGCCCATAAATAGGCATCTAACCATCTGAACCACCTTCACTTCTCCCAGCTAGAGCCGCATCGCAAGTCCAAGCTAAAAAGAATAAACACCCCATAGAATATCAATATGAATAAAAAAAAAATCTTTCATAAAAAAAAAGGGAATAAATACCCCACCCATCCTTTGGTATGTCCTAACTTAGAAATTTAAAATGTACATCTTAACCACCGCCAGACATAGTTTGAACCAAATTATTATCAATAGAGGGAAATAAAACGGGAAAAACAAAGCTTCAACTGGATTTCCTCCATTTCTTTTACAGAATGATAAACGCATACCCACACAACAATATGTATACATACTACAATTGTTTAACTTAGGTTAGTTTGTCCACAAAGTCTCTTGCCTTCTCCAATGTGTCAAAGAGATGCATGGATCCATCTAAGGTGACCCGAAGCACTGCCGGATATCTCAGGGAGTACTGAATCCCAAGATCCTTCAATCTTCTCTTGACACCATCATATGATTTTTGTTTCTGGATCACCGCCACTGAAAAGTCCTGAAAAAAACATGATCTTAGACTTCTGGTAAATAAGGGCCTTTGGATCCTCCCCCAGAGTCTGGAAGCCTCCATGACACTCTCCTTATCCCGGTAATGATGGAACCGCACCAGGAAAGGACGAGGGCGTTGACCCAGACCCGACCTCCGTGCTACAACCAGGTGAGCCCTTTCTATCTTCAATCCTCTCATGCCAGTCTCCAAGTCAAGGAATTTCAGAAGCCAATCTTCAACAAATTCCGCAGGCCGCTCACCTTCCTTACCCTCAGGCAGACCAATGATCCGAATGCTTTTTTCTCCTGCCCCTGTTTTCAAGATCATCCACTTGGTCACCCAAATTACAAACCTGCGTCTTCAGGGCTTGGATCTCTTCCTTGAATGAACTGGCATCAGCTTCCACCACTGTGACCCTGTGCTCCACCTCATCCGTCCTCTTCTCCAGGTCTCCCAGCTGCTGCTCATGAGAGAGACTGGAGCCAGCTTATCTTCAATCTGTTTCCCCAACAGCTCGCAAGATTTCGAGAGCTGGTTCACCAGGTCCTGGAGAGTAATCGGCTCCGAGGCTGCTGCAGGCTGAGCTGCAGGCCCGGCCTCAGATGCTCCTCCTCCCTTTTTCGGCATTTCTGGATAGCTGAAAATACAGGTGTCAATTTTTAAATGTTTCTTGGGGCTCCACAATCTTTCCAACACCCCAAGAAATCTTGATGACCTGGGTTGGGTGGATTAAAGGACTGTCCTGCTCCTGCTGCGATGCGAAGCTCTGCAGTGTGATCTTCTCAGATCGCCACCATCTTAGATCCCCCTATATGTCTCTTTTAAGTCACCTCTCAACCTCCTTCTCTCTAACGAAAACAGCCTCAAGTCCCTCAGCCTTTCCTCGTAAGACATGCCTTCCATACCAGGCAACATCCCAGTAAATCTCCTCTGCACCCTTTCCAAAGCTTCCACGTCCTTCTTATAATCCGGTGACCAGAAATGTACGCAATACTCCAAGTGCGGCCACACTGGAGTTTTGTACAGCTGTAACATAACCTCATGGTTCTGAAACTCGATCCCTCTCTTAATAAAAGCTAAAACACTGTATACCTTAACAACCCTGTCAACCTGGGTGGCAAGGATCTGTGTACATGGACACTGAGATCTCTCTGCTCATCTACACTACCAAGAATCTTACCATTAGCCCAGTACTTTGCATTCCGGTTACTCCAACCAAAGTGAATCACCTCACACATGTCCGCATTAAACTCCATTTGTCACCTCTCAGCCCAGCTCTGCAGCTTGTCTATGTCTCTCTGTAACCTAATACATCCTTCGTCACTATCCACAACTCCACCGACCTTAGTGTCGTCTGCAAATTTACTAACTCGCCCTTCTTCGCCCTCATCCAGGTCGTTTATAAAAAAAAGATGGACAGCAGTGGACCCAACACCAACCTTTACGGTACACCCACTGGTAACTGGACTCTAGGATGAACATTTCCCATCAATCACCACCCTCTGTCTTCTTTCAGCAAGCCAATTACTGATCCAAACTGCTATGTCTCCCGCAATCCCATTCCTCCACGTTTTGTACAATAGCCTACTGTGGAGAACCTTATCAAACGCCTTGCTGAAATCCATATACACCACATCAACCGGTTTACTCTCATCTACCTGTTTGGTCACCTTCTCAAAGAACTAACCAGGAGCGGATGGTCACTTCCTTAGCTCTCTACCTCAAGCTTTGTCAGGGCAAGTGGTTACCAAGAGAAAATGCTCCAAGGGCATCCTCAAAGTTTTCCTGAAAAAAATGCAGGATGCCACTGACCTATGAGCATCTGCTACCCTGGACTGTCCAAACTGAAGAATCATAAGACATAGGAGCTAAATTAGGCCATTCAGCCCATTGAATCTGCTCCACCATTCAATCATGGCTGGTACATTTCTCAAACCTATTCTCTTGCTTTCTTCCCGTAACCCTTGATCCCCTTGATACTCAAGAACCTATCTATCTGAGTCTTAAATATACTCAATGACTTGGCCTCCACAGCCTTCTGTGGAATGAATTCTATAGATTCACCACTCTTTTTAGCTGAAGAAGTTTCTCCTCATCTCTGTTCTAAAAGGTCTTCCCTTTACTCTAAGGCTGTGCCCTCAGGTCCTAGTCTCTCAGATCAATGGAAACATCTTCCCAACATCTACTCTGTCCAGGCCATTCAGTATTCTGTAAGTTTCAATTCGATCCCCACTTGTCCTTCGGAACGCCATTGAGTATAGACCCAGAGTGCTCAAACGTTCCTCATATGTTCAGCTTTTCATTCCTGGGACCATTCTCACGAACCTCCTCTGAACATGCTCCAGGGCCAGTACATCCTTCCTGAGATATGGGGCCCAAAACTGCACACAGTACTCCAAATGTGGTCTGACCAGACCCTTATAAAGCCTCAAAAGTACATCCCTGCTTTTGTATTCAACTCCTCTCAAAATAAATGCCATCATTGAGTCAGCAGTTAGGAAGGTAAATACAATCTGCAAGTTTACCTGGAGAGAATTGGGACAAGAATTCCCAAGTCTCTTTGTACTTCAGACGTCTGAATTTTCTCCCCATTTAGAAAACAGTCCATGCCTCTATTCTTCCTACCAAAGTGCATGACCTCACACTTTCCCATGTTGTACTCCATCTGCCACTTCTTTGCCCACTCTCCTAACCTTTCCAAATCCTTTTGCAGTCTCCTGCCTCCTCAATGTTTATTGAGCCTCTATTCCATTTTGAGCTTTTCTGACGGGTCCAGGTGGAGACTAAACACCAACAGCAGGAGGATTGTGAGAGAATCCGGGCATCCCACCTGCCCTATCTCACCAAAGACCACCTGCCCTGCTGTTCTGGAGAGTGTGGGTCCTGGTGATTAAACTGTCCAACATTGGGTCAACACTCACTACGGCTGATAGGGCAGCTGGTGTTTGAAGAGGGCGTTGCACAGACGTTATATGGACACAGAGGCCATCATTTCACTTTTGATTATTTTGTGTGCCTGTTCATGACATTTTAATAATCTTATATGTCTGGACCCCCAAGGTTTCTTCGAACTGCGCAGCTCCAGTTTTTCACCATTTATAGCAAGGTTGTCCAACAAATAGGTCACATTCTGGCCAACAAAGTTTTCCACTTCACCCACCATCTGGACTCTATACAAATGCTTAATGAATGTGGTCCCATTACCAAGAGTTCAGTGGACGAGCCAACCTTTGTGAGGTATCCCAGCATTCCTCCTGATAAATGCACAGGCAACGGGGGCAAGTTGAGACACCTCTGCCTGGTGCATCAACTTAGGTGATGGCAAACACATTGTACAGTGTCCTAATCCCACTTGTACTCCTACTTCCTTGTAACCCAGGTTTGTTTCTTCCTTTTCCTCCACCTATCACTGCGGCCTCTCTTTCCTATTTCAGATCAGCAGGCGACACTTGTCAGCTATATTCAGAGACATGTTTGTTCCCTGGCCTGAGTGGTACCCTCCTCTGACTCAGTATCGATGTTTATGACAAACACAGCATGCACTCTCTACCTCCCACTCATAGGTTTCTGGCTCAGGCCCCACTGGTCAATAACTGACTGACAGACCCTAAAGCACTGTTCATCAACAGCCTGTCCCTACCCTGCCCTCTTGTCCGCCAGCAAATCTCCATGTTCAAAGCATCACCTCCCCTGTTGAGTGAGAAAAATTCCCAAATGTGGCACTTGTAGCAAAAAGGTTGGACTGGTGTGATCTAGGATACACTGTTTTGTTAGTTCAGTCCAATGTGGATGAACACACAGTCTGTCTAATTTGGACAAAACTTGGCAAATTAATTCAATTTATTTACCAAGATATGTTGCTTTGTAACATTTATCCTCTTTCTGCACTACTTACAATATCATGTATTTTTGTGTCATCTACAAATTTTGATATATGATAGTGAAGGCACTGTCTTTTCATAACCTGTAGAATTTTGTGTGGAGAGAAGAATTGTCATCATTAGATTGCCATATCAGATTGTACCTTGACACTTGATCACATAGTGTCAGATCGTGAAAATTCTGATCACGTGACACTTGCCATAATTTCTAAGTGTTCCTGCACTTTTCTGAATTGAATGTTTCATTACTCCAGTATTTTAAGTGTACATATGAAGTTACAGCACTGAAGACCTTTCTCAAAGTTGATGGTTTGAAATTGAAACACGTTGACCAATACATTGTAGAGTTTATTTAATGTTGGAGTTAACGCAGTGCTGGCAGATCTTTCTGCTGTGCAACTCTTTATTAATACAATTTTGTTCAAGTTCTTTCTTTCTTATTTCTTTATTTTTCTACTTGAAGGTAATGCTCAACTTTTTAAGTTTGTTTCTTTTACTACTTTGTACCTAACTTTTTTGTACCAAGGTACCTTTTGTATCTAAGATGGCACTGGGAATGGTGAGTTTGTACACTTTTCACTGTACTCCTGTATGTGTGTACATGTGACAATAAAATCTAAATTTTTAAACATTTGCCTCTCCTCACCGATATTTATCCCTTGACGCTATTGTGTTAAACTGCACTTGCCACAGGTTTATTAATTTAATCAGCCTGTTAATGTCCTCCTATTGTAGCCTGTTTCCATTCTGCTCAGTGTTTATGGGTTTCTTATCATTAAAATTCTGCTCAATATCTCCAAGCCCAGGGCATTTAACATGTTTCAAAAAGAGCAGTGATCCTAACATCAACCCCTAGAGGACACCACTGTATCCTTTTATTTCATTCTGGAGAAACAGCTGTTCACCACAACTCCTTGCTTTATTCCTTTTAGTTAATATTGTACCCTGGCCCCCACCACTTTCTTTCTGTGGGCTTTCGTTTTGCTACGATGTCAAAATGTCCTTTGAAATTCCTTCTAATCAAAGGCAATAGTGCTAATGCCATCAAACAGCTCTGTTATTCATAAATACACTCAATCTAGTTAGTCAAATATCATTTATGTTTGAAAAACGTGTGTTGATAAATGACAGCCAAAATGGTTTGTTTAAAGTGACAATTAATTATTTCTGCGTCATGATTTTAGGCTGAATTGCCTGCAATTGCTGGGTTTATTCTTTATTTTTGAATAGAGATGTCCCACTTGCAAAGCTCCGATCTCTGGCAATGCTCCCATTTCAGGAGAATGGGATATTGTGACAGGATCCTTTTCTATCTCCACTTTTACGTCTTTCAGAAGTCTCTAGTTTTGGCTCAGCAGAGTGGCATCATTTGTAGAGAACCTCATAGAAGCAACATGAGACTGAAAACATTGAGTTCATCAGGCAGCACTCAGAAAGGGAGGGAGAGAGAGAGGGAGAGAGAAAACAGAGTCAACATTTCAGGTTGTTAATCCTTCACCAGAACTATTTTATCAACAGGACTGTCCCATTTTCCAATTTTGTTTCAGATTTCCAACATCCACTGAAATTTGTTTTTGCATCTGTGGAGGACACCTTTGGTTGGTTTCATTAGATTATTATTTTCATTATAAACTTTATAATGAGCAGAACAGAAAATATGCAGTTCAATGTGGAGAGTTTAAAATCAACTCCAAATTGGACCTTTGGCTGTGCCACGCTACGTAGTTCATCAGTCAGTGACCAATTTGCAGCATTGGCTTTTTGGGATTACTTTTTAAATAAAGTCTATTTTTCTCAAGTTTTGTTTCCCAATTGCCGGCAGTCCTTAGTCAGAGAGTTGAAATGGTTCCCAGCTGAGGCCTGGTGTTTCTATGTATCTGAATCCACTCTGCCCATCACCACGGGCAGATTGGAAGTGTGTTACTTGAAGTTACAGTAGCAATAAGGATCTAACTGAAAGGAAATTCCACACAGCTTCATGAAATGGGATGCAAGGAATGGCTGAGAATCTGTTAGCAGAGCACCAGGGAAGCACAGAATATTACTAATGGGCTGGGAGATGAGACCCAGTAGCTCTTGTACAATAAGTAACAGTACACGGACCCACTGACCCTAATGCCAGTTGGCACGCCTGGATGCTACTCATCAATCCCTGGAGATTCTGAAGACAATCCGGGACATTTTGCAGCCCTAATTATCACACCTGAGGATTTAGTACCTCCAGGAAAGCGGTATCAAGCAGCTATAGCTGTACTGGTAATTCTGACAGCTAGGATCTGAAAGGCATTCTCTGTCTGAGATAGGCCGGAGGTTGGCGTGTGTGTGTTTGTCATAGAATTCAGTTGCACATTTTTTTCAAAATATATTCACCATGTGGACGCTGTCTGTTTAATTGATGGCCTTATTAATTACTGTTCCATGGGCCTGCCACTAGACACACACTGAGAACTGCTGCTCATAATGGACATTGCTGCTACCATCCTCTTTAAATGTCAAAGAAGAGAGGGCCTACCCAGTCTAGTGTGGTAGAGGAGAAACCACTGATGAAGTGTCCTGACCCGAAACATCGATTTTCCTGCTCCTCGGATGCTGCCTGACCTGCTGGGTTTCTCCAGCTCCACATTTTATTGGCTCTGACTTCCAGCATCTGCAGTTCTTGCTGTCTCCTTGAGGAAAGCCACTTCCTGTCTTAACTAAACCAGTCTCTTATCATTAACAAGATATAGTTTATTGCATGTTAGTTACAGATTACTTTCAATATTTGTTCATGGGATGAGGGTGCCATTGGCTCGACCAGCATTTGTAATCTATCCTAATTACCCAGGGGGCAGTTAGGAGTCAACCACTTCACTGTAGGCCTGGAGTCACATGTAGACAGAGCAGGTAAGGATGGCAGATGCCTTCCTTAAAGGCCATTAGATGGGTTTTCATTAGGCCAGACATTTATTCTAGAATTTTATTGAATTCTGCCAAAATGGGACTCGCACCCATCTCCTAAGAACATTAGCCTGAGTTATTATTCCAGTGACATTACTAAGATACAACTGCCTTCCCTGATATGGTAGACATTATTACAGAGACCTGGAGAAGGTCTGACTGTTAGACCTCACTCCAAACTGTGCTGCCCACAAATCCACACAGCATCATAGTGGGTGATGCTTATGCCATCCCTTGTATTAACCCTTTCAGCCCCCATCTACACCAGTTACTCAACAGGAAAAGACTGATGTTTTCTGCTGTTCATTGCTTGGTATCTGTCAATAGTGAGTTCCAAACTCAAAGGCCTCCAAATTAGTTGGTTGGGTTCTTTGGGCAGGGCTAACAAAGAGGTAATGGGGCCTGAGAACACAAGTACAGACAAGAGTTAGATGCATTTGAAAAACTCTGACCAGTTCTCGGATTGATCATAATCCAGTGAAGGGTGAACCTTCACTGGATGGGCCATCATTGGGATGGAAGATGGTCATATTCCCCAGGATATTCTGTATAAGCAGATAGTCTGATCCCAAAGACACTGGAAGGATATTTTGTAACTATGATGTGAAGTCTCCAAATACTGACTTTTCATACTTTCCAACAATGGAGGGCAATGATGCTGTTAATTGTTGGCTGATAATGATCAGAGCTTGACAGTAGGTGCTAGTACTGAATAGGAAACCTCATAACCATACAGTGGGCTGCCTTGTGCAGGGCACTGGCCCAGAGGGCCATCCTGTGCAGGGCACTGACAACAGAATTAGCCTTTTCTGAGTTCAGTCTCTTCAACCATCAACAAAAAGAGCACCATGTAAAATATCCCATCCCCAGAAAATGCTGCTCCTTGATGGGTTTAACACTTCCTACCATAGTAGGGGAACATTAAATTAAAAATTGGGGAATAACACGTCTTTACCAGCTTTTGTTTTGATTCTGCTTACTGTCTTCAGACACTGTCTGCTTTCTTGTGGAGCTGCTGGCTAATGCAGACTGAACAGCATGATGCAGTGATGGAGCACCATCAAGTGGTGCCACAACCACTGTTTACAATGGTTTCTTAAGTAGCCTGGAGGACTCTTTTTTTTCATTGTTGTTAACTTGAATGAGGTTTGGGCAGTCAAACTGTGTGCATAATTCTACTTCATTTCAATATCAATAGCCCCCCCATGACCTCACTGTGACCTCTGATTGTAATTTGATTCCTGCTACCTTTCATGCTCTGGCTGATTTAAGACTTCAATTAAGAATGACGACTGTCCCTTACACATTCCACGTCCCAGTGATTGGTCTGGTCAACACTCCATGTGGGAGATGTCATTTTAATTCTGGTTATACACCAGAGCCTTTTCTATACTGGCAACTACACGGATTATGCAGGCTCTGATGAAATATGCTCAACTAGAAAAGCTTTCTAAGAAATGTTTAATTTACAATGCCGCCTATTTACTTTTGGGGCTGACAAGTGATTGATTGGATTATTTGGATTTAGCTATTCACCAGACCACCAAGAGGTTGATGAATTAAGTTTATTTAATAAAAGAGAGGGCCTACCCACCTATTAAAGTCCAGAGAATGGAAGCACAGTGAGGTTCTTTTGTGAAATGAACCACAACTAATTAATATGGAATCTTTATCTTCCTTGGTCATGGATTGGGCAGTTCTGAACATCTGTAGTAATGATACCATGCCCGTTTTAAGCAATAACACAATCTGACAGAGTTCAGGAATGGTAGCTCCATTGTAATGCTACTGGATTTGTAACCCAGTACTCCCGAGGTTCAGTTCCCATTTTAGCTTTTTAAACTTAATTAAAATAAAAATCAATAAGCGACTGCATGGGCAGGCATGAATACCTACCTGATTCACTCATGTCCTTTAGGGAAGGATATCTGCCATCCTTGTCTTTCCGACTTAATGTGTGACTCCTTCCCAGAACGATGGAATTGATTCTTAACTGCTTTCTGAAATAACCCAACAAGCCAATTGCTGTGAGAAATCTGAATAAGAAGAAAACTGTAGGGTCCATCAAGAATGGATGAGATATTGGGCAATTCAAAGCCATCTCCATCAAGCCCTGTCTACCTTGTAATTGTATGGCTGTGGAATCTCATGGGACATCTCCATATGTGTAACAGCCTCACGACCATATTGTAGGCAGTGGATAGCACCCTCCTCCGAACCAGAAACTGTTGGTTCAGCTCCCACCTTAACACTTGGTGGCTGACAAAGGTACATTCATGATGCTGCCAAACAGATTGAACATCAATCTGCAAAATCCTTCTTTCACATCTCAATAGCAACATTGATTCCTGTTCAGCCGGATTGTGGAAAGAATATTGGAGCTTATATCATCACTATTCATAGCTCCACACCACAATGTACCTGTCGGAGGGCATGTTGCTAAAGTAATCTAGTCTCCCTGAGTGGGGACTGCAACGCACTATCACCAACCAGCCTATACAGTTAACTGTTCACTGGTCTCATCTCCCCCACCATATTTCTTTGCAATTTCACCCACTTGCTATCATTCCCTAGCCTCATCTGAGGTTAGGAACACATTTGCAGACATTGGTAGGCCTCAACATTTCTGGTCGAATTCTTAATGCAAGGGGCTGCTCCCAGACGTAGACTACCTTAGAACTTACTTGGTGCACAAAGCCTCCTTGCTGTTTCAGTGTGATGCAGAGCCATGCTTGGCAACTGAATAATTGCTGCTCTGCATTAACAAACCAGGTATGGCTGAGGGAAAGAAAGACTTGCATTTGCTTGGCATCTTTGGCAAAGTCAGTTAGCATTCACGATGTGCACAGCATGATCCCATTAAAATTATGATGATCAGGCATTGTTTTGGTTGTTGATTTAGGAATAGCTATTGATCAGGATGTCAAAGCGAACTCTGAAATGGCATCGTTGGGATTTTTACATGTATCTGGGAGGGGAGACCAGGCCTCTATTTGATGCTTCACTTGAAAGGCAGCAGCACCGACACTGTGGCACTCCCTCAGCACTGCATCAGTTGGCCAACCTGGATTATGTGCTCGAGTCTCTAATGTGAGAATCAATCAAACTGCTCTCTGACTCCATTGTCTGCAAAAGTGGCAAATCTTAAACACAGTAAAACAGATTAATATTCCAGGTTGCCGCCATTTCATCATATCCTGAAATGACCTGCATTGTAAAGCAGATGAGAAAATGGGAAAGAAGAAAGAAGTGGAGTGGGTGGGAATCGGGTCAGTCTGCAGAGCACAGGCTTTAAAGTGGACAGATTCCTTTGTTGTGCCGCCCTGACAGGTCAGCCGTCCTCCAGCAATCAGCCTATCTCCTGACAGTCACCATTTGTTAGTGAAATGCGTCATTGTTGCAGCCTTGGATTGTTCACCAGCTGGACTGTGACAGGAAACATGCAGTAAATGTTATGTTTCCGTTTGTTGGCTCTGCTTTGCAATTGTTTGCTCTGTCTGACCGATTATTCATTTACTTTATGTGGTTAATCCTACCTATCACGGGGCTGGGGGGGAGGGGACAGCAGTTGATGACCGCATAGTGGACCTTGTGTGCTAATATTTGAAAATTTTCCATGCATTAATCAATATGGTTTCTATGATAAATGGACTTACCTTGTTTTGAAGTATTATCCTTTTTGTGAACTCTTTTTTTTCCGTGAGGAGCTGTGTATCAATGAAATCCATGGCACTGCCTCCCTCATCGCTGATTTCTGAAGTGACTTTCATGAATAGTGATGCAGGAGGCCGTGGGGCAGTCTGGATAGACCATTGGTTCTTTTCCTGTTTGTTGCTTTGGTCTATCTTTTAAATAACAAATTGTTTTGCAGATCCAATTTATGTTTAAAGAGTTAAAGCATGCCATTTAGTGAACAAATCTATTACATATTTTAATGTAAGTCATTCCTTGAATGGTTATATATGTGGCCCGGTGGCTCAGTGGTTAGCACTGCTGCCTCACACCGCCAGGAACCCGGGTTTGACTCCAGCCTTGGGTGACTGTCCGTGTGGAGTTTGCACATTCTCCCTGTGTTTGCATGGGTTTCCTCCAGTTTCCTCCCACAATCCAAAGATGTGCAGGTTAGGTGGATTGGCCCTGCTAAATTGTCCATAATGTACAGGGATGTGTAGGTTAGGTGCATTAGTCAGGGGTAAATGTAGAGAAATAGGGTAGGGGAATGGGTCTGGGTGGCATACTGTTTGGAAGATTGGTGTGGACTTGTTGAGCTGAAAGGCCTGTTTCCATACTAGGGATTCTATGAAGACAAAATTGCAAACATCCTCACTGTGTATGTGTTTTATTTCACCATGCAGCATCTTCGCTGTAATTGTGTGATTTGATATTCTCTATTGATTACAGCCTAATTCCATCTGTCACTCTCCAATTTCATCTTTCACTCTCGCGATTATTTTGTTGTTTTAGATTTTGTCTTTGTATTGGATTGTGATTGTCCGGGCAGCAGTTCATCTCTGTTACCACTTTGTCACACTTGACTACAGTTTCTCATATGTGAGAAATTAACTATCAGCAGGTTATCTCACTATGTGGACAGGTTGAGCCTGTCCTCACTAGAATTCCTGTCCTTTCAGTGAGGATTGCTGGGAAGTGATCAGGAACACGAACCCATGTCAATTATTCCCTCCCCGCCCAGGTCATGGAAGCATTGGAAGTAGGAGCAGGATAAGCCAATTTGGCCTTTTGAGCCTGCTGCACCAGTCAATAAGGTCAGCACCTTTCCACGCTATTGCCTCATTCTGGATTCCCTCAGTATCCAAATATCTACTGATCACTGTTTGAAGTATATCCAGCAGGTGAGCATCAACACCTCCTTGAGGTAGAAAATTCCAAGCGGTCACATTCCTTTGAGTCCTGCAATGCCGCCTCCTCTCAGTCCTGAGTTTATAACTCTTTCTTTGACCTCTGGTTCTGAATTCCACAGCTGAGGGAAACATCATTTCAGCATCTGCTCTGTCAAGCTCCTTTGAAATCTAATGTTTCGATGAGTTCATTTCTCCCTCTTCCAAACTTAAAGAAATGCAGAGAAATGCTCCATCTCTACTCTGAACAAACCATCTGTCTGAGGAACCTTAGTTTGAATCTGAGGCAAATATATTGTTTCTTAGATAAAGAGGCTAAAACTGTACAGTGTTCTCCAGGTACAGTCTCACCAAGATCTTGTACAATCGTAACAAGATGTCTTTGATACTCTAATCCAATTGTTATAAAGGCTAACACAGCATTTGATATCCAAATGGCTTGCTGTGTTTGTTAACTGGTCAAAAGGTACTCACTTTCCTCCAAATACAAACATTTCCCAGTTCTTAAATTTTTGAGAAGTATTCTATGTTTCTGTTTTTCCTACCAAAGAAACTGTTTTTCACAGTTTTCCACATAATATTCAATCTGCCATGTTTTTACTTAATCAGTTTCAGTTATTCTGTACCAATTCTTTTCTCACTTAGTGCCGTGTCATTGGCATTTTTATCTTTATGGTAAATGAAGGATCTTCATTGCACTCACTACCCTCAAATAGAGTCTTACGATCGTAGAGATGTACAGCACGGAAACAGACCCTTCTGTTCAACTCATCAATGCCATCCAGATATTAACCTAGTCCCATTTGCCACCACTTGGCCCATACCCCTCCAAACCCTTCCTATTCACATACCCATCCAGAAGCTTTTTAAATGGTGTAATTGTACCAGCCTCCACCACTCCCTCTGGCAGCTCCTTCCATACACTCACCACTGTCTGTGTGGAAAAAGTTAGGACCATTTAAAATGTTTCCCCTCTCACCCTAAACCTATTCTCTCTATTTTTGGACTCCCCCACCCCACGGAAAATACCTTATCTACTTACCCTGTCCATGCAAGTCGTGATATATGACTTGACTGGCCATCCACTGACCATCGCGATATGCTAGTCTGTGTATTCCAGCATTGCTTTCTGACCACTAACCCCAATTCCACAATCTATGCTCGTACATTGCCTCAGTGGTGTTCTCACTGTTGTTTGGTAATGCAGAGCTTTTTGGATAGAATTACTGTTTTAGCTAGTCTGTTGCAAAGAATGTAACTCTCAAAACATTCTCCACACCTCCCCAGTGCACCATGATGTGTAACATAAGCTGCTATGCTTGTGGTCACTGAGGCATTCATTCCTTTTGTGGCTTTTCCACTGTAAGGCTCATTACAGGTGTTTCTGGATGATGATGACTGATGAATGTTGAGTTGAATGATTTGTTCTTGCAATGTGTCATTTGCCTTGGGGTGATTGGGGATGCTCGGCGCTGGCCCAGTACGGGCAGACATGAAATAACTTGTTGCAGAGTGGCCATTCTGTCTGGAGGCCTACATTCAGCAGAGCCAAGGCAGGTAGTTACTTGCTGGACTTGAGTTGATTCTGCCTTGTACAGGGAGCTTAAATGTGTCATTGGAGTGTAGTACTGCACCAATGTTAGAACATAAAACAGAGAAAAGTACAGCACAGAACAGGGTTAGAACATAAAACAGAGAAAAGTACAGCACAGAACAGGCTCTTTGGCCGACGATGTTGTGCCGAGATTTAATCCTAATGTAAAATATAATAACTTAACCTACGCCCCCCCTCAACTCACTGCTATCCATGTGCATGTCCAGCAGTCGCTTAAATGTCCCCAATGACTCTGCTTCCACCACCACAGCTGGCAACGCATTCCATGCATTCACAACTCTGTGTAAAGAACCAACCTCTGACATCTCCTTCATACCTTCATCCTAATATCTTCAAACTATGACTCCTCGTACCAGTCAATCCTGCCCTGCGGAAAAGTCTCTGGCTATTGACTCTATCTAGTCCACTCATTATCTTGTATACCTCGATCAGGTCTCCTCTCTTCGTCCTTCTCTCCAGAGAGAAATGTCTGAGCTTATTCAACCTTCCTTCATAAGGCAAGCCCTCCAGTCCAGGTAGCATCCTGGTAAATTTTCTTTGCACCCTCTCCAAAGCCTCTGTATCCTTCCTGTAGCAGGGTGACCAGAACTGGACACAATATTCCAAGTGTGGTCTCACCAGGGACTTGTAGATCTGTAGCAAAACCTCACAGCTCTTAAACTCGATCCCCCTGTTAATGAAGGCCAAAACACCATAAGCTTTCTGAACAACCCTATCTACTTGGGCGGCAGCTTTGAGGTATCTATGTACTTGCATACGCTGATCCCTCTGTTCCTCCACACTGCCAAGAATCCTGTCATTAATCCTACATTCAGCATTCAAGTTCGACCTTCCAAAATGCATCACTTCGCATTTATCCAGGTTGAGCTCCATCTACCATTTCCCAGTTCAGCTCTGCATCCTGTCTATGTCATGCTGCAGCCTGCAGTAGCCCTCTATACTATCGACGCCACATCCAACCTTTCTGTCATCTGCAAATTTACTAACCCACCCCTCCTCCTCCTCATCCAAGTCATTTATAAAAACCATGAAGATCAGAGGCCCAAGAACAGAGCCCTGCGGGACCCCACTCAATACTGACCTCCAGGCAGAATACTTTCCATCTACAACCACTCTCTGCCTTCTGTCAGCCAGCCAATTCTGAATCCAGATAGCCAAATCTCCCTGTATCCCATACATCCTGACTTTATGAATGAGCCTACTGTGAGGAACCTTATCAAATGCCTTGCTGAAGTCCATATACACCACATCTACTGTTCGACCATCGTCGAACTATCTTGACACCTCGTCCAAGAACTTAATAAGATTTGTGAGGCATGACTGCCTTTAATTACACTATGCTCTGCCAAATAGTTATAAATACTATCCCTCAGAATTCTTTCCAAAACTTTGCTGACCACAGATGTAAGACTGACTGGTCTGTAATTGCCAGGGATTTCCCTATTACCCTTCTTGAAAAGAGGTACAACATTCACCTCCTTCCAATCCTCCGGTACGACTCCTGTGGAGACTGAGGAGGTAAATATCCTCGCCAGCGGCTTAGCAACTTCCTTTCTTGCTTCTCGGAGCAGCCTAGGATAAATCTGGTCTGGCCCTGGAGTCTTATCAATCTTAATGTTTTCCAAAATCTTGATCTGGTCATCAAGATCTGGTCAGCTTCATCAATCTTGATCTGGTCAAGACTGTATCCCAGCTCCTCCTTTTCATTTACAACAAGTTCCCTTTCCTTGGTGAAAACCAAAGCAAAAAACTCATATAGGGCTTCCCCTATCTGCTCAGACTCCACGCACAAATTCCCTACGCTACCCCTGATCAGCCCTACCTTCTCCCTGATCATTCTGTTATTCCTCACGTATGAGTAAAATGCCTTTGGGTTCTCCCTAATCCTTCTTGCCAAACCTTTTTCGTGCCTCCTCCTGGATCTCCTCAGTCCAGTTCTGAGCTCCTTTCTAGCTAGCCTGTAATCCTCTAAAGCTGTGCGAGATCCTTGCTACCTCCACCTTACATAAGCTGCCTTCTTCCTTTTGATGAGAAGTTCCTCTGTTCTCGCCATCTAAGGTTCCTTAATCTTACCCTTTCTTACCTGTCTCCGAGGTACAAATTTGTGCATCATTCGCAACAACTGCTCCTTTAAAAGTCTCCACATGTCTGCTGTGCCCTTTCTGCGGAACAATTGCTCCCAGTCTGTATTTCCCAACTCCTGTCTAATAGTGTTATAATTTCCTTTTCCCCAATTAAATATCTTCCCTCGGTAACTGCTCCTTTCCCTCTCTAAGGCTAAGGCTATGTTAAATGTGAGGCAGTTGTGATCATTGCCACCAAGTGCTCTCCCACTGTGAGGTCTGACACCTGTCCTGGCTCATTGCCGAGCACCAAATCCAAAATGGCCTCTCCCCTCGTCGGTCTGTCTACATACTGAGTAAGGAAACCCTTCTGAACACACCTGACAAAAATGGCTCCATCCAAACCATCTGCACTTAGGACGTTCCAGTCGATATTGGGAAAGTTGAAATCTGCCATAAACAACAACCCTGCTACACCTGCATTTTTCCAGAATCTGCTCGCCTATGAGATCTTCGATCTCTCTACTGCTATTAGGTGGTCTGTAGAAACCCCCCAATGCGGTGGCTATTCCCTTGCTGTTCCTAACTTCCATCCATACTGACATCAGTCGACAAACCTTCCTCAACAACCTTCGTTTCTGTAGCTGTGATGCACTCTCTGATTAGCAATGCTACACCCCCTCCTCTTTTTCCACCCTCCCTGTTCTTTCGAAACGTTCTAAACCATGGAACATCAAGCAACTATTCCTGCCCCTGTGAAACCCACGTCTCTGTTATGGCCACAACATCGTAGCCCCAAATATTGATCCATGCTCTACGTTCGTCACGCTTATTTCGAACAGTCCTTGCATTAAAGCAGACACACTTTAACCAATCCCTTTGTTTCATCATGTGAGAAACCCTCTTGATAGATTCAATATATCCTGTCACTGTCCCGTCTGCAACTGACCCCTGTCAAACATAGGGGTCTGATTCCCACCCCACTACCAAACTAGTTTAAACCCTCCTGAATCACACAAGCAAATCTCCCACCCAGGGATATTTGTGCCCCTCCAGTTCAGGTGCAACCTGTCCTTCATGTACAGGTCTCCCCTTCTCCAGAAGGTATCCCAATGGTCTAGGTATCTGAAGCCCTCCCTCCTGCACCAGCCTCGCAGCCACGTGTTAAGCTGCATTCGCTGATTGTTCCTCATCTCACTATCTTGTGGCCCCGGTAACAAACCTGAGATCACCACTCTACTCTTCAGCTTCCAACCTAACTCTCTGTAGTCACTTTTCAGATCCTCAATCCCTTTCCTGGCTATATCATTGGTGCCAATATGTACCATGATTTCTGGCTGCTCACCCTCCCCCTTCAGTTGCTGAGGCTGACCTAAAGATGCATCGCAGCGTTGTCAGGTCCTGGACATGTTCTAGTCTGTCTGATTGCATCTCAGAAATGAGCTGCAGATTTTCGAGTAATGCAGCCTTTGTAATTTTATGGCATCTCTACAATTTTATTTTTTTTGGCTGGCTTCCTGATCTTCAAAAGAGTTGACATACACAGTTGTCCAAAACGGGCAGTAGCTCAGCATTATTCATTTACATGTTTTTACAGCTTTTTCTGGCTGTCCCCATGATACAAGTTAACAATAATACGCAATCTGCACACCACTTGTACCATGTACACAGCATTGCCGGTGTTGTTCAATAAAACTTCATTAACCTCCCAGCAGAGTCAGCAAAGAACATTATCCCTGAGTCAATGGCTCTTTTTTTAAGTTCATCATAAATCCCTACCGTGTGGAAGCAGGCCGTTCTGCCCATTGAGTCCACACTGTCCCTATTGCAGCATTTGGAGCCCATTCGGCCTTCAAGCCTGTTCTACCAGGAAATTAGGGCATGACAGATTTGTGTCTGAACACCATTTACCAGCCTTAGGCAATCACTCTTAATACCTTGCTTAGCAATAACCTATGAATCTTCATTTAAAAACTTCCATGTGACCACCAATCTCCACAGCTGTTTGGAGATAGGGCCAAGAGTTCCAGATGTTTTTCTGGGAAGTTACGTTTCCTGACATCTTGGTGCGTAATGCTCAGCAAGGACTTGTGTGCAGAACTGAGGCAGCAAGCCATTGGAGACTGAGGTTGGGATTGGAGTCCTCTTGCATCACAGTTTCAACGTGTTTCCATGGTAGCAATTAAAAAAGACAAAGGCTTCAAAAAGTAATGTGTTTTCACTTTATACTGAAGTTTATGTTTCACTTTGTGTTTGTATATATTGGGTTCCCACCCCCCGTACTAAACTCCCTCGGGTTCCTGTAGTGATCAGGTGATTTTGGCCCATGTTAAAACTGTGTTGTTTGGAGACATCCCGTGTGGAGACTGCCACATTTCCCACATTATAATGATGACTACATTTCAAAATTATTTCCTCGGCTGAGAAGCACTTTGGGATGTCCTGAAATCAAGGATGTTTTACAACTATATCATCTTTCTTTCTGCCTCGTGATCCACATCTGACAAAGCCATTTGGTAACTGCTTTAATATCTCCTTATTTTATTATTTATTATTTTATTGTATTGCACTTCTGTGAAGATCTTTGGGATGTTCTCTTATGTTAGAAGGTCCACATGAATTTAAGTGGTTATTGTTGTACTCGGATGCCAGCTGATGTTATGATGGAAACCTGGCTTGACAGATCAGCTTTGTTTTAACATAAAAACATAAACTCACAATGCTGCAGCTTTTGTTTGAAAATAAAACAGAAATGAAGATAGAATGGAATGAACCATACTATTCCTGATGAAGGGTTTATGCCCGCAACGTCAATTCTCACGCTCCTCGGATGCTGTGCTTTTCCAGCAACACACTCTCGACTCTGAGCTCCAGCATTTGCAGTCCTCACTTTTTCTTATTTGCTTGTAGGACAAATTCAAAGTTTTAAACACATATTAAAAGAGTAATCCCATTAATCTCGAAACATTTCTTAACAAGTTCCAAAATAAAATCGTGTGTACAGTACCCAAACACACCCCTTCTACAGGACGAACACCAGAGAGAAAAATGTATTTCCTCAGCTTCAGTTAAATATAACCTTCATGCCTAGACTTGGAAAGGCTGACATCTTCCTGGAGCTACCGTACACCAGATCTGAAACATACTCAGTTTCATGTAATCCTTTGAGGGCTTTATACCAGTGGTTCTGGTTTGTAACTATGACTAACTCCTTACTATAAAGTATCAAGTTTTCCCCTTCTTAGGAACACTAATATAACTATCACTACATCTAAGGACTTCACAGAATCGTCCATAAAATGCATCTGAAAATAGCTATCTCCCTCTAAGTAAAGTGAGTTTTCCCCCAAGTTTAATGAAACAGTAAGCTTAGACGCTTCTAATGGACCTTCAAGTACAATAGTTCACCTTGCTAACTGGTCAAATGTCCAATGATAAGCATAAATCTACTAAAGTTGCTGTAGCTCTCTCAAACTGTTTTTAAAAAAAGTTGTAAAAGAAATGGCTGAGTGTAATAAAGTTAATTATTAACTTCAGACACAGAAAATTGATGCCACTAATCCAAATTCTAAAACACAAACTTAAAATAAATAATATGAAAAATATATATAGATCGGACTGTTAATATCACGATTCATAACAAGTATCCAGCACAAGAACCTAAAATATGGGTTAGAGAAAACGTACAGGACAAATTTATGATATCATTCATAACTTCCCTCTGTACATAATGTAGATATTCAGAACTGAGCTCTTTTATTATTAATGATAAGTAGAGAAAGCCCTTGTGCTCTTTGATTTAGTACTGGGGTTGGGTGCTGGAGATGGTAGATAAATTTTAATCTAAAGGTGGTGTCTTTTACCTTAATACCACTTGACAACTAATAACACACTGGAAATGTTCTCACTTGTAAATTGAAGCCAAACAAGCCCTACAATTTATCAGAGCTTATGATTTGGTACCAATATTATGATTATTTGTTAATTGAGTACCAAACAGTGAGTAAATGACCATTCTTGATAAATTGACATTTATTGCCGCCTGCACACGCAGCACTTGCACTGTTTACTGAAACCTTTAATATGAATATTGGATCACGATCAATGTAATAAAATGCAACTGTTTTCAAATGCTGCCTAGTTGATGCTTGTTTACAGTGACAAAGGAGGATAAGAGTAACTGGGTCAAGTTGCAGGGAACCTCGGTCTGCTTATACGATTTACTGCAATTAGTTGCAATAATCTATGCAAACTGTTTGCATCTTTTTATCATCCTGTATCATTAAGGTAGTTACCGTTTACTGTTCCCTATCTAAACTGTAGAAATTAAATTTTCCAAATTGCTTTCTGCTAATTTTGCTACTAGTTAAATACTTCACTTTAGTATTTCTGTGTTGTGGGTGTCTGTACAGAATGTTATCAGCTGTTGGCTTTACTTGGTTATTCTTCTTTATCCTTGTCATACCAGTTTGTCCTTGTGTTACAGTGACACTGTCACTATCACTATCACTGCCTTTTGCACTTTAACACTCTTAACGTCTATATATCGTAGATTACTGAATACAGATGTCAAGTGCAGGGTTTAAGGCCTCTCTCTTTATCCACTTCTTCTCTCTCCCCAATCACTTCTTCTGATTTGCTGTGTTGGTACCTGAGTAACATCAGTTGCATATTTCATTATACTTCAGTGACCAATAGCCTCACAGCGCTAGGGATCCGGGTTTGACATCACTCTGTGTGGAGATTCTCCCCGTGTCTGCATCGGTTTCCTTCGGGTGCTCTGGTTTCCTCCCACAGTCCAAAGTTGTGCTAGTTGGATGGATTGGCCATGCTGAATTACCCTGTGGTGTTCCAGGATGTGCAGGCTTGGTGGATTAGCTATGGGAAATGCAAGGCTACAGGGATAGGGTAGGGGAGTGGGTCTGGGTGGAATGCTTTTCGGAGCGTCAGTGTGGACGTAATGGGCTGAATGGCCTGCTTCCACACTGTTGGGATTCTAATCAGCAATGGTGTCTTTTTTTTTAAAAAACAAACAACACATTAATTTTTGACAATTCTTCGGAAGATTCCAATTTTGTCTTGTGATTTTATAAATATTAAAATTCACACAGTAAGTTCTATTAATTTGCTGAATGGTGAAAAATATTTACACTTGATTCTGGTTATTTCACCTTGGCCCATAGATTGTAGCTTCACAATGTGTTTTGCCTCCAGCAGTGTTCCTTCACCAGAGCAGTGCTTATGGTATTCCTCAGTACGTAAGAAACTGACATGGTATTGAAGGATCCAACAGACACTTAATACAGCTTGCTATTATATATAATTATTTTGTTCACAAACGTAAATGTTTGGGCTGATACTGCGCTATTCAGTCACAGCAGAAGTGCATGCTTCTATTGGTGTATCATTCTTCAAGTGATGCCAATTAGGATGGAGTACATGATTTTTACACTCTTGGGTTATGTATGATGATGATGATGATGATACCATAAATATTGTCTCTTGAAGGTAAACTAACATACTGATCATGAGACACTGCCTCCTTTACCAAGGCTGGAAGAATATATGGTTATATATGGATTGTACATAGGCACATGTTATCAGTTCAGTAATTATATAAACTAGTAAAACAGAGTTTACAGGACTAATATTTCAAACTTCAAGTAAGGTTTTTGGAAATTTGACAACATGTTTTGATCTGGTGATCATATACCAGTCTGGTGTCATCTGTACTGTTCTCTGTTGCATGGGTTTGATTAATTGGTTGTCATACTGCGATTTCTTGTCATTTAATGTCATTGTGTAATCATCTTTGTCAGAGTGTTTGTCTCACTATCTTTGTGCTTGACGATTGTGTAGTACATTGGTCTGAGCTGGTTTCAGACCCTTTGCAGTGTATCACCATGATCAGTGATGACTTTGTATGATCAGAGTTTTTTGCATATTTAAGAAGCCTTTGCCTAATCCAAGTACTTGTCTTTGTAACTCCCATTCTGTGCCCAGTGCACAGTTCTATATCTGCGTGATTGTCACGTATCTCTTTCATTCTCCTCTGTCTTTGAAGAAAAATAGCCCATATCTCAGAACGGTTAGACAGTTGCATGCTGGCTAAGGGTATTCACATTTGCCCCTTTAGTGTAAGTTGTGCTGGGATGATATTCTCTCCTCAGTTGGTGTTGGGTGAAAATGTGTCAATGTAAGCCAAAATCCTGTTTCATTGCTCTGAACTTAATGATCTTAAGACTGTCAGGGATGGGAGTAGAATTGGGCCATTGAGTCTGCTCTACTGATACATTTCCTCACCCCTTTGTCTTGCCTTCTCTCTGTAGCCCTTGATCCCCTTACTAATCAAGAACTTAACTCTCTCTTTCTTAAGTATACTCAATGAACTTGGCATCCACAGCCTTTTGTGGCAATAATTTCCACAGATTCACCACCGTCTGGCTGAAGAAATTCCTCTCATCTCGGTTATAAAGCATCATCCCTTCAGGCTGAGGCTCTGCCCTCCAGGTCCTAGTCTCTCTCTCTATCATTAATGGAAACATGTTCTCCATGTCCTCTCTATCCAGGCTTCTCAGCATTCTGTACATTTCAATGCTATTCCCCCCTCATCCTCCATCACATACAGACCCAAAGTCCTCATCAGCTCCTCGTATGGCAAGCCTTTCATCCCCAGGATCATTCTTGTAAACCTCCTCTGGATCCCCTCCAAGGTTATCACATCCTTCCTTAGATACAGGGCCCAAAACTACTCTCAGTATTCCAAATGCAGAATGATTATACAGCCTCAGCAGTACATCTCTGCTCTTGTAATGAATGCTAACATTGCATTTGCCTTCCTAACTGTCAGCTCCATCTGCATGTTAACCTAAAGAGAATCCTGAATGAAGACTTAGATTTCCAAAGCCTTTCCACATTCAGAAAACAAGTTATGCTTTTATTCTTCCAACCAAAATGCACTATCTCACACTGGAGCCTGTCTAAGCCCTTCTGCAGCCTCCCCACCTCTTCTACACTATCTGCCCCTCCATCTATCTTGTGTGTCATCTGCAAACTTAGCAGCAATACCCTCTGTTCCTTGGTCCAGATTGTTAATGTATAAATTGATTCTGCTTAGATACAGGGCCCAAAACTTCTCTCAGTATTCCAAATGCAGAATTATTATACAGCCTCAGCAGTACATCTCTGCTCTTGTAATGAATGCTAACATTGTATTTGCCTTCCTAACTGTCAGCTCCATCTGCATGTTAACCTAAAGAGAATACTGAATGAAGACTCAGATTTCCAAAGCCTTTCCACATTCAGAAAACAAGTTATGCCTCTATTCTTCCAACCAAAATGCACTATCTCACACTGGAGCCTGTCTAAGCCCTTCTGCAGCCTCCCCACCTCTTCTACACTATCTGCCCCTCCATCTATCTTGTGTGTCATCTGCAAACTTAGCAGCAATACCCTCTGTTCCTTGGTCCAGATTGTTAATGTATAAATTGATTCTGGATATAGGCTTGCTTGCTGAGCTGGAAGGTTCATGTTCAGACGTTTCGTCACCATACTAGGTAAATCGATTTACCACCCCCTGAGAAAAAGAACAGGAAATGACATCACCTCAGGAAATGACATCACCAACCCAAAGAAACCCAGACATATAAATAGAAAGCAGAAATCATCATCAGCAATGCTTTGTCTGGAGGCTCACTGATGATGTTACCTAGTGTAGTGATGACTTGACTGAAAACAATCCTTCCAGATCAGCGAGAAAACCTACATTCAGAACCTCAACCCGAGCTACAAATCTTCTTAAACTCGCTAGTATAAAGCAAATATTTAAGGTCCCCATACTGACCCCTGTAGAACTTCAATAGTCACTGGCTGACATCCTGAAAAAGACTCGTTTATTCCCACTTTCTGCCTCCTACCAGCCAACCATGCCAGTACCTTGTCCCAATACCATGGGCTCTTATCTTTTAGTAGCCTCCTGTGTGGCACCTTGTCAAAGGCCTTCTGAAAATCCAAGTCATTCATGTCCACTGGCTCGCCTTTGTCTAACTTAATCGTTACCTTTGTAAAGAATATAACAGGTTTGTGAGATTTAACCTCCCCTTAATGAAGTCATGCTGACTTGGCCTTACATTACCATTCATTTCCAAGTACTCCACAATCTCATCCTTAATAATGGAGTCTTAAAATTTTACCAAATACCAAGGTTAGGCCATCCCACCTATAACTTCCTGTCTTCTGCTTCCCAAACAGGGATGTTACATTAGTCATTTTCCAGTCCAGGGACACTCCCTGACCCAGTGATTCCTGAAAGATCATCACCAATGCCTCCTCAATCTCCTCAGCTATCTCTTTCAGAACCATAGTGCTGTAGCCCATCTGGTCTGGGTGACTTATCCACCTTTAGACCTTCTTCTTAGTAATGGCCACTACACTTACTTCTGCTCCCTGACTCTCTTGAAGTTCTTGTATGCTGCTGGTCTGAAGACTGAGACAAAGTACCTATTCAGGTCCTCCATTATTTTGTGCCCCATTACTATTTCTCCAAGCTCATTTTAAAGAGGTCCAATATCCAATCTCTCCTCTCCCTCTACCGTCTTATACATCATTGAAGAAAACAGTCATATCCCTCTGTGTCTGACCCCTGGCTGAATTTGAGGTAGTTAATCTAAGCGGTGTGACTGCCTCCTGAAACACAGCGTCCAGGTAACTCTCTTCCTCCTTCCTGATGTGTCGCAGTGTTCAAAACACTGACTCCAGCTCATAAACTCTGAGCTGGAGTTCCTCAAGCCATCAATATCTGTTACAGATGTGGTCACTATAAACAATAATGGGGTCCACCAACCTCCACCAACAACACATCACCTGGCCCTGTATCTCTGTTTATTTGCATAATTCTTAATTTGTTGTTTTAAAAAATTCCAACTGGTCTTTTGGTTTGTAATCTGCAAATATTTCCTCTGTTTACCTTAATTTGGAAGTAACCTCTAATAGTCAAATTAGTAGTTATTGTTAACCAATGATTTTAAGGTTTTCTTGTGATGTAGCACTTTGTTTAATGCTGAGCCTTTGATTTTGAGCTTCAATTTATGTTGTTTAAAAGAAAACCTCAGAAGATATGATATGTGTTTAAAATCAAGCAAAAAGCACCTCTTCCACAATGCTGTGTCTCATGTCAGATGTAATCTCACCTTCCTGAGCACTGAAACTTGGTGGTCGTGCACATGCAACAGGCCCTCTCTTAAATACAGCTGAGATGTTTCTCAACAGCTTAGCTTCTATTGTAATTAACACCGATTGAGGCTTCATTGATTTGATGCAGTGTACCATACATTCTCCCAGACTGTTGGTGTGTTGATTGTGGAGTGATGATGTGATTTGGATCACTCCCCATCTAGTCCACATCACTTGAAATGGTTTGCCTGTGAACTGGCATCTATTGTTAGACCCTACCTTGTTAAGGATGTCAAATAAACTGAAAACAGCATGTATCATGTCAGAGACAGTCGCACTCATGTTGCTTGTCATCCAACAATGGGAAATTTAGAGAAATAATCCACCACAAGGCTGCAGTCAGCCCCCTGTACTATGAATAAATCTGTTGCTATTTTTGTTCAAGAATGGATGGAACAAAGAGTGGATGTAGGGGCACCCTCTCCTGCTGGGGTCAATACATTTGGCATACCTCACACATGCATTCACGTGTTGTTGTATATCCTACTTTATCCCTGATCAATGTACAGATTCACATGCTGGGTGTCCTGTGTGTTTACTACAAATGTGTCTCTGAGATAACATGACACGCTATCTTGGTGTAATGCTTTTTGTGTTAGGACTTGTTTGTCCTTGAAAATGCTGTGACATTACCAAGTTTATTTCTGTGTGACCAAGATGAACAAATGTTCACAGGTAATTCTTTAACATTGTGGGATCATTCCTGGACAATGATCTTTTGCACCTCCTTGCAGTTGCTCATCTTTGGTAGTTGCTGGAAAGTTCTTGATTTGTCTGTGCAAGGACCAGATGTATTAACTCTGCAAAGCCCATGTTTGCAATGGCAAGCAAGGTCTTTAGAGATCTTTTGTGGGATCATCCATCATCCTGAGCTGTAAAATAAAACTGCAAATGTTACTCAAATAAGTATAGTTCAGTCAAGATATCATTGGGAATGCTCATTCATAAGTTGGCATTGCCTTCCATTTCTCTTTGTAGGTTTTTGCTTAATATTTGGAAATGGAATGCAGTGTAGTGTTTGTTTACTACTTTTATTGGTTTTGCATTTTTCTCTTTAATTGGGGCGGCACGGTGGCTCAGTGGTTAGCACTACTGCCTCACAGCATCAGGGATCTGGATTCGATTCCAGCCTCTTGTGACTGTCCATGTAGAGTTTGCTCATTCTCCCAGTGTCTGCGTGGGTTTCCTCCAGGTGCTCTGGTTCCCTCCCACAGTCCAAAGATGTGCAGGTTAGGTGAATTGCCCATGGTGTTAGGTGTGTTAGTCAGGGGTGAATATAGGGGGGGGAGAATGGGTCTGGGTGGGTTACTCTTCACGGGGTCGGTGTGGACTTGCTGGGCCAAAGGGCCGGTTTCCATACTGTAGGAAATCTAATCTTATCTAATCTAATCTTTATTATTGCTCATGCACTGACCTTGATCCTTTAAGAATTGTTAATTGAAGAACTGCAGACCTTTAGCTTTAAAGTTGCAGGTTTGCACTTGCAAATATCTGGCTATAGTTGGTGTAAGGGGCAATGATGCCACGTCGGCTTCTTTCCATTTTGTCGCTGATTTGAAGAAAGTAAATGGTGGTATCAATGAAGGTGTGGACAGCAGTCTTAGTTTATCAAACCAAATTCTAATGTTCAGACCCACCTTTCTAGTTTTATTTTTAAGAAGCAATCTAGCTACACGTTTAGGACTGTTTACCTGCCTTATTTATTTTTAAATAGTGACAGCAGGCTTATTTTAAAGGGAGGAAGATAGAGAACTTGCTTGTATAAGTCTGTAGCCTGCGTTTCAGACTGCATTTCTAACTTCAGCCTTCTTTTACTTTTAGTTAAAAAAAAACTCTGAGAAATGTTTTGTGTTTTGAAGGAATTTAGATTTTAATGAGAGAGGATTTTAGTTCTGTCTTCTGGCTTATCAACGTCTGTACTCTCCGAAACTGATGTTGATTAGTTTTCTCGCTAGCAAGGTGTTGGTGTATTTTATACTCAGCCACTGCTGCTAACCATGATGTGGAGTTTGCTTCCATTGAGATATCTTTACTTGATTCAACAATGCCTATGTACCCCTCATAACATAAGAAACTACATGTGGATAATGTGGTATTGAAGGATCCAACAAATTATTATTATAACTGGCTATTACATTCAAAAACTTGGCTAGTATTAGGCCATTCAGTCACAGCAGAAGAGCTTGCTTCCAGTAGTGTATCATGCTTCAAGTGATCCCATTTACATTGGAGTTATGATCATGAAGTTCTTGGGACGTTTATGCTGAAAAATAATTATGCCATGAGCATTTCTCTTAAAGGTATACTGACATATTGTGCCTCTTAAAGGTATACCAACATACTGACTGTGAGGCATACGTAGCATGTAGTGAAGGTTGTCCAGTGAGAAATGGTGTTTTGAAGACGGCTGGTCACGTCTGTATAATGGATGATGCCCTCTGTATAAGATTCTAGTGCTTCTGTGCAGTAGTTTGAAACCTGACTAATGACAATGCACTGGAGTGGGAATTACTGACTTACAATGGTTTCGCATCATGAATTTTGACTGACATTGTTGCAGCTGTTACAGAGACCTCTTAGGGAAGACTGAATATATATTGAATAACTGAATTTTAAATTATGTGTGGTGCTGACAGTGGAAATGTCTTCCTTTATTTTTAGAAAAAAACAGGAATTGAGGGTGCTACTGGGGTATTGGCAATCACCAGAACACGTCTCAGCAATTTGGCTGGCCAATCTGAAAGTCTTCAGTCAGATTTCCAAATCTGTGTACAGTTTATTTTGTCCTCTGCTGGCAGTGTCTGTTCTGGGACTCTGGTTCTGACAGATCTACTGATGTCGTGTCTGTTTACTGCCAGAGGAGTTTTAACTGTGTATGACAGATGCACTGTAAATGTAATCTACCTCATCTACTTTGACCGAATTAGCATCGAATCATTTCCTCCCGACACCTGTTTCGGGGGCTCCAATTCCCTGTGGCACCTGTGTTGGAAATGGTCTCCGTTTCTTTAGATTCAAGCCCATGAGGACCAAGCTTCTGCTTTGAAGTGAAAATTGCAGGATCCCTTGTTCTTTTCTTTTCGGCTAGTGACATAATTGCAAACCCCCAATCCTCCAATTATCTCAGTTAGAACCAGTTTTGACCTGGCCTAGCTTGTAAAGTCTAGAATCAATGTGGAGCATTGAGAGGGATTCACTTGATGTCTCTGTTAATTTATTCCCATCCAAACTGTTCATTTTGTACATGGGGAAATATGGAAATGTACCTCCTTTTGCCTATCCTTAGAATTATGTTATGGAATGTGGCTTACAGAGGTAGGCTAGTCAGATCGTCAAGCTCCTTTCAGTGTTTACATAAATTATGCTTTAAACTACCATAAATTTATTTAGCTCCCTTTTGGTACTAATCCCTTCCTACACTTGCCCAACAATTGCCAAACTGTGACTGACGGAATTTTATCAATTGATCAAGTCTCTGTAGCTCATTGGGGAATGTTCTCATTTCCACTGCTATCTGTGAATAACTATTTTCTGATATTGTTCTTAGTGACCTCCGCTTTCAGTTTAAAGGTTTACCTGGATGCCCCCACCATAGGGAATCATTTCTTTCTTCTGCCCGAATGAATCTTTTAATTGTCTTATTCCACACAGTTTGATCATCCCATCTTCTATACCCGAGGGAATACATGCTTACTCCATGCAATTTATCCTCATAATTCAATCCATAGTTTGGTGCATTGAGTATCATTCCAGTGAATCCACACACTGTCTCCCAGTCTTGCACACCCTACTGCAGTGGCAGACCTGAGAAATTAATGCAAGCACTCCAGGCAGGCTAATTTTCAAATAAATAGCTATCCCCAAACTGGATGCCTTTATTTGTGATGCTTGCAACTGGACGTCAGACTCTTGTTCTGCCCCTCAAAACAAATTCCTGGAATGTCAGTGAGGAACCAAGCAGGTCATCCCCCGCGCCCCCACCCCCCCCACTTCCAGTTCCCCATTCAGCTATAAGCAAGAATGAATGGAGAATCAAATGGATTTGGTTCACCTCAATGTTGTTGGGTACAGAGCAGTATTGGACAGAACTTGGGAGCGAACCCTGGCTTGTATACCCAGCCAGGTTACTGTAGACCAGGATAGGGAATTGAAAGTTGCATTTAGAGAGTAAAGAATAAATTCTGATAACCTTCATGTTTTTAGATGTTCATCTTCAGAAATATCTGGAGCATTGCTTTTGTTCAGTTCATATCAAAAGGACAGGGAGATTGATCCCCCTGATTGAGCAATCGATAAATGAGCTATTACAGATCAGGATGGCCCACACCTATTCTTCATTTTGAGTGAATTGACTTGGTGCTAGAACCTTTGAATTCATCCTTTTAATGAAATTCTCAACAAATTTAAAGCATGCTTAAATGCAAAATTATAGTCTTTTTGGAGTTTGTCTTTCTTTCCCTTTTTATTTTAATCTGCCAATTTTCTCTGTTCAGATTTTTGCATCAAGTCATTCACTTCTTTTTAGGATCTGGCTCCACATGTACTTTATTTGTACCTGACCCATGTAGTCACTGCTTCTGTGAATCTCAACAGTGCGAATCAATAAACTCAAATGTCTCCGCCAAGTCCAACCACACCTTTTATTAATGGACCTTCAGTTAGGAATCAGGAGCAGGACTCCAGACCACCTTTCTCTCACTAGCTGAGAAGCTCTCTTTGTGGAATGTCTGCCACTACAGCAGCTAATTCAAGAAACACTGGATACAGTTTTAGGCTGTATGGCTCAGCTCATCACTGTTTCAACATGCTGAGCTAAAGGCGAGTGAACGCACGATTGGAGCAGTAATAGCAGTCAACTCCAAACACTACGCTTGGACAGCTACATGAATAGGAAATGTTAAGATAGAGATGGACCAAACACAGGCAAATGGGACTAGTTTGGTTTGGGAAATCTGGTTAGCATGGAGTGGTTGCACCGACGGGTCTGTTTCCATGCTGTATGACTCTATAACTACTAAAACCTCCATATTACCCGGTGCCGCTGTTTAAGAAGGATGGTAAGGACAAGCCACAGAGCTATAGACCAGTGAGCCTGACCTCGGTGGTGGGCAAGTTGTTGGAGAGAATCCTGAGAGACATGGATTTTTCTTTTTGGATTGTGGGAGGAAACCGGAGCACCCGGAGGAAACCCACGCAGACACGGGGAGAACATGCAAACTCCACACAGAGAGTCGCCTGAGGTGGGAATTGAACCCAGATCTCTGGTGCTGTGAGGCAGCAGTGCTAACCACCGTGCCCCCCATGTTTTCACGCAGAGGATGGTATGTGTATTGAATGAGCTGGCAGAGGAAGTGGTGGAGGCTGGTACAATTGCAATATTTAAAAGACATTTGGATGGGTATATGAATAGGAGGGGTTTGGAGGGATATGGGCCGGGTGCTGGCTGGTGGGACTAGATTGGGTTGGAATATCTGGTCAGCATGGACGGGTTGGACCAAAGGGTCTGTTTCCATGCTGTGCATCTCTGAGTCTATGACTATATAAGTCATCAATTCAAATGAGTTTAGAAAGGCAAACCCCTCTTTCAGTGACATTCCATTTCAAAATTCATCATTCTGCAAAACTTGATACCGAACATGAAACTAGCTGTGCACCAACTGTAATAGTTTGCTTTAAAAATAAATCTGCCCATTTAATGAATTGGAAGAGTGCTGTAGCAGCCACGAATTTGAGATGTGAAGTAAGCAAGAACACTCACGACACAACTCTCCACGTAACCCAGAGTGTGCTCGTGGAAGAGATCAGCTGTATGGTCAGCTATTCATTCAGTTCTCAGTGTGTGTGACTCCACAGGCTTGCATGTACGACAGCATTCTGATGAGATGAAGCGCTACATCAATGAGTAGATCAAATAGTAAAGTCATTGTTTATCTTAATGGGCTGGGTTATGAGTCATTTGAACAGTGGACTTTTTCGCTTTGCTTTACCAGAAATGTCTTTCATGGACAATGGCAAACAGCAGTAAATCGTATAAGATTAACTGGCTATTAACCCTGAATGTGAACACTCAGAGCTGCTTCGGCTCAATCACTGGTCTCATGCAATGTACTTATACTAGCTGTGGGCTAAAAAAGCCTCAATTCTTCCTCTTCCATAATTTTTATTTCCATATTTTGAAAGTGGTTCTTTTCATATTAACAAATGTTTTCATGGAGTTCTTTCTGGAAAATAATCATACATGATGAACCACACCAGTGGTAGCAGGTACGAGATGGGACAGCAAGTACCTGGTTCAGTAAATGAATATGGGGCTGGGTTCAGGGAAACATTTGGAAGAGAAAGGTAACTGAGAGTGTACAAAGAGCTGAGGAGGGAGAATGAACCATTGTGCTATAGAGTTGGCTCTTTAAGAGGAAGACCCTCATGTTTTGTTTGAATTGGTGTGTAGTACTGAGTTGGGGAAATCTTAAGAATAAGTTCCCAAAAGAGAAAATGCTGGAAAATCTCAGCAGGTCTGGCAGCATCTGAAAGGAGAGAAAAGAGCTAACGTTTGGAGTCTAACTGACCCTTTGTCAATTAGTAATAAGTAATTGAAGTGATAAGTGCAAAATAGCAAGTTAATTTGAAAGGCTGGAGGGTGTGCGGTACATTGAGATTAGGTTCTTGGCTGAAGGCAGAACTGAAGGTCACTCCAACGTATACTAAGGCTGAGTCCAAGAAGGTGTAACTCCAGCCAGTCACAGGATCAACTGAGTATATTGGGATAGGGTGCATTTTGAGAAGGAAGGTAGGATGCTGTGATGCATATGGGTTGGAATGTCAACGAAGTTCCCACTCTGTTACTCAGCAGGCAAATCAGGATGCTGCCAGCCTACTCTCCTAGTGCTTCATTGATAGTCGAGGGGTTTGTGAATGTGATATGTATTTGGTTGCAAGAGAGAAGAGACTTGTAAGAGTAGAGCCTATGTCCATTGCATTGTCAGTTTAAATGCTGAGAAGGGTGGGCCCTCTGTGCAGCCCTTTTATGGCATGAACCACTTCCTTCGGGGAGGAATGTGAATGTTCAAAAACTACTTTTGTCCCAGAATATTAAGCCTAGGATTAGTATATGCAGCTACTGCATCAACATTGATCTATTATTTCACAGAATACAGCCTTATCAAGTAACACTGATCCAACCATATCTCATATACAAAAGTATTTGGAGTTTTGCTGCAGCTAAATTGCAATTGTTTTAAGGGGCATCGCGCCATCTGGGGAAGGAAGGGCAACTGTCTCTCAACTGCTTGGCTTCTCTGACTTTGACTCAACCTTTGATTTGGTGCAATCTCTCTACTCAGGCTGGCTGTGTTACTGAATTTTCAGGCGTTGCTTTGATGGCGCTACAGCAGAAAACTCCCTGCTGTAAACATAATTTCTTCTAGCTACCTGACCAACCTCCTCTGCCACCCCTCCCCCCTCCCCATGCCAGTTGGCTGGTTGGCCAAGTACTCGCAGGCACTCGCTGGTTTTGGCTGTCAGAAGCTCAGGTTGGAGCTTGTGCTGGAGGTTCTCCCTTCCAATCTCACTCCAACCTCCTCTTCTGTTATTTTCAAGATTCATTTGAGTTGGAATATAGCAGAGTATGCCAGCCTTTGGGTTTTGTTGCTCTGCTGTGGTGCAGCCTTTGTGCAATGTAGCCAGTTGCCTCACTGCTTTTCAACTTCACTACTGAGGTAACAAAGGAAGAATTTTACACTTTACTCGTAACTGAAAATAATCAAAGGTGACACACAATTCTTGGTAAATTAAATCACGAACTATTCCACTTTATATTTGGCTTTTGCAATAATCGAGATCAACTGAAAATGTTACGTGTCCCCTTTAAGCCTTAAATATTACAAATCACCTACATTTGCAGGTGTCAAACGAAGGTAGTAGGAGACACCTTTGTGTTCCCGTAAGCTGCAATGCCTTGAGCACAAATGTTAGTTGAAAAATGACCAGAATTAATTTCAGGGATTTCCAGACATTAAGACACTTGAGAGTTAATTGCTTCCTGGAGATGCTTATGAATGCCATTCCAAGGAGTTTGTTCAGAGTTCCCTAATCGCTCCATTCTTGGCAAAATATATGATGCAGATAATCTTTACAGACCAGGCCAGAGGCTGATAACTACCACAGAGAAAGGAATGCCACACTACAACACACTCTTATTCCTGTCTAACACATATGTACATGAACATTACCCACCTCCCCTCCACCACAGACAGACACACACGTACGCACACTCACCCACCCACCCATACGGGCACACAGGCATAGGACTTATCCTTGAAGATTTTATCACATGCCTTTCAACAGTCAGCCTCTTTGTTTTCTGTTCCCCATTGCAGATACTTTTGTAGCGTGTGAGTAAAATTATCCAAAAGACAAAGCTACAATTTATTTTCACGCCCCAATGATTCTTTTCCTCAGTTAGGCACAGCAGAGTCGAGGACTGTAATTCCTGGAGAATCCAGGCCAGTGTCGGAATTGGTAATTCTGCCATACACAACCTTTGGCCTGCAGTGTCTTTCTCTGACATGAGGGGAGGGGCAGATAGTAAAATCTCTGTCTCCTGGAGTTGAATGGGACAGCTGCCATCTCCTGAACATGCAGAAGGCAAAGAGTTCTGATAGGATGAGCCTGCAGGTGACAGTGTCTGCTTTGGTGCTGTCACAGCCTGTAAACTTCACTGAAAGGCCAGTGACAGTAAAGTGGAGTAAGCAAGTCACTCTTAACCTGTCCTAGCATGAATCATTTGTACTTCCAAATGATTCATATCACATGGGCAGAGCTGTTGACTGATTGTACAGCTGTTGGCTTGCATTAAACAAACCATTCACTGTGCCTACACAATGCTCTCTCTGCTACGAGGTAAGCCAGTTTATCAGAGGAGTTCTGACCCTGTGAAGCAGTCCACAGAGAAAACCTTTGCACACAATGAAAATGATCCCCTCTGCCAATGACGATGGATGTGAACAGAAAGCAGCGAATTGAGGGCAGGATGAACTCAAGTGAGAAATGCAGGCTGCACCTCTGAAATGGGAGTTATGGAACATTTTCATGCGGCTGCTGTGGGAAATTCCCTTTTCTAGAATTGGGGAGCAAGGCCTCTGTTTAGCTTTTTCCGAGTTGTCAAAGCAGGCAGAACTCCCAAAATCCCTCCGAATGTACGATTGTTAGAATTCAGTGCAAAATCCTGTTGTAATTTGCTTTTTGCCTGTTCAAATTCACTTTTCTAAGTCGGGTAGTAATTTTAATTTTTCACTTTCACAAGGATTCTGTTCCGACTCCCCAAATCTAACCCAACTGGGGATTCTTCTGCTCCCTAAATCTTCAGATTAGTCAAGATTATTGTGTAATTATCTCTCGGGATAAAATCTCCTGCTGTCTAAATAATCTAAACTCCTTGCAAAGTATCTAAATTAACATTTCTCTCTATCCACTCTGTCCAGATCACTCATGATTTTGAACATTGCTGTGAGAGGTTAGAATTTAACAGAAGGGTTTGAAGCCATGATGGGGAGGGGAGAAACTGTTCCCATTGATTGAACCGCCCAAAACAGAAGATATTGATTCAAGTTGAAAGGCAAAAGAAAGAATGAGGAAACCATTTTTTTTTTAAGCAGTGTTTAGTTAAACTTTAGAAGGTCTGCAGATGCTGAAGATCTGAGTCGAGAGTGTGTTGCTGGAAAAGCACAGCAGGTCAGGCAGCATCCGAGGAGCAGGAGAATCGATGTTTAGGGCAAAACCCCTTCAGGAGTAAGTCCTGATGATGGGCTTATGCCCGAAACATTGATTCTTCTGCACCTTGGATGGTGTCTGACCTGCTGTGCTTTACCAATAACAACACACTCGACTAGGATCTAGAAGGCATTACCTGAGAGAATGGTAAAGGCAGATTCAATTGTGAATTTAGTACAAAGGTGGATTGAGTAATTCATTGAAGAAGATAATATTACAGGGCTTCAGGGAAAAGGTAGATGGGTGGGATTCAGTGCGTCGCTCTTCTGGTGAGCCAACTCCAATTCATCATACTAGGTGGCCTGCTTCTGTGCAATAAATATTCTATGATTCAAGATTGTGATCTTGCAATATACTCAGCCAGATACAAAAACAAATGTTTTCACCAATGGAAATGTAATTGCATTACCAGTTTTGTCTGTTGTGACAAGCTTTTAACTTGAATGACAAAGAATTTGGACTGGGAATGATCACGTAGCTGCTGATGTTCATGTCTCAGTTCTCCAGTTTGATTTCTGCTGTCGTCTCGTTGCCCAATTTGGCCAACGCTGTGAATAATAATGTTCAAATCAGTGTTTCTATTCTTGTTTCGCTCAAGAGAATTCAGCAACTTAAAGAATATGGTGTATCCTAACCAAGACCATGGACGCCTGTTGTCCAAGCTGTCACTGAAATGGTGTAAGCAAAAAAAAACTATGTTACAATTCAGAATTTTGGACTTAAGATCAATTTGTCATTTTTAAAAGTAATTCAACACATCCAGCGATGATGATAACTTGTATTTTAGTTCAATCGGTTAGCTTCTTGGTGCGAGGCTTAAGCCGTTCAAATGGGGAGAGAGAAGAAAGTTGAGAGGACATTTGAGATAATCAGAAGGTTAGATCGAGTGGACAGGGAGAGCCTTTTTTCTAGGATGGTGATGGCTAGGATGAGGGGGCATAGCTTCAAATTGAGGGGTGATCGATATAGGACGGCTGTCAGAGGTAGTTTCTTTACTCAGAGAGTAGTAGGGGTGTGGAACGCACTGCCTGCAATAGTTGTTGACTTGCCAACTTTAAGGGCATTTAAGTGGTCATTGGATGGGCATATGGACAAGAATGGAATAGTGTGGGTTAGATGGGCTTCAGATTGGTTTCACAGGGCAGCGCAAAATTGAGGGCCTGTACTGCGCTGTAATGTTGTATGTTCTATGTTCTGAACCCAGATACCAGGTTAAATGGTTGGTCTTGCTGAGTTAGCTCATAATCTGTTTTTCTTTGAGTAAGTGGACTAAACTTGGCCTCGCTGTCTGTGGAAAAGGGAGAGAAACAAGTCCATTTTCTCTCAATTCATTCCTATCCATTAACTTTTGAGAGAATTGAGCTGGATTGAGGTGCTTCTAGCAATTAACTTGTTTGCCCATTGTAACCAGCTGAATCCATATGTGACTAAAGAACCAGATGGAAACAAGAGAATGGAATCTAGCCACCTATTGAAATTCACTTTGTCATTATCAGCATCTTTAAATCATGTTTCTAAAGGAACAATAATGCTCATATCATTTTGGTAAAATGTGGAGGGTCAGGTCTCCATTTTTGTTTTATTCCTGGCTTGGGAGTACAGAGGCAGGAGAAATCTCTGCTCTACAAGCTTACTTTTTAAAACACTTACCCACACTCCTCATTCAAGAGGACTGGACAGGCTGTCTGTTCCCTGAGATGGGCTGGGAGGAGAGCCTACCTTGAGGCTTCAGCACTGTGTCCAAACATCAAAACAAAAGCTCAAAACATGAAACTTTGCTCCAGCCCACACCCTTCAAATTCCCCTTACTCTCTCCATGCCATTTAATGCCCCCGACCCACCACATGACCAATCATGTCCCATGTTCTACTATCCCTAGACTATTCCTTAGTAAGTACTTCTATTCACCATCCTTCCCCTCTTTGACGACCATGCCAACTCAACTATTGTCTATGTGTACCCATGTACAAAGGAGATAAAAATCAAATTTGATTGCTTAAACTTTTATACTGCCTACTACACTATAATGAGAAAACAATATTTATATTGTTCATAAATCTGAATTTTGGCAGGTCTGAGTATTTGGCAGGTCCCAGTGGGGTGGCACAGTGGCTCAGTGGTTAGCACTGCTTCCTCACAGCGCCAGGAACCCAAGTTCAATTCCAGCCTCGGGTGACTGTCTGCATGGAGTTTGCACATTCTCCCCGTGTCTGCGTGGGTTTCCTCCGGGTGCTCCAGTTTCCTCCCACAATCCAAAATTGTGCAGGTCAGGTGAATTGGCCATGCTAAATTGCCCATAGTGTTAGGTGCATTAGTTGGGGGTAAAAGTGGGGAATGGGTCGAGGTGGGTTACTCTTCAGAGGGTCAGTGTGAACTTGTCGGGTCGAAGGGCCTGCTTCTATACTGTAGGGATGTAATCTATTTAGACATTGTTTGCAATGTCTTGACACTTGCTGACAAATCTTGATGCGTTCTGACTCTTTGTGATACATCTTCACAGGTCACTAGACAATAGGTGCAGGAGTAGGCCATTTTGCCCTTCGAGTCTGCACCACCATTCAATATGATTATGGTTGATCATCTTTAATCAGTATCCTGTTCCTGCCTTATCTCCATAACCCTTGTTTCCACTATCCTTGAGAGCTCTATCCAACTCTTTCTTAAATGAATCCAGAGACTGGGCCTCCACTGCCCTCTGGGGCAGAGCATTCCACACAGCCACCACTCTCAGGATCAGGTCAGTTCTGAGGCTTCTAAACATCTCTTATGCAGTGTGCCCCATGGTTACCCATTAAAAATGACCTTCTACTCCCAACGCTAACAACAGGGATACCTGACGGTCCAAGAGAAATGCATTGCGAGCAGATCTATTTTTACCTGGTCTAATCTCCACGCTATGTCTTCACAACGTCAGGGATTCTAAAAGTTGATTTGAGTGGAGGCAGCTGATCATTCATTCAAATAGCTAGATATCTCTGTGAATCTCTCAGGGCGGCATGGTGGCTCAGTGGTTAGCACTGCTGCCTCACAGCACCAGGGATTCTTGTTCAAATCCATCCTAGGGTGACTGCCTGTGTGGAGTTTGCACATTCTCCCCGTGTCTGTGTAGGTTTCTTCTGGGTGCTCCTGTTTCTTCACACAGTCTCAAGATGTGCAGGTCAGGTGAAGTGGCCATGCTAAATTGCCTGTAATCTCCAGGGATTTGCTGGCTAGGTGGGTTAGCCATGGGAAATGTAGGGATACAGTGATGGAGTGGGTCTGGGTGGGATGCTGTTCAGATGGGTCAGTGTGGACTTGATGGGCTGAACATCCTGATTCCACATTGTAGGGATTCCATGATCTATGCTTGGGAACAGAAATGGTCCACCCCATGAAAAAAGAGAAATGCTGGGACCAGAGATGGAACTTGGAATTTTAGACACCATCTTGCATTTTCATCGTGGTTGAGAGGGTCTCTGTCATTGTCCATATTAAGTCCTTGTCTTTCCACAAACAATTACTGAAGTTCTCTGTTGTACCTGCTTACCTTAAGACATGACATTGCATCCACTTGAAAGTCCAGTATGTGAGTGAGGCTGGGGGTGGGGAAGAGAGAGGCTGTAAGAGGGTTGGGGCATTTGGAATGAGATTGTAAGGAGTTGGGGGAAGAGGGGAAGGCTGCAAAAGAAAAGAGAGGCTGGTTGCAAGGATCAGTAGGAAGAGATGGAAGCTGCAGGGAAGGCAGGGAGATGGAGTTTGCAAAGAAAAGGAATTTTAAACCTGTCAAAAATTTCCCATGTGCCCAGCTGAATAGGATCCAGGAAAACATGAAATCATTGAGGGCATGAATTGCCTGCAAATAAAATATGGAATGTCTTGCTTAAGACAGCATATGTTCAGGAGCTATTTATGGAGAAATTATAGTAGATTCTTTTATTGTAATAATTACTGTGTCAATTATTAAATTTTAGTCTAAGACTCAGATCTTTAGATGCAGCGAAAAGAGGAGGAGCTGCCTGGTTGTAACCGCCCGGCTTTATGCGTTTGCAATGGAAATACATTAACTGTCACCAATCTGTGGAATGTGTCTTTAGGGTGATTTTTTTGTATGTCAACACGTGTGTGAATTATGTTGAAATAACTTTTTTAAAAAATTTTTTTTTTGTATGTTGTCTTGTGCTAATGTAAGTACAATAGTATCCAAGGAATTAATGCTTTCCTTTTTATTTAGTGGCTTTAAGTTTAAGGGATTATTCGGCCTGTCTCCCCAATATAGAGGAGGTTTTGTATGTCAACATGTGTGTGAATTATGTTGAAATAACTTTTTTAAAAAATCTTTTTTTTTGTATGTTGTCTTGTGCTAATGTAAGTACAATAGTATCCAAGGAATTAATGCTTTCCTTTTTATTTAGTGGCTTTAAGTTTAAGGGATTATTGAAGATATTGACAAATTCTTCTAATTCTGCTTCGATGTGAGTCCAAGTATTGAATGTGTCAACACAAATAGAGAAGGTACTCTTACTAAATGACTGCATCACCAAATAGTGAGAATGGGGAAGGAACAAAAGCCCCTGAAAAGATAAAAGGAGGCTTGAAGGAAATGTCAAACAGAGCCCTTGTAGTGGGAGGAAGAAAAATCTCTGCAGGTGTTCTAATAGACAAAATAATTGATGCAGAGCTGATTATAAATAACCCGGGGCTGAGAAATTGTGTGAAGTGGACTCCGCATACCTAAACAAATTTGCCACGTTATCAGCCCAACCAACAACATTTCTGGAGAGTGTGTCTTTTATTAGTATATAAGGTGCTGGGGCAAGATCTGGAATGAAATGGTATAAAAAGGCTTACTGAGCATGGCACCAGACATTCACTTCTGCTGCTTCAGAGAGAACAATTAAAATCACAATTGAGGCTTTTTAAGTTTTTTCCTTTACTACTGTACACGATCAGATGTTTGACAACATTTATTCATTCACAGGATGTGGGTGTCACTGGCAGGTTGACAAGAAGCTAATCTGAAAGAGTCTGATTTGATTTCTATATTGAGAAGTAAACACCATAAATAGAGGCTTTTATAACTATGAAGAACAAAAAGGAAAAGAGAGCAGTGTTTCGATATTACCTTTCATGACCTTGGGATGTTTTAAAGTCCTTTACAGCCAATTAAGTGGAACGTAGAAATATGGCAATGACTTTATGCCCTTCAAGCTCCTGCAAACCGTGTTTTTAGCTGTTGGATGAGGAATATTGGCCAGGATATCACTGGGATGAAGATAAGGTAGAGTTTGTCAATTCCTTGCCAAAGCAGAGCAATTGGAACTTTCTGGTTGAGATTGTAGTCAGGATCTTGGACTAATTTCTTTTCTGAAGGATTGTACATCTCACAGTACATCACTTCCTCAGTACTGTGTTTGATTGTCTCCTTTGATTATGTGCTCAAGTCTATGGCATGGGTCCTAAATCCAGTACAAGCTACCTCAGAGGAGAGGGAACCTCCGACTGATTTATAGCTGCCACTTAATGTGCATTATGTACACAAAATTGTAAACATCCTCTCAAAAGTACATAATTCTAATAAAGATGCTGCAAAAAAATTCTCTTTGTTCATTAATACTTCATACAATGGAATGTTTGTACAGGGAAGACTTTGCGTCCTAATTCTTACAATGCCTCCTGCCCTGATAATCTCAAACTGATTCCAAGCAGCATCATAGGGGGAGAGATTAACTGCAGTTCCAGCAACAATGTGTACCAATACTATACAGTGAATAGGCAGCAATTACTCACTTCTCAGTGGCACAGCTTCCATTCCGTAGATTTATTGGTTTGTGCATTGAGTATAGGAGTTGGGAAGTCATGTTGTGACTGTATAGGACATTGGTTAGGCCACATTTGGAATACTGCATTAAATTCTGATCTCCCGGCTATAGGAAGAATGTTGTGAAACTTGCAAGAATTCAGAATAGATTTACAAGGATGTTGCCAGGGTTTGATCTGTAGGGAGAGCTAAATAGACTGGGGCTACTTTCCCTGGTGTGTCGAAGGCTGAGGGGTGTATAGAAACCTTAAAGAAGTTTATAAAATCATGAGGGGCACAGATAGGGTGAATAGTCGAGGTCTTTTCCCCCAGCAGAGTTCAAAACTAAAGGGCATAGGTTTAAGATGAGAGGAGTAAGTTTTAAAATGACCTAAGGAGCAACGTTTTCATGCACAGGGTGATTTGTGTATGGAATAAGCTGCCAGAGGAAGTGGTGGAGGCTGGTACAATTACAACATTTAAAAGGTATCTGGGTGGGTATATGAATAAGAAAGGTTTAGAGAGATACAGGCCAAATGGGACTGGATTAATTTAGGATATCTGGTTGGCATGGATGTGTTGGACTGAAGGGTCTGCTTCCATGCTGTACAGCTCTATGACTCTATCTATGATTTTTTTGGGAAGATGAATTAGGTGAAGTCAGTTAGGATCAATTGATCTGGAATGCATTGTCTGAAAGGGTTATAACAGTGGATTCACTATCACCTTTCAAAGGGTTGTGTCTTTATAGGTAACAAGAAATGAATAGTGGGGTCATGGGGCAAAACGCAGGGGAGTGAGAGAAATTAGATAGGTTTGCAAATGAACCACCACTGGCATAATGCATTGAGTGGCTTCATGTATTGTATGATCCTACGACTTAATCTACACAATGGAAAATGTTTTAACATATTTGTCATAAGTTCTAACAAGATCAGAGTTCAGTTGACAAGTCATAAGGTAATGGCATTATAATTAAAACTGTTCAACTGTGGTTTCCTGGATGTTCTTCAACTTGGCCAAGCATGAATGTACGTAAAGAAATATATTCTTGGTCTTGTGTGAAGGTCTCCCTCTTTTGATTATTATGTAATACATAGTTCTAATAAAGATGGTTATTGAGGAGAAAGCAAGTTATTCTGCAGAGACAGAGTAGTGCCTCTCCCAGATGTCAAAAGAATAGTTCAGAAAAAAATGTACGTCAAACTGAGAATTTCTAAATGGAAGAAGAAAGAACAGACCTTGCATTTGAATAGCATCTTTAATGACTTTAGGATGTCTTGAATGTTTTACAGTGCATTCATACTTCTAGTAACCTGGAAACAGAAGGAGACAATTTAGCTCCTTGAATCTGTTCTGACATTCAATGAGATCATAGTTGATCTGTGACCTATCTCTATATATTCACATTGTCCTATATTCCTAAATACCATTCCAAAATAAATTTGAAATTGTTAACTAGCATTAATTACTATTTATGAAAGCAAGTTCCCAACTTATACCACCCTTTGTCTGTCAAAGTATTTTTAAAATTTCACTCTTGAAAGATCTGATGCTAATTTTTAGAATCTGTCCTCTAGTTCTGGGCTGTCCCATCAGCCCAGATGGTTTCTCTTAATGTGTCTTGAAAACTTTTACATCTTGAAAACATCAATCAAATTGCCCATTAACCTTATAAACTCCAGGGAATACAGCCCTAATTTTGTGGAATTTCTCCTCATTACCTAGTGCTTGGATTCCAGGTATCATTCTAGTAAACACTATGTAGTCCCTCCAAAACCAATATATCCTTCCAATGATGTGAAGTAATCCAGGACTGTGTATTACTAAAGCACGACATTTATCTCTTTGTTTCCAGATTGAAAGGTCAGCATCTCATTGACTTTCTTATTGTTTTCTGTGCCTGTATATGATGTTTTAATGATCTATGTAACTGGACCCCACTCTGGGTCTTCTTCATTTAGAAAGTGTCCTGCTCAGTCCTTAGGTCCAAACTGAATGATGTTGCATTTGCTTACTTTGAAATCCATTTACGACTGTTTTATTTATTCATTTCTATCTATCAATATCCCTTTATAATTCTTATGGTTCGATCAGCACTGTTTGAAATGCTTCTGTATTTGTTATCGGCCAACTTGAATATGGGACTTGCAAAGTGCCATCATTCTTGAATTGTCAGGAAATGCTGTGCCAATCTTGTGGAGAACAATGAAATAAATGAGCAGGCCATTTATTTGAGAGTGATAAATGCTGGCCAAGGCAATAGGGGATCTTGCCTACCTGGCAAAAATATCAAAGGATGTTTCACACCCACCTGTAAGAGAACATAGGCCCTCATGTGACAACTCATTTGAAAGGGAGTACCTCTAACCATGCAGCATTTCTCCAGTACTGCACTGAAACATTGACCCGGGGTTTGGGCTTCTCTCTCTGGAATGGGTCTTGGACTCTGTCTTCACCAAGGAGGAAGTCCTGCTGATCCAGGAGCGGCTGACATTGAGGAGTGAAGATGTTTGCAGGAAAATGCAGAGTTCGGTAATAGATGAGCAAATCAGCTTTCATTACTGACCTGGATTTTAAAACGGATGAAGTTTATTTTAAAGTGAACGACCGGATCCATAGGAATGGGAAGTTACATACCATTCATTCATGACACAATTCAGCAACAGAGTCCCAGTGATTCGGAAGACCTGACTGACTAATACAATTTGAATCATTTTGCTTGGTGATACCATTGGTCCCCCAGGTCACACTCACTGAACAAAGGATTGCGCTGCAGCAAGAGACACCTACGTGGAAGAACAGAAGAAATTTCCATTCCTTAAGTGCCTTAAGTAAGTAGCCCTGCTATGGATTGCAGAGCTGTCGATGCAGATATTTAACCACCAGATCATGTTGAATGTGGTATTGTGTTTCGGAGTTTCTATTCAAATCCACAAAGCTCTTTAGGGACTCCTCCTCTTCAGTAACACGCCTCCCCAGTTCTCAGATTTGCCTGTTTCCATGCACTCTTTATTGCAATCTAGACATAACCACTGTGGTTTCATCGACCACAAAAATGTGCTTACTCAGGCATCCCAGCATTAATATTGGTAATGACCATGAAGTATGCAGAGCTTAAGAAATCCTCTGAGAACTTGGACTTCATACATATATCCTGCAAGTTGCAGTATAACCTCCATTTGAACCCAACTTCATTGTACTATTGATTATAGTGTTCCATCTCTGGAAAATAATCTATAGTGTGTCTGGCAGTTGTGAATGGATATTATAGATACTCAGATCTCCTCCAAGTAAATTGTATTGACGGACAATAAGATCCTTGAGATTTCTTTCTGCTCTCACACTTTACCTTTAATTTTGCTCCCAGACCAAAAGCAAAAATTTTCTATTTTTAATCCGGAATTTTTTTTTCCTATTTAAAAGTTCCTGCTGAACTGAAATGGATGTGCTTTACCAGTGCTGGCACTGTATTACAGAGGGCCAGATCACTGCCCTCGTTTCTCTCAGCCGCCATTACTTTCCGAAGCATTCTTCTAAAGTACTGTTTCCCCACATTCCAACAATCTGTGTAGCCCCGCTGATGTAAGATGGGACGGAGCAAAGCATAGCATTAAACAAGGAATACAAGTGAGCTCAGTTAATTGGATGTTTGGGTTTCAATGCAGCATGATGCCAACAGCACGGACTTCAATTCCCTCATCGGTTGACGCTACTATGGAAGATTCTCCTTCTCAACTCTTCCCTGGCCTAAGGTGTATTGATCCTCAGGTTAAACCACCACTAGTGGTTTCTCTTTAATGAAATTGCAGTCCTTTGGTCTGGTAAGACTATGGTGACTTTACCTTTAGTGTCATACATATGTAAGTCTCAATATTTGTACTGGGAAGTTACACAGAATTGGGAAAACTGCAATAATCTAAGTCTAGGATTAACTGTGGGCTGAAACATTTTGCATTCGATTATTTAAGAATTGCTGTGACAAAAAAGAAATTGAAGGGAAGTGTGGTGAGCAAGTAATTTCTGTCTCCTGTAAGTAATAACTGCTGCTTGCAGTCCGTACGAGACCCTTCAGTTTGATGGACATGTTTATAGAAACATATCTGGTTTACTTAAAGTTTACTGAGCAGCATTCCTGGCAGTAATATAACTCCCTATGTTTGAACTGGAAATGGCTTCCTATTGTTCAAAACCAGTATTTTTTTTTTGAAAAGTGAGACATGCTGCCAAAACAGTTCGTCTCGTGCTCATCAGGACAAATGCAAGAATGACAACTTTCAAATGATTGCAACAATTTACACCACAAGAGTGAAGTACTGTGCACTGATGGCACAGTGGTATTTTCCATTAATAGCCTGATGCCTTTGTTCCAGAAAGGTGTTCTGCCTTTTACACAACTTTGAAACATTATGTATGAATTTCAGTGTTGGGTTAGATGCTGGGTACATAGCCCATCATTGGGAAGTACAGTCTGACTGAATTGATTCTGTTCCTCCAGCTATTCACAAAAGGCAGACTCCAAACTCTACCCAACCATCCTGTGTTTGTGAAACCCAAAAGATTAGATTAGATTCCCTACAGTGTGGAAACAGGCCCTTCAGCCCAACAAGTCCACACTGACCCTCCGAAGAGTAACCCACCCAGATCCATTTCCCTCTGACTAATGCACCTAACACTACAGGCAATTTAGCACGGCCAATTCACCTGGCCTGCACATCTTTGGACTGTGGGAGGAAACCGGAGCACCCGGAGGAAACCCACGCAGACACAGGGAGAATATGCAAACTCCACACAGTCAGTAGCCCGAGGCCAGCATCGAACTTGGGACCCTGGTGCTGTGAGGCAGCAGTGCTAACCACTGAGCAACCGTGCCACCCTGTAACAAAACATCTCCTGTGAGATGTAGTTCCGCAATTGTGCAGCATTTGCCGAGCAACCCTGGCTGCACTAATAGCTACATGAATAACCGATTTATGATAATCAGTTGAGTTTATAATGTGGCTCATTTACGTTTCCTAGAAGTGACAAACATTTTTACAGAGCAGTCTGATTTCTCCAATAAAAGGATGACATTCAAGCCTTTGAATTACATGGAAGGGGAGGGAATCTATAGATGTGTTACTTTTGTCACAGCAATTGCTCAGCCAGTCAGGGTTGATTTACAACACAGTGGCATATGCTTTGTCCTGTGGATAAGTTTGATTGTGTGTTGGAAGTGTGGCTTTCTTGTGTTTGGCCTAACAAGTGTAAGAATAAATCTTTGGCAACTTAGAGTCCTAGGACATAGAACACAATACAGCACAGGAATAGGCCCTTCAGCCCACCATGTCTGTGCTGACAATGATGTCATTCTAACCTGATGCCAGCTGTCCACACATGGTACATATTCCTTTATTTCCTGCCTCTTCCTATGTCAGTCTAAATGCCACTTAAACTACTTTTACCACCTCCCTCGCCATGCATTCCAGGCTAGACTTCAGGTTAGACTGACTGGCCATGTCACTCTTTCCAGCAATATTCAGATTCTGTATTACTAAACAATGGCTTGAATAATTGTGAATCAAAAGAAACAGTTCCATGGTTTAGAATGTGCTTTAGTTAGCTGAAAGATTTTGTTTTGTTTAGTATCTTACACTCCCATTCTCAACGCCCTCACCATCCTTTCTATAATAAATACACCAGCTCCATGCAGTGGGCTATAAAGAGCAATGCATTTTGATTGATAGTTTATCTTCAATTCTTTGATATGTTTGGGCCTCTGTCTCTTGCAGGGCCAGCATTTAATGTACGTCTCCAATTTCTGTTAAGAAGGTGTTGGTAATCCGCCGCCTCCATGCTGTCCATGTGGTGTAAGTGGGTGTTGAGGTTTCTGGGTATATATACAGGCTGAATGGTTTCAGGTCATAGAGATCTACAGCATGGAAACAGACCCTTTGGTCCAACTCATCCATGCTGACCAAGTATCCCAACCTAATCTAGTCCCATTTGCCAACACTTGGCCCATATCCCTCTAAACCCTTCCTATTCATATATCCGTACAGATGCCTTTTAAATGCTGTAATTGTACCATCGTCCACCACTTCCTCTGGCAGCTCATTCCATACGTACATTACCTTCTGTGTGAAAAAGTTGCCCCTTAGGACCCTTTTATATCTTCCCCTCTTGCCCGAAACTAGCACTAAACCGGGCAAATGGCTGTGTGGAGTTTGCACATTCTCCCAGTGTCTGCGTGGGTTTTCTCCAGGTGCTCCGGTTTCCTCCCATAGTCCAAAGATGTGCAGGTTGGGTGAATTGCCCATGCTAAATTGCCCATAGTGTTAGGTGGATTAGTCAGGGGTAAATATAGGGGAATGGGTGGGGTACTCTTCAGAGGGTCAGTGTGGACTTGTGGGGCTCAAGGGCCTGTTTTCACACTGTTGGGAATCTAATCTAATATATTGTGGAGTCCTGCTCTCTAGTTCTGAACTCCCCCATCTCAGGGAAAAGACTTTTTCTATTTATCCTATCCATGCCTCTCATGATTTTATAAACCTTTCTGAGGTCACCTCTCATCCTTCGACGCTCCAGAGAACACAGGCCCAGCCTCTCCCTATCACTCAAATCCTGTCAACATCCTTGTAAGTCTTTTCTGAACCCTTTCAAGTTTCACAACATCCTTTCGATAGGAAGGAGACCAGAATTGTACGCAATATTCCAACACTGGCCTAACCAATATCCTGTACAGCCACAACATGACCTCCCAACTCCTGTACTCAGAACTCTAACCAGTAAAGCAAAGCATACCAAACACACCTTTCACTATCCTATCTACCTGTGACGCCACTTTCCAGGAACTATGAACCTGCACTCCAAGGTCTCTTTGTTCAGCAACGCTCCCTAGGACCTTACCATTAAGTGTATAACTCCTGCGAAGACTTCTTTTCCCAAAATGCGGCACCTCTCATTTATCTCAATTAAACTCCATCTGCCACTTCTCAGTCCATTGGCCCATCTGATCAAGATCCCATTGTAATCTGAGGTAACCTTCGCTGTTCACTACACCCCTAATTTTGGTGTTATCTGCAAATTTACCAACTATACCTCCTATGTTCATATCCAAATCATTTATACAAATGATGAAAAGTAGTGGACCCAGCACAGATCCTTGTGGTACTCCACTGGTCACAGGCCTCCAGTCTGAAAAACAACCCTCCACAACATCCTCTGTCTTCTACTTTTGAGCCAATTCTGTATCCAAATGGCTAATTTGATTAATCATATCATAGAATCCCTACAGTGTTAACCTTGCTCTCATGGGGAACCTTGTCAAACACCTTACTGAAGCCGATATAGATCATGTCCATTGCTCTGCCCTCAGCAAAGTCACCAAATACCCTTTAGAACATCTTTCCACCCTGCTATCTCAATCACTGGAAAAGCCAAGGAGAAAAGGTGCAAGGAATCCCCACCACCTCCAATATTCCCTGCCAGTCTCTCATAATCCTGATTTAGATGTATATCACTGTTACTTTGTTGTTACGCAGTCAAAATCCTATAAAACCTAACTATTTACTCTGTGGGAGTACTTTTACTGTACAGACTATAATAGCTTGAGAAAGTGATCCACCACCAACCTCTTAGAGTAGATAAGGATGATGATAAGTGTTGGCTTTGCCTATATGTTTGTTCTAGAGGATTTGGATAGGAAGGCTAAAAAAAATAGGAATCCTCTATTTTTTTTTGTGTGGGGATGTGTGTAACTTATAAGTTTTCAAAAGACAAACCACTGCTTTTGGTCTGGATGCTGAATGACAGGGAGCCATACTTATGTGGAAAATAGATTCAAGAGTCTACCTGTCCCATCAAGTAAGGTGAGAACTGAGTGTGGCTGTTCTATAAAGCCTTCTTTGCATTTCCTCTTTGTTATGCACCATAGACCAACACACGAGGAAAGACTATTTTATAGAACTGGGCTATAAAAAGGGGCATACGGAAGAAAGCAAGTTGGAGGGAGTTCGAGGAGGTGCTTTACATTTGTGGTGCTGACAATTTAAACAAGGTGTAAGCAACACATTTACCCAAAGTGTCATCAGTCATAATGAAACAGCTGTCCCTTTTTAAAGTATTTCTCCTTTACCAATTTTCTTCCCTATCCTTAATGGTTAGCACACCAAATGAGATTAGTTAATTCATTACAAACTAGGACCTTCCTGGTGTGTATGCCTGAGTTACTTCCTGGACACATGCAGCGTACTGTCTGGCAGAATGTTACTATGGAGAACGGAAAGAAGAGTCAGCTTTTTGAGTTTATTCCACCACTTGGTTACCTCCTCGCTGATGAACATTTCACCACTGACTACCCACTTTGGTTCCAAAGTCCATTCTATCCTTGCTAACAAATGCTGTCAATCAACAGCACTTCTCGTTTTAAAATGCTATCATGCCCCTTGTTATTGAAAACAAAAACTCTTCTGCCAACATCACAACAGCTATCGCGGGAGTGTGAAATTTAATATAAAATCTTGAGTCATTCTGTACGCATGTGGTTATGTGTCCATGACAACAAAGTTGAAGCCTGCTTTGTCATGTTTGTGTTTTCTTTGGGATTGAAGAGGCTTAATGGAAGAAACAATGAGAGTAATTGAGAGAATGGACCATTTCCACGTCACATGTTCTGACACTCATGCATCTATCTTGGAGATTTGCTTTTGGGGATGGGAAACTGAGGGCTATTTATGCAAAAAAATGAATTACTAAGAGATGTCAAATCCATTTTCGTAACACTGCTGCCTTTTAATTTATTATTAGTTGAATAATTCCACCTTGACAAATTTGAGTGATTGCTACCATTATAATTTATTTGTCATCAGGTGAGTTTCAGTCCAGATTTTCTCAAGTTACTATGGTAAGCTTTTAATGTTGACTGCCGTGTGATGTTACATTGGAGCCAGTCTGGAACAAGAATCCCTTCCCTTTTGTACTCACAAATTTACCTGTAAATGTTCCTGTAAAATTCATCGCACAGTCAACTTGTATCCTGAGTAAAATGTTAAGACTTGACCTCTGCACGTGGCTAGTGCACTCAGATAACCACCTTTTTTAATGGACTTGTCAGATGGTTGCATCCAAATGTGAGACAGAAATTCTTTGAGGAAAGGTGCTGTGGTTTCCACATCTCCGAGTGGGTGTTCCTGCAGCAACAAGCAACGATGGATCACGTTGACTTTGATTTTAGATAAAGGCCTGTGATGTATAGCAATTATCTGGAACCCAGCTCCTTGTAGCCAAGACATTTATCTTTTCTGGATTGGAAATACTGCATTCCCCTGGCTAAGAGCACTCTGAAAAGTGATAGTGATGTTACTTTAACATCTTGCCAGCTGTTGAAATGTTCTGTATTTTAAAGCAAGTGTGTCTGGTTTCACAAGATATGCAGGTCTCTCGCTCCTTATCTCCTTCAAAGTTTGAGGTGCACTTTCGTTGACAGCACCTTCCACAGATATTGTCAAATTGACTAAGCTGCCCTCTTATCTGTTATTTCAGGACACATCTTCTCCGCAGAATCACTTTGGGCTTTCTTTTATTATAATGGAATCAATAATTTTCAGGCTCCATTCTGTGAATTAATGAGGTGAAAGCAGTCCATTGTTGTGAAACGGTTCCTCTGCTGGTCAGTTCTTTTCAGGATTTATTACCATTCGTGTAATCTGCCATTGACTCCTCTGAGAATAAAGGTCACCTTTATGCATCTTTTATCATAATTTTGTCCTTCAAATTTTGTTGAATCCTTTTCAAATGGATCAGTATGTTTTCCCCAGGCCTCAACAGGTCTCTTAATTATCTTTCCTTTATTTTGCGACTGCGATTCTTTTGAAAACACAAGTTCAGTTTGCCACATCCTGCGTTACTTTCCCAGTGGAGTTCAGTGTCCTCTCTTCCACATTGTTCTCCTCAAAATTTTCATAATCTACTTTATTTTTCCTTCCCATTCCTCCTGAACTAGACGGTAGAAAAGGTTAAACAAGGGCCCAAGACACCCAGTCACTGGGAGCCCTGCTTGAACACCTGTATATGGCCACCAGGTGAGAATAGCATGAGCCTTTTGTTTTGTTTCTCTCTCTCTAGACTCAAAAATGTCACATCAAAACTTAGCCTCTGGCCTCCCATAATGAGAATGGCCTCTTTGGTGAGGAGTGCTAGTCTGTGAAACGATAGTAAAAGCTAACCACTTCTAGAGAGGCTAAACTGGTGTAAAGTCTGTATTAAATCTAAAACTGCCATTGAGTGGGCTGAACACAAGTAAAACATTATGATTTAACAATAATCATTTAAGATCATGTTGTGTACTTTTATGTCCATTTTTTCGCCAAAGTTCACATTCATTTCAGTGCATGACCAGTCCTGTTCCAGTTGAGAACAATCCAGATTCTTTTCACTTAAATCAGTGAGTTACAGTCTGTATAAATACTTGTGCATGTTTGCAGATGGTAGGGCCACAAAGTCTGATTTAAATGCATTCTTCTTCTTTAAAATTCCTTTACCTGTTGCTTTTTACCCCCTGAAGGATAGACCAGATCTAAAAGTTGAAGTTCTAAATTGGAGAAAGGCCAATTTTGACGGTATTAGGCAAGAACTTTCGAAAGCTGATTGGAGGCAGATGTTCGCAGGTAAAGGGACGGCTGAAAAATGGGAAGCCTTCAGAAATGAGATAACGAGAATCCAGAGGAAGTATATGCCTGTCAGGGTGAAAGGGAAGGCTGGTAGGTATAGGGAATGCTGGATGACTAAAGACATTGAGGATTTGATTAAGAAAAAGAAGGAAGCATATGTCAGGTATAGACAGAATAGATCGAGAGAATCCTTAGAAGACTTTAAAGAAAGTAGAATATATTTAAGAGGGAAATCAGGGGGGGCAAAACAGGGACATGAGATAGCTTTGGCAAATAGAATTAAGGGTTTTTACAAATGTATTAAGGACAAAAGGGTAACTAGGGAGTCAATAGGGCCCCTCAAAGATTAGCAAGGTGGCCTTTGTGTGGAGCCACAGAAAATGGGGGAGATATTAATGAATATTTTGCATCAGTATTTACTGTGGAAAAGGATATGGAAGATATAGACTCTAGGGAAATAGATGGTGACATCTTACAAAATGTCCAGATTACAGAGGAGGAAGTGCTGGATGTCTTGAAACGGTTAAAGGTGAATAAATCCACAGGACCGGTTAAGGGGTACCTGAGAACTCTGTGGGAAGCTAGAGAAGTGATTGCTGGGCCTCTTGCTGAGATATTTTTGTATCATTGATAGTCACAGGTGAGGTGCCGGAAGACTGGAGGTTGGCTAATGTGGTGCCACTGGTTAAGAAGGGCGGTAAAGACAAGCCAGGGAACTATAGACCAGTGAGTCTGACCTCAATGGTGGGCAAGTTGTTGGAGGGAATTCTGAGGGACAGGATGTACATGTATTTGGAAAAACAAGGACTCATTAGGCTTTGTGCGTGGGAAATCATGTCTCACAAACTTGATTGAGTTTTTTGAAGAAGTAACAAAGAAGATTGATGAGGGCAGAGCAGTAGATGTAATCTATATTGACTTCAGTAAGGCATTCGACAAGGTTCCCCATGGGAGACTGATTAGCAAAGTTAGATCTCATGGAATACAGGGAGAACTATCTAGTTGGATACAGAACTGGCTCAAAGGTAGAAGACAGAAGGTAGTGGTGGAGGGTTGTTTTTCAGACTGGAGACCTGTGACCAGTGGACTGCCACAAGGATCGATGCTGAGCCCTCTGCTTTGTGTCATTTACATAAATGATTTGGATGCGAGCATAAGAGGTACAGTTAGTAAGTTTGCAGATGACACCAAAATTGGAGGTGTAGTGGACAGTGAAGAGGGCTACCTCAGATGACAACAGGATCTGGACCAGATGTGCCAATGGTCTGAGAAGTGGCAAATGGAGTTTAATTCAGATAAATGGGAGGTGCTGCATTTTGGGAAAAGAAATCTTAGCAGGACTTATACACTTAATGGTGAGGTCCTAGGGAGTGTTGCTGAACAAAGAGACCTTGGAGTGCAGGTTCATAGCTCCTTGAAAGTGGAATCACAGGTAGATAGGATAGTGAAGAAGGCATTTGGTATGCTTTCCTTTATTGG
>NC_057726.1:50555973-50562313 GCF_004010195.1 Chiloscyllium plagiosum
CAATTGCAACATTTAAGAGGCATTTGGATGGGTATATGAATAGGAAGGGTTTGGAGGGATATGGGGCAGGTGTTGGCAGGTGGGACTAGATTGTGTTGGGATATTTGGTCGGCGTGGACAGTTTGGACCGAAGGGTCTGTTTCCATGCTGTACATCTCCATGACTCTATGTGTAGGGGCATTGGGTTTGGCATCATGGTAGGATGTTATAACCTTTTTCCAGACATTCATCAGTGCTGCTATTTGAAGACTAACAGTGGCTTGAGGTATCTCCAAATCTAATCCTTTGTTCCCCTTCACTTGGCCGGGCTCAGCATCTCTCTACAGCCACGTTGGTGAAAGTGAGAACTCCCAAACATGTGGCTGTTAGCCATGGACCTGTGTTAAGAGAAAACAGAGGACAAAGTAAACTGTCTATGTTTATATTTTGTCGTGAAAAGTTCAAAGAAATTGAGCTTGCTTCCCTTTTGGTTTAAGCTGAACGGAGATATGATGCTCCAAGCATATGTGCAGTTTACATTGGCACTTTTGCAATAGGACAGAGGTCAAGGAGATTGCGGGAAGATTTGTTTTATTTTTCTGGCCTTATTTTTAAAGAGACAACCTCAGTTGAATACATTGGAAGCTTCATTGTTTTGTGGCTTAGCAGATCTGGTCAAAGTTATTTTCAGAAAGATGATTTTCATTTCCTGAAACATTTAGACTATTTCTAGAGAAATTCCACATGGTACAAGTCAGCCCTGTGGTCTAGCCTGTGTCTCTTGCTTTTCTGGCTATAGTTTAGTAGCAATAACTTTTCTGATTATAGGCAGACGCCATGTTAGTGCTCTTCTTAATTCCAGTAGTTACCCCCCCCCCCCCACACTGCTGTATCATCTGTTCCAGATGTAACCAACACGGATGCAGAGTCAGTTTTGTTTAGCTTTTTAATCATTAACTTAATCTTTTACTCAGCTGCCTGGGCCCTAAGTTCTGGAATTCCCACCTTTTTATTGTCAAATAGTTATCGAGTCATACAGCATGGAAACAGACCCTTCAGTACAATCAGTTCATGCCGATCATAATCCCAAACTAAACTAGCCCCACCTGCCTGCACTTGGCCCCTATTTCCCCCCAAACATTTCTTATTCACATACTTACCCAAATGTCTTCAAAATGTTAAGATGTGGAGATGCCGGTGTTTGACTGGGGTGGACCAGGTCAGACGTCAGACAAACCTCTCCGCCTTCCCGCTCTGTTTCCTTCAAAATCACATTTTAGGACCTACTCCTTTGACTAAGTTTCTCGTACCCTTCTAAATATATCCTTATAAAGCTTGGTGTCAAATTTTGTTTGCCAGCGCTTCTGTGAAACACTTTAGGATGTTTTATTGTGTTAATTATACTATATAAATGTATGCTGAATAGAATTCACTCTCTGACATTAACTGTTTGCCATAGCACTTTGCTCGAGTGTAATTTCTAACAGTATTTGTACCATCCTAAAGCAGATAGCAGTAGGAAACGATCTCTGGCCTCAAGTATGCTTGATGCTGGGCTCTTTCTTATATAAAACAAGGAGAACAAATAGGTAGCCTTTGTTGTACTGTATCAGGTCTTTATTCTCTCTTCGCTTAAGACTTCTCCTGATGAAGGAGCTGCACTCCGAAAGCTTGTGATTTCAAACAAACCTGTCAGACTATAATCTGGTGTTGTGTGACTTCTGACTTTGTCTGCCCCAGTCCAACACTGGCACCTCCACATCAAAATATAATACAGTATAATCCACTTTTTTCTATTTATAGATTTCCTTGGGGTTTTTTTCACTTAAAGATACTATATAGATGCAAGTTATTGTGTGATGCATTCATGCAGAACCATTCTGTCATCATTGTCCAACTCATTCTCATCCATTTGTATTCTCCATTCCTCACTCACCATTCTCTTGTGTTCTGTGTACATCATATTTCTTCAGTCTCTGGTTATGTAAAGTTTGCTGTATAGCTTTTGTAATCTGAACAGTCATGATCTGATTGCTTTTCTGAATTCTGAAGGATGGTATTGCCTTGGAACATGCCAGCTGTTTCTTCTTTAAAGATTGGCATATGTGGGGAAGGATGAATAGGTTTTTGAAATGGGAGGTGGGTTGAACAATGCTAAGTGGAGAAAATGTGAGTTTGGATTGACAGTAATAATTGATATTTTCTTGTCAGCTTTCTCCATCCTACTTATGTGATCTTGAGCCTGTCTGGCTCTGTGTTCCATGGGAACTGTGAACTACCTCCTACCTTAACCAAGGATGCAATTGTAGATGTGGACCCAGAAGGTATTCTGTAATTCTCCATGCACCTTTCCCCTCCGACAGTTCTCCATTCTGTTCACAATGGAAAGGAGGCTGTCTGATGTCCTTCCTTCCTCGACCTTCCATATTACATACCCACAATGGAAAATTTTTGACCTGACCCTATTGGCAGTGTATCAATGACAGTGATTTTTTTTAACTTGATAAAACATTCCCAGTGCTTTCACAGGAACATTCTAAAACATAACGTATCACCTGAGTCACAGAAGGAGATGTTAGGTCAGATGACCAGAAGGCTGGTCAAACAGTTGAGTTTTAAAGAGGGAAGGTGAAACAGCGTGTTGGAAAGGTATAAGGAGGAAATTCCAGAGCTTAAGATTGAATCAACTGAAGGAAGGGTGACCAAATGCTGAATTGATTAAATTCAGGAATGAGAAGCCAGAATTAATGGAGTGGAGACACTTCCAGAAGGTTGTGTGGCTGGAGAAGTTTTCAGGAATAAGGAGGGACCAGACCTTGAGGATTTTGTAAACAAAAATGAGAATTTAAGTATCAACATGGTGTTTGACTGGTAGCCATTGTGGATCAACAAGTAGCAGGAGTGCGCTATGAAATGCCTCAACTTCTAAAACACAATCCAAAGGGGAAAATCCCGTCATAAATATCTGTTTAGATTAATAAACCATTCATTCAATCTTTTGTAAAATCTCACACCAGCACCTCTTTGGTGATTGAATTAATGGTTTGGCCTCTGTTATAGTTAATTACACAGATACTTGTTTAATTAATGGTATGTTTATACTATTTCCAGTACTCTTATTGGAAATATCCAGTTAATGGGAATTAAACAGTATCATATGACGGTGGGCACCTAAAAAGCAGAGACTAGAGGTGGAATCAATCAGAAATGGTAGTTTCTATGCTGTGGGCAGAACACTAACATTTAAACCTATCTTACATCTCTATTTCTCCTTTACTGCCATTATCCACCTCCACCCCCTTTGTCTTTTGCTCTAAACACCCTCACAATCTGTTCTGCTTACCCTAAAGCAATTTCCAAACTATTAAGCTCAGTTCCTTTTGAAAGTTGGTTTTGACCAAATAATTGCTAGTATTCATGTGTCACACATTTTTTTCACCTGATGTTAAGTTCTTTCACAGCTGTCAGTGAAATTCCATTCACTCTGGCTTCATTTATTAATCAAGGTCATTGTACCTCTTCATGAGGGAAGGTGAGGGTGACTGAGGGTGTCATCAGTTTGTGAGCAATATATGTACCACCCTGTTTGTTCTCCCTTCTTGATGAAATGCGAAAGAGAGAAAACTTGAGAGAGGCCAGTTTTATATTTTTAAACTACTAAATGGTGAATGACCAAGACTTGCCTACTCGATGTCAAAAATCACTCTAATGGCTTAAAGATCACAGTGGAATTAGTTTCTTTTCATTTATCAGTATTCAAAGAAAAACAAAATGGCTTCAATAACTTGTACTGAATTTTATTCTTTTGGAAATGACATGTTAGATGGGAACCTAATTTATGTTTTATGAAGTTGTGATCTTGTTTTCCCAAGTATGTGCAATGATGACTCTGGAAAGTGAAACCATCGCATGTTCCAGGACTGGATTTCTGTTTTTGACGAGTTCAAACCTGAAGAGATACTCTGGGCACGCTTAGTTAAAACTGCCTAGAGAGGAAAACCTGTCAGATTGTAAGCTGCCCTGTAATTACACAGGGTTTGTGTGTGTCAGACACATCAGTATAATCAGGCTGGGCCCAGCAACGTGCCGATACAGTGCCTGTTAAGCGTACGTGGCGACCGATCCTGCTTGACAAAGACAGCCAGCATTTTGGAGCTGCATATTTTCTTTGTGTTGATGGGCAAACAACTGTGCGCTTGTCTTCTCTCACCCTTCATCATTGCTCCCTCCAAAGCTCTCCTGTTCCTGGAAGTGATTCTGGTCACTGTGGGCAGGAGATGACAGAGGATGCCGGGTTGATATAAGAGAGGATAAGGAGAAATTGCCAATATGAATGGGAAGACTTGTCAGAAAAAGAAATGCCTGGAATACATTCGAGGCTAAATTGGATCAGGTCTTAAAATGGGCGTGGGAATTACAAAAGGTGGCCAACCTGTGTTCATCAATTTGCTCTGGAGACAACTCACAGGCACCTCATTTGAATGATCTCTGTGTCAGCCAGTGTTGACTGCACTGCCAAATTCAACAGAAGGAGTCTAATGTTAAAGGAGGCTAGCACCAGGTAGAGCTAGACTGCACCTGTTTGAGAGCAGGTCCATTGTGGCTGGAGCAGATGTTGGTTATTCTGATTGAAGGACTGGGAAAGGGGGAAGGAATGATCCATCTAGATTGAGTGTAAACTCCGAGATTTCGGAATGTTGCACTGGAAGGTCTGGGGGAGTATTTGGAAAGGAGGAGCGATATCTACTATCTCGAGGCAGAAAAGAGACTTTAGACACACATAGTTAAGTGGACTTTGGCAGTTTGAAGAGACTATGGAAAACACCTGTTGCTTGCTGAATTATAGTGACAAGCAGAAGTAGTTACTTGGCAAATAACCCTACAAAAGTTAACGATCCCTGTAAATAGCATTGGAGGGTGCCATCCTCCCCTGATGTATGTAAAGCTGTGCAAGGTGAAGGGGGGCTCTGGCTGGAGTGTTGAGCACCAAGATGGTAGCACTGGCATCCAGTTGGAGTTGTACACTAACTGACATTGTGATCTGTCAACTCTGCACACCTTTGACAGATGTAGACTCCGCATACACTAATTCCTTCACTAACTGGATATCCAGGTTATTCTAACTACACGTGTGATTGCATTCTGAAGAAACCATGTTGGAGCTACAAGGGCATTTATAATACCAAAAGAAATGGGTGCTAATGATCCCATCCATTTTCTCTGAGATAGATAGGAGAGTTTTGACACAGGAGGATAATGTTTGGAGAAGCAGTCAGAAACAATAGTTGGTGTGTTGAAATTCCAAATATCAATTTGTCCTTTACCTTTGTTTCCTGTATTTAAAAAAAACTGTGAATATAAAAGTATTTGAAATTAAGCAGATGGCACCATTTTAAATGTTGATCTGGGACAGTGTCCCTGGACTCTTGTACCTCTCTCCTTTGACCATTAAAATTAGGGCAACAAAGTGGTATTTCACCTTTTCTCACATTCACTATCCAATATAAGTAAAGAAGTGTAGGTTATAGTTATTGCTTAAGGCGTAAAGCCTTGTTTAACCACATGTTTCTGTGTAAGTCAAATGTTTATAATTACGAGCATATTGAAGTCGTCAGCTCTTTGTGGACTGAGTCAGCTTTCTTGGATCTGTTTATCGCCTTTCTGCACACTTTTGAGGTTGGCATGTACAGTTGACTTTATTGTTATTTTTCAATATTTTTGACTTAATTTCAGATTTCCTCTTGTATCTAACGTCAGAGTGGTTTTCCACTCTTATTATTCCAACCTCCAACTAAAATGACTCATAATCGTTCAATTTTGAACTTTGATGAAGGGTTGGATTAGAAACGTGTGATTTTTTTTTTACCTTACTGATGATGACTAGTCAACCTAATGTTTTCAGAGTCATAGAGATGTACAGCATGGAAACAGACCCTTCGGTCTAACCCGTCTATACCAACCAGATATTCCAACCCAATCTAGTCCCACCTGCCAGCACCCAGCCCATATCTCTCCAACCCCTTCCTACTCATATACCCATCCAAATGCCTCTTAAATGTTGCAACTGTACCAGCCTCCACCACACCTCCGGCAGCTCATTCCATACACGAACCACCCTCTGCATGAAAAAGTTGCCCCTTAGGTCTCTTTTATATCTTTCCCCTCTCACCCTAAACCTATGCCATCTAGTTCTGGACTCCCCGACCCCAGGGAAAAGACTTTGTCTATTTACCCTATCCATGCTTCTCATAATTTTGTAAACCTCTATAAGGTTACCCCTCAGCCTCCGACGCTCCAGGGAAAACAGACCCAGCCTGTTCAGCCTCTCCCTGTAGCTCAGATCCTCCAACCCTGGCAACAT
>NC_057726.1:50565133-50609871 GCF_004010195.1 Chiloscyllium plagiosum
ACAGAAACGTCTGTCTGTACCTCTAACTACAGAATCCCCTAACACAATTGATCTCTTGGAAGCCGACGTACCCCTCGTTGCATTAAAGCCAGTGTCAATACCAGAAACTTGGCTGTTTATGCTACGTTCCCCTGAGATTCCATCACCCCCTACATTTTCCAAAACAGCATACCTGTTTGAAATGGGTATATCCACAAAAGACTCCTGCCCTAGCTGCCTACCTCTCTTACCCTTCCTGGAGTTAACCCATCAATGTGACTGTATCTGAGACTTTCCCCCCTTCCTATAACTGCCGTCCATCACATACTGTAGCTGTTGAAAATTCCTCATCGCTTCTATTTGTCTCTCCAACCGATCCACTCGATCTAATAAGATTTGCATCCAACAGCATTTATGGCAGATATAATCCGCAGTAACCCTTAAACTCTCTTTAAACTCCCACATCTGACAAGAAGTACAAATCACTGTAAAGGCCATTTTTGCTCCTTCACAATCTACAGACCCAGAAAATAACACCATCTTATTCCTCTACAAACACTGCACCAGGTTAAATTAATAGCTATGGCTTATATTTTAAGTTTAATCAAGAGACTTATCTCCAAAAAGATATAATCAAGAAAGAATCCACTGTACCCACTACTGCAGTCTTTCTATTGGACAGACTTAAAACAACAATTAACTTATCAGATTCTGTGCTGTGAACTTCGCCCAACAGTTTTCTTTTTCTGTGTGTGTTAGATTTTCAGCATTTGGCACGTTTTTGTCTCGGATGAGTGGAGTGGTTTGGGCTGAGGTTAGAAACAGGAAAGGAGAAGTCGCCCTGTTGGGAGTTTTCTATAGGCCTCTGAGTTGTTCCAGGGATGTCGAGGAAAGCATAGCAAAGATGATTCTCAATAGGAGCAAGAGTAACAGGGTAGTTGTTAAAGGGACTTTCTGACACAGTATATAGACAGGCCAACAAGGGGCGACGCCATATTGGATTTGGAACTGGAGAATGAAGCCGGCCGTGCGTTAGATTTGGAGGTAGGTGAGCACTTTGGCAATAGTGACCATAATTCAGTTACGTTTACAATAGCAATGGACAAGGAAAGAGGTATAACTGGGGAAAAGGCAATTATGATGCGATTAGGTAAGATTTAGAATGCATAGGATGGGGAAGGAAACTGCAGGGGATGGACACACTTAAAATGTGGAGTTTATTCAAGGAACAGCTAATGCGGGTCCTTGATAAGTATACAACCGGCAGGGAGCCGGTTGTTGAGAGAGGGAGCCATGTGTTATTAAAGAAGTTGAAGCTCTTGTCAAGAGGAAGAGGAAGGCGTATGCGAGGAAGAGGCGTGAAGGCTCAGTTAGGGGGCTTGAGAGATATAAGGTAGCCAGAAAAGATCTCAAGAAAGGGCTAAGAGGAGCCAGGAGGGGACATGAGAAATTGTTGGCGGATAGGGTCAAGGAAAGCCCGAAGGCCTTCTATAGGGAAATCAGGAATAAAAGAATGATTACGGTAAGTTTTTAGGGCCAATCAAAGATAGTCGTGGGAAGTTGTGTGTGGAATCTGAGGACATAGGGAAGCACTTAATGAATACTTTTTTTTGTCAGAATTCACATTGGAAAAGGGCAATGTTAGTGGGAATACGGAGATACAGGCTACAAGATTAGATGGGATTGAGGTTGACAAAGAGGAGGTTTTAGCAATTTTGGAAGATCTGAAAATAGATACGACCCCTGGACCGGATGGGATTTATCCTCGGATTCTCTGGGAAGCCAAGGAGGAGATTGCAGAGCCTTTGGGCTTTGATCTTTGTCATTATTGTCGACAGGAGTAGTGCCAGAAGACTAGAGGATAGCAAAGTTGTTCCCTTGTTTAAGAAGGGGAGTCGGGACAACCCTGGTAATTATAGGCTGGTGAGCCTTACTTTGGTTGTGGGCAAGATGTTGGAGAAGGTTATAAGAGATAGGATTTATAAATATCGGGAAAGGAATAATTTGATTAGGGATAGTCAACACCATTTTGTGAAGGGTAGTCATGCCTCACAAACCTTATTGAGTTCTTCGAGAAGGTGACAAAACAGGTGGATGAAGATAAAGTGGTTTATGTGGTGTATATAGTAAGGCCTTTAGTAAGGTGTTTGATAAGGTTCCACATGATAGGCTATTGCACAAAATATGGTGTTTCGGGATTGAAGATGATTTAGTGGTTTGGATCAGAAATTGGCTAGCTGGAGGAAGACAGAAGAAATGTTCATCATGGAGCTCAGTTACCAGTGATGTGTAGCAAGGATCTGTTTTGGGGCCACTGCTGTTTGTTATTTTTATAAATGATCTGGAGGGGGGCAAAGAAGGATGGGTTAGTAAATTTGTGGAAGACACTAATGTAAGCCGAGTTGTGGATAGTGCCAAAGGATGTTGTGGGTTACAGAAGGACATAGATAAGATGCAGAGCTGGGCTGAGAAGTGGCAAATGAAGCTTAATGCAGAAAACTGTGAGGTAGTTCACTTCAGAAGAAGTAACAGGAATGCAGAGTACTAGGCTAATGGTAAAATTCTTGACAGTGTAAATGAACAGAGAGATCTGTGTCCAGGTGCATAAATCCCTGAAAGTTGCCACCCAGGTTGATAGGGTTGTTAGGAAGGCATATGGTGTATTGATGTTTATTGGTAGGGGGATTGAGTTTCGGGGCCATGAGGTCATGCTTCAGCTGTACAAGACACTGGTAAGGCTGCACCTGGGGTATTGCGTACAGTTCTGGTCACTGCATTATAGGAAGGATTTGGAAGCTTTGGAAAGGGTTCAGAGGAGATTTGCTTGGATGTTGCCTGGTATGGAAGGAAGGTCTTACGAGGAAAGGCTGAGGGAATTGAGGCTGTTTTCGTTGGAGAGAAGAAGGTTGAGAGGTGACTTAATCGAGACATTCAAAATAATCAAAGGGTTAGATTGGGTGGACGGTGAGAGCAGTTTTCCTTGGATGGTGAAGGCTAACACAAGGGGACGTAGTTTTAAGTTGAGAGGTGATAGATTTAGGACAGATATCAGGCGTAGTTTCTTTACTCAGTAGAAAGGGCATGGAACGGCCTCCCTGCAACAGTAGTAGACTCGCTGACGTTAAGGGCATTTAAATGAGCATTGGACATACATGTGGATAATAATGGAACGGTGTAGGTTTGGTGGGCATCAGATTATTTTCACAGGTTGGTGCAACATCGAGGGCCGAAGGGCCTGTACTGCACAGTTGATGTACATGATGCTAATTATTGTTGCGACTACCACTCGTTGCTGTGGTTTGTTGGATTGATGTGTATAGTTTTGCCATGCCCAAGGCTGTCTGCAGTGCCCCCTATTCTTGACACTATTATATATTTGAAATTTGAAATAAAAACAAATGTTGCAAGTAGCCAGCAAGTTTGGCAGTATCTGTGAAGAAAGAAGCAGATTGTAAATGCAAATTGGGAAACCTAATGCTGGATAGATTTGGTGTCCTGACTCAAAACTTTGAGTTGCACTCCCGTGAATTTCCAAAATCTTCCAATTTAATTCAAAATTTCAATATCTGTGCTCCACAAGTGGTGCTATTATCGTGCAATGGCTTACGAAATGTATTGACATTATGGGATTATTTTTTTGTCTCCTTTACTGCAAACTGCTTAGAATTTTAGGACTTGTGTGGTTAGCGCTGAAAAATGTGTTGCTGGAAAAGTGCAGCAGGTCAGGCAGCATCCAAGGAGCAGGAGAATCGACGTTTCGGGCATAAGCCCTTCTTCAGAAAGATTTGAAATATTCATTCCTGAAGAAGGGCTTATGCCCAAAACATCGATTCTCCTGCTCCTAGGATGCTGCCTGACCAGCTGCGCTTTTCCAGCAACACATTTTCAGCTCTGATCTCCAGCATCTGCAGTCTTCACTTTCTCCTTGTGTGGTTAGCCCCAACCAGGATGAAAGCGAAGTTAGTGAGCGTTTCCTTGGAGACAGGAAGGTGAGAAGAGATTGGACAGACGTGTTCAAAATCATACAGGTCTGGACAGAACAGATGGAGAGCTGCTCTTCTCATTGGTGGAAGGGTCAAGAACAATAGGGCACAGATTTAAAATAATTATTAAAAGCTGCAAGAATGATCAGAGGAAAATCTTCTCACCAAACAAGTGGTTCAAGTTTGCAATGCATCACTTGAGAGGGTGGTGGAGGTAGGTTCAAATGAATCATAGTATGGAAACAGGCCAATCAGCCCATCGGGTCTACACCGACCCTCCGAAGAGAGTCCTACCCAGACGCAGCCCTCTACCCTATCCCTGTAATTCTGCATTTCCCATGGCTAACCCACTGAGCCTGCACATTCCTGGACACTATATAGGCAACTTAGCCTGCACATCTTTTGGACTATGGGAGGAAATTGGAGGAAATCCATGCATTTATGGGGAGAATGTGCAAACTCCATACAGACAGTCACCTGAGGGTGGAAATGAGCCAGGTTCCTGGCGCTGTGAGGAGCAGTGCTAATCACTGAGTCACTCTGCCACGAGTCATTCAAAGAGTGAATAAAACTGTTTCCTGAAAAGAGGGAATGTGCAGGGTTACAGAGTTGCTCTCGGTAAGTTGTTCATTTGAATAGCCAAGTGCAATACGATGAGCCTGGGATTCTGGGATGGTTGACCACAGTGTGGTGATTATAAGGTATTTCACTCCAACATACCATATACTAGCTCAAAAAAGATTTGAAATATTCAACACAGGACCAGTAGCTGACTCAATTCCACCAGTAGGATTAAAAACAAAAGCAATAAGTATACTTTCATCTGGAAATGATTTCTTCAGTTGTCTTGCAACTGGTCATTGGTTTTGTCAGCACTTGATTGCACATGTGCTCAAGTCAGGCCGTTGCAGATTCAGACAGCAGTCATTCTAGGTTTCAGAATATCACTTGTAAACAAATCCTTTGAAGGCCACCAGTCTGTAAATGATGACCAGAATCTTACCCATAAACTAATAATGTTGAGGTCAGGTCTTTCCCAGTTCTTAGGCAGATTCCTGTAGTTTACATTTCGACTGGATGCGATTAATGTAAATGTGTTGGAGAGATTTCCATCCCTGGACTGTGCGGCTGTTCAGCGGGAAGAAAAGCATTCAGCTGATTTTAGTATCTTCTCTCTCCATTGCTGCTTAATGTCCTTATACAAAATAACAAAGACATTGACATTTAGATGAGAATAAAAAGCCCAGGAGCAAGTAGCTCCGTTAAAATGAAACTACCTCCCACAGCTTCTGACTTCCCACAGATAACAGAAGAGCCACATGGGGCTGGTTTTCAATTGTGTTGAATTTTGCGATAATGAGATAGATGGTAGCAGAGTGTGATTTGAGAGGGTTACACTTTTTTTTCTCGACTTGTACTTAACTGTCCTTGGTTTTATTTGTGGTAATGATGGAGCGAATGTGAACTTCTGAACTTATGGTATTATTTCCACTGTGGGCTAAATTCCAAAATTAATACTAGATTATAATAGAATGTTTTGCAAGCAAAGATAATGTAGTAGAGGTGTGCTTTACTGAACATTGTTATTATCCAGTAAAGGTAAGCAATTACATGAAACCACATGGCAAAGTGAGTGTGTTTATATGTAAGGTGTGGGGCAGGAAAATTGGGCACTGGAGAAGTTATTTTCTCCATAAGAACATACTTATCCTAAATGTAACCCTTGCCTTGCACAGAGGATCACATTCTTCACACCCGCTTGTCAGGATCACATCTTCTGTCTCTTGGACTGTTGGAGATGAGAAATCCAGACCATCTAAACCCCCAGTAAAAAAAAATCCATCTGATCAGCTTCCCAAACAACATGCAGGGCAAGCTACAGGATCAGACTCCACATCACAGGATTATTTTTCAAGTATTATTTTTCTGCTGTGTGGGACTCCCTCAGTTTGGACAGTGTTGTTGGGTAGCACCACATCCTACTCTGGTCTCCTGGGGCTGTTGACATTTTGCTCGACCAGAGTTCTATGGGTATGAGTCTCCATTCAGTCCCTCGCCCATTATTCATGTGTGAATGCTGGTAGGCTAGTCAATTGCAGGAAACATGACAATGGAATCTAATCCTATCCTAATCTAATGCGCACACACACTTTCAGTAAGGAAGCTGATTGGAAATGAAAACTTTTCCCCTGAGGCTAATGGTAACATAGCACTATCATTTTTGGCTGAATAATTAAGAGCAACATTTTTGGATTTCCCTGATATCTTTGGTTCATTGGAAGAACTTGGAGCTACCAGAGTACTTGTTTTTTTTTTGCCAGGGGGACATTTTCTTTGCTTCTCCTTACATGCAGTGTTCTGTCACAGTGTCTTTGGGTCAGAAAGCCAGGTGTAAGCAGCTGGGAATGTTTTGGTTCCATGATCCAGTTGATAGCCAGATAGATCAAGAAGCTTGGCTGGTTATTTTGTGGGAGGACCTGTGTCACTCGGGGAAGGAGAGATCACCAATGCACTGGCCAATGTCAATTGTTATTAGATCAGTGTGGGGACAGATAGGACATTGTGGCCCTCTGGAAGATTGGGAATATGAAGAACATTTACTGGGGAACGAGTCATGGGGTCCAATGGGGGAGTATTGTCAAAGTTGATTTGTTGGGGTTGAGGGGAGATGGATGGGTGGGGAGCAGGGGTGGCTGAGGTAAGCACTCCTGCATCTTCTGGCCCCTAGGCAGTGCTAGGAAAGTAATTAGCCAATAGATCTTTCCATTTGCTCTTCACTTCAGTGTGAGTTTCCTCCTCCCTGGAAAACCTCGTCGACACACATATTGACACACACACACACACAATGACTGATACAGACACAATTTACACAGTATGCACACAAATACATCAACTGACTGAAAATGACTCACACATACTCACAGTACACACTCCCCAACGCTGAGTGACACGCGCACACACACATTGACATTGGCTGGTATTGACTCACAACACACACACACAAACTGATGTTGACTCCCACACTTGCACATGGTTTGATACTGTCTCTCACACACACACATCGACTCTGACATGAGCACGTACACAGACATTGTTAAAAATCCAACAACACCAGGTTATAGTCCAACAGATTTATTTGGAAGTACTAGCTTTCAGAATGCTGCTCTTTCATCAGGTCAGCTACCTGATGAAGGAGCAGCATTCCAAAAGTTAGTACTTCCAACTAAACCTGTTGGACTATAACCTGATGTTGTGTGATTTTTAACTTTGACCACCCCAGTCCAGCACCAGCTCCTCCATATCATTGATACACAAATGCTGACTGACAAACACACAAGCACATATACACACACAGGCACAATCACCAGCTCTCAACATGAGAGTCAGCCTTGTAAGTAAAGTTATGTCAACAATTAGCTGCATATATTATGGTTATCTTGCACCTCAAGGTTTTTTTAATATTATACCCTTTGAGCTTATGCGAAGCAAACAAATTACATCATTTGCATTGTATAGATATCCTAGCAAGAAATGTTTTGTTATTTGCCTTAATATAACTATATTTCATCAATTACTATTTTAAATCATTTTGATCTTGTATTTTCTCTGTGATCTGAAGGTAAAATGAGGGTCAGATAGTTTTCTCGAGGTTTCTAATGTCGTAAACTGTGAATTGCTAAAGTTTATACGTGTAAAACAATTATGCACAATTCTCCAGAATTCCAGCAAAGCCTTATAAAAGCTGAAAGCAGAACTGAAGCCAGTGGATGGGTTGTGGGATGGCCTGTGCATCTTTAATTTAATTATACGTTTTCCTTGTGAGTTCATTATCAAATAGCAAGGGTAACCCCAGAGAGCCTGAGCCCCGAGAGAGGAAATGCCTTTCCCTCCATTACCAGCATGAGATGCATTTCTTTGGGAAAGTAGCACATTCCTGAAATGTTCACATAGGATTGTTACTGAAGGCACAGAGGAGAGGCGAGTATGCAAGATCTGGGAGAAAGATCTTTTCTTCTGACCTAGTGGCTGATTTGAACCAAAACAATTTCATATTATAGTGTGACAGTGATGTATGAACAAAGTGAGCATGTTTATCTTTTTTCTTACTTTATGCAGCACACAATTTTATTGCTGCCTGCTGTTACCCATTTAACGTTACTTCTTTCCAAGCGGTTCTTGGTAAATTTGCACTAAGTGCCATGTGATCCAAAGAAAACAGAAGAGAGGTGATGAGAGGATATAGTTGTTAACTCTCCACCATTTATCTTAGAGTCTCCAGAAGTTGACGATTAATCTGATGAACAGTGGTCTGTGCAGCCTGAGAGAAAGGTAGTAGGAATAGGTTTGTTTATAAGTTTTAGAAATATTGGAGATGGGGACCAAGGATACATCTGTTCCACTGGGTAAAGTGGTTAGAAGTTGTGTGATTGCCAACTTTCTTTGGACATTTTTCAAAAGATTCAATCTGAAATTGGGCAAGAATGTGCTTGCTCTGTTGTGTGCTGATTCATTCCATTGTGGGTTAACTTTAATGCCTGGACAAAAGGAAACATGAAAGAAGATGCCTTTTAAAGACAGGTAAACCTGTCATCACTAAACCCACAGCCACATGTTAGTTCTGTGTCCGTAAGTAATGAGCCATTGGCTGATCTCTCTCTTGTTCCTTGCAACTGAATGACAGAAGTCTATCATCTGAAGGAGAAGATGGTCTGAAGCTAAGAGAATGAGTTCCAGTGGGAGGGGACTTGATACGGTTCACCGGTCTGCGTGAAAGGGAGTTTGGGGATGAAATTAAAAATTAAGGACAAGTTTCTTTGTAATAAAATGTGAATGTATCAGCAGCTCTTGTCAAGTCTGCCCCGAATGTCATGATGTTTGAGGCATCATGTCTAATATCTCTCTCTCTCTCTTCCCTTGCTTCCTTCACCTGCCACCTTCCACAGCATTATCACCACCTGAGAAAGGACAGGGTCATCTTTTGAGGGACCGACTTCCTAACCAACCCTAAACAAGAACTAATCCCGTTCCCTTTTGAAGACATGCAGAAAGTTGGAGTGTGTTGGATACAGTTGTGGTTAAACAATTTCAGACTGTGCTTTCTGAGAAGCATATGCAACAGTATGGGGGAAGGGAAGACTTTATTTCTAAAATAAAAACTGCTGTTAGATTAATGAAATGTCTGTGAAACTTCAACACCACAGGGGAAATAATAAAATAGCAATTTAATGCGTAGCCATTATCTAAGGTTAAGTAAAACTGTAGAATTTGACCTTCACTTCAAAAATAAACTTGTAGTTTTAGGTTATGGGCACTTTATGCAGTGTGCTTAGACATTGGTTTGAAATGTAATCACCATGATAGTAAGTTAAGTGACCAATTCTCTTAATTTCAATGTTAATATGAAGAGGAAATCTAACTGTAAACTAAGAAAGAAGAATCTGTTTAAAAGAATGCATTTTCTTAAGATAACCTACTGAGAATGACATCTCCTGTTAAGACTCCCTGGGGGACCTATTTGCAACTCCCTGTAACTGAATTGATGGATACCATACACTGCTGGCTAAGTGCAATGATCGCTCTTCAAGTTCATTCGGAGTTGAATACTTGGTTACAAGATTAAATAAATGAAAAGTGCATTCCATAGGCTTGCTTGGCTTTTCCAAAGCAAAGTATGAAACTGATGGTTATAATTACACTGAGCAATTTGGATGACTGTTTGCTAACCAATTCTTAGTGACTTCTGATACAACAATCACTGAGCACAGTTAAGTGTCCATGGTAACTGCAGGAAGCTTCAAAATGCATTTAAAAGGACATGGCCATCTGGAATTAATGGCTTGTAAACAGAAGCTTTCAATAGTGTGATTTGGAAAGAAATGAATCATGTGACAGCTGCTAAAACTCTGGCAGTGCATCTTTTGGGCTCATTGAAGCTAGTGACGTTGAGAAGACCAGGGAGTCAGTAAATCCAAGGGCCTGCAACTGGCCTCGTCTAGAAATGTAATTCAGGCTGCAGAGAAACTACCACCTTGTTAAACTTTGCTAAAAGCCCTGCAGAAGATCTAGAACCTTCTGGAACCTAATGTATGGAACAAACATTGAGTAGATGTGGCCAAACAAATACTAAGCTGTTTCATGAAGGAAGTAATATGTTGTTCAACAAATTTGAAAATTGCTATTCTAGATCTGTATTTTGAAAAAAATATTATTATCTCAGTAACTAGAACAATGATCTTTCTCAATCTGAACTGCATTGTTGTTTTTCTATTAAGGTGTTTAAAACTCCACAAAGCAAAGATTTCTTGTGGCATTCATCAGAGTGAAGTTGATTAGATTAGATTCCCTATAGCGTGGAGACAGGCCCTTCGGCTCAACCAGTCCATACCGACCCTCCGAAGAGTAACCCACCCAGACCCATTTTCCTCTGACTAATGTATCTAACACTACGGGCAATTTAGCAAGGCCAATTCCCCTGACCTGCACATCTTTGGATTGTGGGAGGAAACCCATGCTGATACGGGGAGAATGTGCAAACTCTATACAGACAGTTGCCTGAGGCAGGAATTGAACCTGGGACCCTGGTGCTGTGAGGCAGCAGTGCTAATCACTGAGCCGCCGTGCTGCCCCAAACTTTATGGTTATAAAGATTGCTAAGGAATTGTTGAATCTTGTGGTTTCACCTCATTTTATTTTGTAACATCAGTTTGATTTTAGTGTCCAATTTTTTTCAGGTGGGGGGGGTAGGTTTAATTTTGTTGTTTCTGCGGATGTGCTCCTTCTCTTATCATTATATGTACCTGTAAATTGTGAAGGATTCATAACTCAATAGTACTGTCTGTATTGTATAACAAAATACTGGGAAAAGAGAAGATGGAAATTTCTAGAGCTCGTATTTGTGATATTCTGTCAATGCCACAGTACCAGTTGGCTAGAGCTGCTAGCCTACTGCCTATATAATCCTTAATACAAACATGAAAGAAAGGCTTGCATTTATATAACAGGATGTCCTGAAACCGTTTACCACCAATGAGGTACTTATGAAGTGTTGGCTCTGTTGTAATGTCGGAAATACTACAAGTAGTGTTGTAGAACAAGGTCCCACACACGACAATGTGATAATGACCAGATAATGATACAGCTTAATGGATTTGCCAGGATACTGGAGAGAAATGCCTTGTTCTTCTTCAAGATAGTGCTATGGGACCGTGATGTCCATCTGAGAGGGTATATCATGATGATCTCAACGTTGAATTAGTTGACTTTTAACCAAATAATGACCGATACAGTCCTTCCAGATCCTGCTTACTATTTGGTTCCTATTTGATAGATTAGGCAAAGCTTCTGCTTTCAAATGAAATCCATAAATGAAATTTCCAAGGAGCAACAGCAAGCAATAGAAACAGCAAAAATACAAGTGAGATTTTGTAACAAAGCGAATTGGTTCTCCGGTAATGGAGATGCCATTGCAAGTATTTGCAAATGATACTTATTTAGTGTGTGTTTAATCTTAAAGTTTGCAGTTTGTAGCTGTTCATACTGTGTCACCAATGGTCAATACTATTTTCTAGTTCTAGGCATGTTAGAATATTAGCTGCAGCTACACAGTATTGGATTTATGGAAAAAAAGCCCTGACTATGAGCTGTCAAAACCCAAGGGGATTTGAAGCCTGACAATTGGTCTTATCGGCATTCTGACACACTGCTCTAGGTATTCAAAAATCTGTCACTTCCTTTGCTTGCCGTCACAAAAGATTGTGACAGAACGGGGCCAAGTGGACTGTCATGGTGCGTTTTTGATTGGTACTGTTCCTGCTATGGTCAAGGAAAATTCTTCCAATTTATAAGAGATTAAAGACTGCATTGGTTTGCAGCAGTGTTCAAATTAGATAAATCAGCAGCAAAATTGAACGCATGGTCAGTTGCAGTCACAATTTAAATATTCCCTTACCACAGGATTTCCATACTTCAATCAGTTTTGAATCTGAATGTGGGATTATTAATGATATGAACTTCAATCCCATATTTCTTTTGTGCACAGACTGGCTCATGACTATGCCTGTTTGCACTTCCTCCCACTCTCAAAGAAAAGAGATGTGGAGAAGGACTGGATTCTTAATGATGAGGGTTAAGGTAGACACGGTGGGGTGGAGAGAGCCCTCAGTTACACAGTTTACCTTCAGGGCAACAAACTTGAAATTGACACAACTGACATGAATGCTTGTGTAATTTTCAATGCATATATCTGCAAATGATGCATATTTGTACAGATGCATTTTCCGCAATCTTTTGAGCTGGCTGAAAAAACATAGTGCTAGAAGTCAACCCATCCCAAGTTAAGGTCATTGAGCATTTCTGCTCTTTGTGCTTCTTTATAGGCCTTGAAGGGAGCTTTAGAAATTAAACCAGTTCTTTTAGCACAAGGACATTCACACACTGTAAAAGCTTTTGACTGTATTTTGTAATTAACAGAAAACACAGCAATGTTCTCCGATACACCTTACAAATGATTCAGTATGATTTATAAAACTCAATTTAAAATCGGATTACTCCTGGCGGATTGATTGAAATCATTTATAGCTTTACTGCATTCTTGAAACTGTTGCAAGTTTATCACCTTTAAGGTAAAGCACAACATTTTGTCGAAATTGCATTTTGATATGATGCCAGTTTTGCATTTGTCAATATGCAAATAAGTTTGAGAGGACATTTGTGAGGCATCAGGAGGATAAGAGGCATGGGGCAGATATAATGGCGCGATGACACTGATATTCCAGTGTTAATGTCACAGGGTGAAGGATTGAGATCAGAGGTGGAGTGCAGAGTAAACTAAAATAATCCCATAGTTACAAGTTTCCAGCTCAAAGCTCCACTGAAGGCTCATTTGGGAAACCAGACATGAAGGACTCAGCAAAAATGCCTGGTCTTTGCTGAGTTAGTGGGGCTTAACCAGGTTGGAAGTAAGGAACATCACTGTTCTCCTGAACTCTGAATGTCAATGACTGCTGGCGAGTTCATTGCTCCCAGTCCTCTTTCTAAACTTTTAAACTAAACATCAATTGAATTAATCAGGCCCTGGTGGTGCACTGTAACAAAAACAAAATTTGATAGTCATCGGAAACTTGCAAAACTAGAATAGAAATTCTCATTTCTACTGTTTTAAAACAAACCTGAAATCAGGTTGAACAACCACAGATGGACTAAAACATAATCAGACAATCAATTAATACAAACTTTTAAAAGGTGTGTACAACATTACTAAATAAAAATAACATGATCCAGGGTGACGATGCACCCTAGCCCCTGCCATATCCACTTGTCTCTAAAGGTTTCTATCATGATAATGGCTACTGCCTGCTTCCTCTTGATGGACACGGCTGTACACGACATTGGTTAGGCCACTGTTGGAATATTGCATGCAATTCTCGTCTCCTTCCTATCGGAAGGATGTTGTGAAATTTGAAAGGGTTCAGAAAAGATTTACAAGGATGTTGCCAGGGTTGGAGGATTTGAGCTAGTATATCACTATGACTCTATGATTCTATGACACCCAATTGTGTACGTAACTGTGGGAGTTTGGTGCTAAGTCCAAGAATTTGTTTAATTAACAGTGGTAGATGCTAAACCACAAGATAATCGTAACAAGAAGCGTTACTTTTACAATGAAATATAGTTTATAGTATGATAGCAAAAGATACATTTAATAAAAATGATTTGGGCATAATTACAACAGTCAGGAGTTGGAGATGATGTTTCTGAGTCCATCAGGACTTCGTGTAAGGCTGCAAGATTGTCCACAAACAGACTGTGTAACATCATCATAGAAGGAGACCAGAATTCAGATTGGGTGGAGCGCACCGCAATTGCATATTAACACTTCGAGAATCATTATACTTTAGAACATTGGAAGGACAAAATGAGCTAGATTACTCTTCTAATGACTACCCAGTGTCACTTCGTGGCTCAACAGGGGAACTGCTCCTGCATGCCTGTTCTGCTAAAGTCAAAAGCTTGCTGACACTCACATGTAGCTTCCAAAATGGCTGTTTTATGCATGTATACAATGGTTCTGTATGATTCTTGTGTGAAGGGTTACCAGTGTTTACCTGGAATGATTCTTGGGATGGGTACCATCTTACAAGGAACAGTTAGATATATTGGGTCTGTATCCACTGGAATTTAGAAGAATAAGATCTGAGGATGTGACAAGGTGGATGTTTAAAAGATGTTTCCTGTTATGAGGAGGCTGGAAATGGGGAATAAAGTTTAAAAATCAGGGGTTCTCCCTTCAACACTGAGATGAGAAGAATGGTTTTCTCTCATGGTTCATGGATCTTTGGAATATTCCTCCCAGGACAGCCGTGGAGACAGATTCATTCAGTAATTTTAAATCAGAGCTGGATAGATTATTGACTGACAAGGAAATTAAAGATTATCACAGGTAGGTCAGAATGTGGAGTTAAGGCTGTCACCAAGTCAGCCACAATCTTAAGTGATAGGGCAGATTCAAGGGGCCAAATGGCCTACTGCTCCTAGTTTGTGGAAATGCAGTGCAACAATTTAATACCTTCAGAGGAGGAGAGAAGAAAAATAGCAAAAGGAAAGGTTGAATGACATCAGGCACTCGATAACAGTCACTGTAGTGATATAGAAATATCAGGGTTTTAACACAGACCCAAAAAAGAAGAGAAGGCAAAAATACTCTTTCTTTGCTGATATACTTAAACAAAACAAAGAACTGCAGATGCTGGAAATCTGAAACAAACAGCAATTATTGAAGAAACTCAGCAGGGCTGAAGCATCTGTGGAGGGAAAGCAGAGTTAACAGTTTGAGTCTGGTGACCCCTCTTCAGAGCTGATAGACTTGGTCTGCAACCACAAAATCTGGTCATCCTTCCTTCAGCATCTCAACCAAGAGTCGGAATTGGACAGAACAAAACTGAGACCATTCAGCCCATGTACCTGCATTCCTTCGTCCCTTATTTTTCTGTGTCCAACCTAAATGGTGAACCCAAGTTATCCAGACCAGGAAATGTCAGTGTCTCTGCAACAGAGAGGGATTTTATTCGAACAAGTCTGTGTCCCTCCTTCTCACAACCGTCACTGGATAGGCCCAGAAGGTGTAATTACTGACATTGATCAGGGTGAGCTGTGATGCCCTTCCAGTTTTCTGTCTCTGCCAATAGCATGCATATGGGGAATGGTTAAAGGTGTGGAGCTGTAACCTGTGTAAGACAGGAAGGGCCCGTTACCTCGTAACAGTACATACCCCCCAACAGCCTCCTTAATATTTGTCGGTCATAAAACGGAGAGACAATCTCCTTAAGGAGCGCATTGGTTTGTTTTACCCTTTTGTGCTGTGTGTTTGTTCTAGACAGCGCCATTCAGTGGCAGAGCCCTCTTCACAATCGTGGTTGAAGTAGAAGCTTATTTAAATAAAAAGGCTGACTGTGACCAATTGCATTGCAGCTAGGGGCCTTGGGAGTCTGTCTGAATCCATGGAAAGTATAAGATTACCTCAGGAGTATTCCCTCCCAGTCAGTGTGCTCGCAAGGCAACTCTCGGAGCCTCATACCAAACAAGTGAGGTCACGCCGCTGGATGATGTATTAAACTTATATTAAAAAACACACACACGACAGGAGAGTGCTAAAGGAGCTTTATTATCCAGGGCTGGGCACTCTGGAGTAGTTTTCCACATCACGGAACGAGAGGGGGGAGAAAAAAGAATCAATGATGAACTACTTGGTAAGTCTGCACTGCGCTGAAGTGAATGCTGCTGCCGTGACTGAAGGGATTGCAAGAACCATTCTCTCTTGTCTCGCTGTTGTCCGGGGGGGGGGGGGGGGTAAGGTCCTGGCTGGGTCAGTGAGAGGTTGCTGCTGTTGCTGTTGGCTTCTTAGTAAAACCACAAAAGGTCCAAAGCCCGAGTGATTGTACCGGGCATCTGCCAGTACCTCCTGGGCGCTTTTCTGCTTTAAAGCTCGGGGCTTGTTTTACAAGAGCTTTTCCTGTTCCTTGCCCCCCCCCCCCCCCCCCACACCCACACACACACATCCCACTCAGAAGGTCAACTCCCATCTGCCTGCACAGTGACTGTCACCAGAACAGGGAGGCTGTGAGCACCGGGAAAGCATTCTGTAGAGGCAAGTAAATAAACTTTGAAAAGGTGGGGGTGTCGGAGGGTTGTAGTGCTGGTTTGCTGAGATTTTTCAAATCGGATTGCACTGGATTGTCAAGGCTGTTTGCTTGACGCCTCAACGCAATGAGACACTTGGATTATTTGACAGTTGCTTTAGCTCCCTGCAGGCGTGTCTACGATGCGTTTCTCCGTTCGTTCAGGGTTTATACTAACTGAAGCAGCTTAGAAAGGACAGATTTGTAAACTGTTCGCCTTTTTTGAATGTGTGTGAGCAGAGAGAGAGACCAGGGTGTGTGTGTGTGTGTGAGTGAGAGAGAGAGAGACCAGGATGTGTGTGTGTATACAGCAGTGGGGAGGTTGCAGATCTGTGTGAAGGTAGTCACATTTAACCGCAAGGGATGGTTGGAGGAGCTGGCTGTGCGTGTCTGTGGGATGGTGCAGTGAGTTTGTGTGGCCTCAGGGTGTGGAATCACACCAGGTAAGGTGTCAGACTACAGTCTAAGGTGAGCTGGATAGAATGGGTGTAATTTGAACCTCTCCGTGCGCTGCACATAGTGACGGATTTATTTGACAACTCCCAGTGTACAAGGGATCAGAATATAATCTAAGAAGGAAGCTCACCTCCGTCTTTACGTAAACGTGTTTTCAGTATGTTTGTACATCTTAATTTATACAGTAAATACAAAATCACTTCTCTCCACTCCCGGACGTGTAGGCCTCTCCTTGGAGTCCCATTGCAGTCAGCTGTCTTCTGATATTTTGTCCAAGTAGAGATTATGTGGATGGTGATAGCAACTATTAGGCCTATTCACCTCTGGGGGAGCCATGAGCAAGTACAGACCTGCCATTGACTAACTCAGCCTTTCCTGGCAATGTTAGAGTGCATTTATATTGTGCATTGTGCAATCTCAGGTTGTAAGTGTTTGAGACATCCTATGAGGTGTTCTTGAAGTGTAGCCGCACTTGCCAATAAGTAGGACAGCAGCCTGTGAGCAAACATTGAACACTTGCCGTAGAACAATGAGCAAATGGGTGAAATTAATACCCCTTTCCCCCTCCCGCACTGTGAGGAGTTTGGAGGTGGTGGGGAACTATGTGATTGGGTCTAAGCATGTGAGTTGGGAATCCAATAAAATGTCTCCGATTAAATCTGGGTAGGAAAAGTGTCTGCAGGCTATTCTGCCCCAGTACTCCACTATCAGAAGGCCGTCCAGCAAACCCTGTAAAAGGTATGCCAATGGATGGGGGCACTCTGTGTCAAAATGAGGGAACTGGCATTGGGAAATTGGGGCTCTGCCCTGCCTTAGCTTGTCACCCCATCCACATTCACCAAGTGTTGCTGAAGAGGAAAGAGGCTGTCTAACTTTGCCCTCCTTAAGGCCAGTGGGGCTTCATGCTATCCTGTTTGGTATGGTTCAGCAACTCGCTGGATAAACTTACTCAATGGAGTCACGTATGTCTGCCACCTTGCTTTGTTGCAGGTACACAGGGTAGTGAAGAAGGCATTTGGTAAGCTGCAGAACATTTTAAAGGGGGAGGGTGAACAGCCAGCTGTTGTGGTGCATATGGGCACCAATGATATAGGTTTAAAAAAAAGGATGAGGTCCTACAAGCAGAATTTAGGGAGTTAGGAGCCAAGTTTAAAAAGTAGGACCTCCGAGGGAATAATCTCAGGATTGCTACCACTGCCACATGCTAGTCAGAGTAGAAGTGAAAGAATAGGCAGGATGAATGCATGGCAGGAGGGAGGGGGTTCAGTTTTCTGGGACATTGGGACCGGTTCTGGGGGAGGTGGGAGTATTACAAATTGGACATCCTGGGCTGGACTGGAATCAATGTTCTTGGGGGTGCTTTTGCTAAAGCTGTTGGGGAGGGTTTAAACTGATGTAGCGGGGGGATGGAAACCAAATGAGGTTATTGGATAGTAAGGAGGCAGTAACTAAAGCCTGTACAGATCTAGATAATGAAGTCAGTGTGTCTAAGGGGAAGAGTCGGAAGATGATGAGTGCAATGGGAGAGGTGGTCTGAGGTACATTTGTTTTAATGCGAGAAGTATAGAAGGTAAGGCAGATGAATTTAGGGCCTGGATTAGTACCTGGGTTATTGCTATTACTGAGACTTGGTTGAGGGAATGGCATGATTGGCAACTGGATATAGATGCTTCAGGCGGGATAGAAAGGGAGATAAGAGGGCTGGAGGAGTTGCATTACTCGGAGAGGATATCACAGCATTGCTGAAGGACAGTACTATGGAGAACCCGAGCAGTGAGGCAAAGCTCAGGAATGGGAATGGTGAGGTAAGAGTGTTGGGGCTTTACTACAGGCCTCCCAACAGCGAGCGTGAGATAGATAACGTTGACTGGGATTCACTTAGATGGAGCAGAATTTGTAAGGAGCATCCAGGAGGGTTTTCTAGAGCAGTATGTACATAGCCCGCCTCGGGAAGAGGCCATACCGGACCTGGTGTTGGGAAATAAGCCCGGCCAGGCGATTGAAGGACAGTAGGGGATTAGTTTAGGAATAGTGATTACATTTCCATAGGTTTTGGAATATTCATGGACAAAGATGAGAGTGGTCCTAAAGGAAGAGTGCTAAATTGAGGGAAGGCCAACTATAGCAAAATTCAAAAGGAGCTGGGGAATGTGGATTGGGAGCAGCTGTTTGAAGGTAAATCCACATTTGATATGTGGGAGACTTTTAAAGAGAGGTTGATTAGAGTGTGGGGTAGGCATGTCCCTGTGAAAATGAGGGATAGAAATGGCAAGATTATGGAACCGTGGATGACAGGTGAAATTGTGAGACTAGCTAAGAGGAAAAAAGACACATGCATAAGCTCTAGGTGACTGAAAACAGACAAAGCTTTGGAAGAATATCGGGAAAGTAGGACCAATCTGAAATGAGGAATTAAGAGGCTTAAAAAGGGTTATGAAATATCTTGAGCAAAGAGGTTTAAGGAAAATCCCACAGCCTTTTATTTGTATATAAGGAGCAAGAGGGTAACTTGAGTATAAGGAGAAAGGGTTGGCCCACTTAAGGACAAAAGAGGAAAGTTATGCATGGAGTCAGAGAAAATGGGTGAGATTCTTAAAAAGTACTTTGCATTGGTATTCACTGAGGAGAGGGATATGATGGATGTTGAAGTTAGGGATAAATGTTTGATTACTCATGGTAAAGTCAGCATAAAGAGAGAGGAAGTGTTTGGTATTCTAAAAGGCATTAAGGTGGACAAATCCCCAGTCTGAATGGGATTTATCCCAGGTTATTGAGGGAAGTGAGAGAGGAAGTAGTTGGGGCCTTAACAGGTATCTTTGCAGCATTCTTGAATACGGGTGAGGTCCTGGAGGACTGGAGAATTGCTCATATTGTCCCCTTGTTTAAGAAGGGTAGCACGGATAATCTAGATAATTATAGATCGGTGAGCCTGACGTCAGTGGTAGGAGAGCTGCTGGAGAAAATACTGAGGGATAGGATCTATTTACATTTGGAAGAAAATGGGCTTATCAGTGATAGGCAACATGGTTTTGTGCAGGGAAGGTCATGTATTACCAACTTAATAGAATTCTTTGAGGAAGAATTTGAGCTACAGGGAGAGGTTGAATAGGGTGGGGCTGTTTTCCCTAGAGTGTCGGAGGCTGAGGGGTGCCCTTATAGAGGTTTATAAAATCATAAGGGGCATGGACAGGATAAATAGACAAAGTCTCTTCCCTGGGTTGGGGGAGTCTAGCACTAGAGGGTATAGGTTTAGGGTGAGAGGGGAAAGATATAAAAGAGACCTAAGGGGTAACCTTTCATGCAGATGGTGGTATGTGTATGGAATGAGCTGCCAAACGAAGTGGTGGAGGCCAGTACAACTGCAACATTTAAAAAGCATTTGTATGGGTATGTGAGTAGGAAGGGTTTGCAGGGATATGGGCCAGGTGCTGGCAAATGAGCATAGATTAGGTTGGGATATCTGGTTGGCATGGGCAAGTTGGACCAAAGGGTCTGTTTCTGTTCTCTGTGACCCTAAGTGACAAAGTTGATTGATGAGTGAAGAGCTGTAGATGTCATATACATGGACTTCAGTAAGGCATTTGATAAGGTTCCTCATGGTAGGCTGATGGAAAAAGTGAAGTTGCATGGGGTCCATTGTGTACTCTCTCTAGATGGCTAGAGAACTGGCTAGGCAGCAGGAGACAGAGTAGTATGGAAGGGAGTTTCTCCAAATGGAGTCCTGTGACCAGTGGTGTTCCACAGGGATCTGTATTGGGACCACTGTTGATGGTGATATACATAAATGATCTGGAGGGAAGGAATAGGTTGCCTCATTAGCAAGTTTGCAGATGACACTAAGATTGGCGGAGTAGCAGATGGTGAAAAGACTGTCAGAGAATGCAGCAGAATATAGATGGATTGGAGAGTTGGGCGGAGAAAAGGCAGATGGAGTTCAATCCAGGCAAATGTGAGCTGATGCATTTTGGAAGATCCAATTCAAAAGCGAATTATGCGGTAAATGGAAAAGCTCTGGGGAAAATTGATCTACAGAGAAATCTGAAGGTGGCAACGCAGGTCGGTAGAATGGTCGAGAAGACATATGGCATGCTTTCCTTCATCGGATGGGATATTGAGTACAAGAGTTGGCAGGTCATGGTACAGTTGTATAAGACTTTGATTTGGCCCCATTTGGAATATTATGTACAGTTCTGGTCGCCACATAACCAATAGGGTGTAGATGCTTTGGAGAGGGTGCAGAGGAGATTCACCCGGATGTTGCCTGTTATGGAGGGTGCTAGCTATGAAGAGAGCTTGAGTATTGTCATGAGAAAGACAGAGATTGAGGGGGGACCTGATTGAGGTCTACAAAATTATGAGGTATAGACAGGGTGGATAGCAAGCAGCTTTTTCCCAGAGTGGGGGGCTCAATTACTAGGGGTCACAAGCTCAAGGTGAAGGGGAAAAGTTTAAGGGAAATATGCTTGGAAAGTTCTATATGCAAAGGAGGGGGTGGGTCACTGGAATGCGTTGCCAACAGAGGTGGTGATAGATGCGGGCACAATAGCATCATTTAAGATTTATCAAGACAGAATCATGAATGGGCTGGGTGCAGAGAGATACAGGTCCTTAGAAAATGGATGACAGGTTTACTTAGAGGATCTGGATCAGTTTCTTTGTTCATATTGGTCAGAGTATTGAGTACAGGAGTTGGGAGGTCATGTTGTACAGAACATTGGTTAGGCCACTGTTGGAATATTGCGTGCAATTCTGGTCTCGGTCCTATGGGAAAGATGTTGTGAAACTTTAAAGGGTTCAGAAAAGATTTACAAAGATGTTGTCAGGGTTGGAGGATTTGAGCTATAGGGAGAGGCTGAACAGGCTGGGGCTGTTTTTCCTGGCGTGGGAGCCAGAGGAGTGACCTTAGATGTTTATAAAATTATGAGGGGCATGAATAGGATAAATAGACAAAGTCTTTTCCCCAGCGTAAGGGAGTCCAAAACTAGAGGGAATAGGTTTAGGGTGAGAGGGAAAAGATATAAAAGGGACCTAAGGGGCAACTTTTTCACACCGAGGGTGGTACGTGTATGGAATGAACTACCAGAGGAAATGGTGGAGGCTGGTACAATTATAACATTTAAAAGCATCTGGATGGATATATGAATAGGAAGGATTTAGAGGGACATGGGCCAAATGCTGGAAAGTGGGAATAGATTAATTTAGGATATCAGATCGGCACGGATGAGTTAAACCAAAGGGTCTGTTTCCATTCTGTACATCTCTATGACTCTATAAGTACAAAGCTGTTTCTATGTACTGATCAGTCAGGTGAAGTGTGCATCTGGATGAGAACAAACAGAAGAGGGTAAAGGCATTTTTACTGTGCTTTCTGTTTAGGAAGAATGTCAGAACTGCACCTCTCTCACTTTGACTTGATAAATAGCCCTGTACCTAGGACTCCTTTCTAATGCTGAGTTCCACCAAGACAAAATGGACAATGAGTTTCCATTGTTAAAGCTGGCCTCCTTAGCACAGTGGCTGAGTCAAGGAGTCATACCATACGCTTCCGTCCTCCAACCTGGGTTTATTTTATAACCTGGAATGGAGGGAGCCCTGTCTGCCTATTGTCAGCTGCTGTCCTGTAATAGGTGCCTTTAATTACTGCCATTCATCAGCTAATAAAATGGGCTGTGATCTTTGGTTATAAAAATGTGTTTGTGACCTCCCTGTTGTACTCATCTTGCCCTCCACTCGCACTATTTGAACAGTTTAGAATTTTCGAATGAACTGCAGAGCAGCCTGCGGTTTTGTACCTTTACAATCCTTCGCCTTAGGCTGAGCGGAATATGCGTTTGATGCCAAATCCGACTTTGTTAGATAGCAAGTTGCAAAATCCAACACGCCCAGTATCACTAGCTACAAGCTGGGGCAGATTTCTGTTTGTGCTGTAGCAATAGCTGTGTCTGTTGATAACTTAGATTCCAAAACAAATGACACATCTCTAACCTAATCCTGCGAATTTAAGCTGAAGCTTGTGCTACCAATACCCCAGATCCACCTATTAGGTTTATTATTCTCTTTTGGGCTTTTAGTGCAGGAATTTATCTCTGCTCCCAAGGCAGACCAGTCCTAGCCTTACTCAATATGTAAATGTTTTCTTTTGAATTTGTAGGGGAATGTGAAACAAGCCAGTGCTTTGGCTGACCTCAAGGAATTATGGGGCTGTAAATGAAACAGAAAGACTGAATGGTTCCCAGGTTTGGAATAGACAATACATCATAAGCCAAAATCTCAAAATACCAGAAATCTCAGAAAGAAACTATTTTTGTTCATAACTTCTGCGCAACTGTGATTATTGCCGTCTCTGGTACCAAGTTAGTCATAACAAAAGGGACAAGGCAATTGGGAAAACAAATTGCTTTCATTTTTTTGTTTAGCGGGAATCACGTTAACCCGGATGGTATTGTTCCTATTTTCATGCCTGCTACATCTATTTGTCTCAGAATTTGCTTTTAAAATGAGATCTGTCCTCAGGCTCTTTATATTTATTGTATTAATGCAAAGGAGGTAGTGTTTATTTTAGTGGAAAAATGTCCTTAAATCAAAGCACAGAGCAGCAGTCATGCATGAATTTAAGTTTTATCATGATGGCATATTGCCTAGCAGCAACAATAACCACGGCAACTTGCACTGACTTTACTGTAGAGAAAGCATCACAATTCATAGTGATGTAATCAAGATCAAATGGCAACCATGCAAATAAGAAGATATTCAGAGAGCTAACCAAAAGCTTAACTAGGAGAAGGAGGGAAAGAGAAGGAGGGATTCACAAAGAAAATTCCTGTGTGTGGGCCTTCACTCTCAAACCACATCCTCCAGTTGTGGGATGAAGAGATTGCATTAGACAAGGGAATGGAGAGTTCTGTGTTGGGCTATAAGTGTAGGACTGGAGGACCTTACAGACATTGTCGAAGACAAGGCACTGAGCAGATAAAGAGAAGGATGGAAATTTGTTTCAGGTTTTGGAGATCTGCAAGCCGGGATAATCCTGGGAATCACAGACCTGTGAATGTCATGTCAGTAATAAGGAAATTATTGGAAAAGACTCTCGGGGACAAGATCGATATATGCATTGAGAAGCAAATGGCCTTATTAGCGATAGACAGCATGGTTTTGTGCAGGGGGGGGTCATGCCTCACTAACTTGTTTGAGGATTTTGAGGTGACGAAGATGATTGGTGAGGAAAAAGCAGTTGATGTTGTCTACATGGAATTCAGTAAAGCCTTTGACAAGGTCCCTCATGGCAGACCGGTACAAAAGGTGAACTGATATGGTATCGGGATGAGCTGGCAAGTTGGATACAGAACTAATATAGTCATGGGAGACAGAGGGTAGTGGTAGAAGAATGCTTATTCGAATAGAGGGTTGTGACTAGTGGTGTTTCACAAGGATCAGTGCTGGGACCTCTGCTGTTTATGGTCTACATAAATGATTCAGAGGAAAACTTAGCTGTTCTAATTGGTACGTTTGCGGACGAAACAAAGATTGGTGAAGTTGCAGATAGTGAGGAAGATTGTCAGAGGATACAGCAGGATGTAGATCAGTTGGAGGCATGGGCAGTAAAATGGCAGATGGAGTTTAATCTGGACAAATGTGAAATGATGCATTTTGTAAGGTCAAGTAAATGGAAGAGCCATTAGGAATTTTGATATGCAGAGGGATCTGGGTATGCAGGTGCACAAATTACTGAAGGTGGCAGCACAGGTAGATAAGGCAGTAAAAAAGGCTTATGACTTTGAAGGGACAGGATAGACAAGTTATTCTGCTTTATAGAGCTTCAATTAGGCTACACTTGGAATACTGCGTACGGTTCTGGTCACTACACTGCCAGAAGGATGAGGATGTTTTGGAGAAGGTACAGAGATGGTTAACCAGGATGTTGCCTGGTATGGGGGATTACATTGATGAAGAAAGGTTGGTTAGACTGGGTTTGTTTTCACTGGAATGCAGGAGGTTGAGGGGCAACCCAATAAAAGTTTATAAGATTGTAAATGGCATAGATACAGTGGAAAGTATGAGAATTTTTCCCAGGGAGGAGGGGTCAATTGCTAGAGTGTGATGCTGAAAAAACGCAGTCAGTCAGGCAGCATCCGAGGAGGAGGAGAGTCGATGGTTTCAGCATAAGCTCTTCATTAGGAATGAGACTTGTGGCCCAAGGGGGCTGAGAGATAAATGGGAGGGAGTTGGGAGAGTTGGAAGGTTAGATCTGGGATCAGGTGATAGGAGGGAAAATGAGGAAACTAATGAAATCCACATTGATCACATGTGGTCAGAGGGTCCCAAAGCAGAAGGTGAGGTGTTGTTCCTCCAGACGTTGGGTGGTTAGGGTTTGGCAGTGTAGGAGGTCCAGGACTTGCATGTCCTTGGTGGAGTGGGAGTAGGAGTTGAAGTGATCAGTCACAGGGCGGCGGGGTTGTTTAGTGTGTGTGTCCCAGAGCTGTTCTCTGAAATGTTCTGCAAGTTGGCGTCCTTTCTCCCCAATGTAGAGGAGACAACATTGGAAGCAACAGACACAATAGATGATGTGTATGGAAACACACGTATATCTCTCTCAGATGTGGAAGGATCCTTTGGGGCCTTGTACAGCGGTGAGGGGGGAGGTCTGGGTGCAGGTTTGGCACTTCCTGCAGGGGCAGGTGGGTTGGTGGGGGGGGGGGTGGCGTGGACTTAACAAGGGAATCACAGACTCAGTTAGTAGGGAACACGGATTCAAGGTGCAAGGGGGGAAGCTTAAAAGAGACGTGTGAGGCAAGATTTTCACACAAAGGGTGGTGAGTGCCTGGAACACATTGCCAGAGGAGGTGGTGGAAGCAGACACAATAGCAGCATTCAAGGAACACCTGGACGAATACACGAATAGGAAAGAAATAGAGGGATTCGGGTCTTCTAAGTGAACACAGTTTTAGTATGGAAGGGCAAGATGCAGCAGCGCAGACCTGGAGGGCTGACAGGCCTGTTCCTGTGTTGTATAGTTCTTTGTAATTTGTCCCAGAACAGATCCTATGATGAAGCAGACAGAGTGTGTGTGTATATGAGTGTGTGTGTATATATGGTCCAAGAGCTGAATGCAGGGTATTATGGATTGAGCAAGATCCACCGCTGCTCTGTCAGTTTTGCCAAAGCCAATTAGACCATTTAAATGTGCCCATGAACGGGCTCTCTGGAGATTCTGTGGTATCAGGACTGCCATGGCTACAATGAGAGATGGTTCATAAACCTGTGCATGATTGCAGATAACTAATCTTTTGATGAAATGTGGTTGTTGGTGAAAGCTATTCAAGGGTCAAATCCATTGAATGGGAAGCAAGAGATACTACCAGAGGCCGAGTTGGAAAGACTGATAAGCACTTGCATGTGGTGCACTGTTTATGTGTCATGTGATGCACGTGCTTGTAACTACCTGACGCATGACTTTTTGTGTGAACTATTTTAAGTGAAATTTACCTTTTTTCTTTGAAATCCTGCATTCACCTGATTAACATTGGAATTATTTTGATTTTAGTCAGTTTGTTACATTTACGTTTTTAAAAGGTGAAATCCTGGCCAGTGTTATTGGGATTCCTTTCTGTTCAAAGTTACTGGTTTGTGCTGGGGATTTTAAATGAAGAAAGGTGACAACTTGGATCTGGTATAAGTCAGGATGCAGGCTGCAGTGTCTTGGATGAGCTACAGCTCAGATGGTTGGAGCTGGAAGGCTGACAAGGGAACCGTGTAATAACCAAGTGTGGATATCAGTAGCAGTTGGGCATAGGCAGGGATGGAGGCAGGTGATCTTTGTGAAGGATTGTAAATGTAATTGGAAAGGTGGCTTGTGCATTGTAAAGGTCATTGCTGAGGAAAAACTTACACGATCAGCATTGAATTCTTATGGAGTGATGTGAATATCTAAAATACCACTGCTCCATTTGCTTGCATTGAATCAATCCCTAGATCGCATCTTAACATCCACCATGATGTTGACTGATACTTAACCCTCTGCTGGAGTCACACTCGGGTTCCTTCTTCAAGGAAGATGTCCTGGCAGCTACAAATAATATATTGCCCGTGTTTAAACCGGCACATGAATGGCCTCTCTCTTTCTTATTGTGTCTTCGTAGCCTGAAATGATCATTGCACCTCTTGGCTTTTATTCCTTGTGCTGTTGTCTCCTGGTTAAATGAGCATTGCTTCACAAAGGATTTCTTTGCTCCCCCCACCAAACAAAACCTCTCCCAAGCTGTTATCCTTACTGGTTTGGTGTTTCCCCTCTGAATATTGATATTAGTTCACTCGTTTGACCACCTCCCTGCCCCCACCCAATTAGTGCTCATTGTTTGCCCCAATAATACAACTATTATTTCCCAGCATGCTCCATGCACTTTGATTTCTGCTTCCCATCAGTCTGTGCAGGTTGGTTGAATGAATGAGACTGATGTGAAACTTGGCTGCAGGGTTATTGTGAAGAGGGCACCGAAGCTTCAGGCATTCTGGTAAAAGTGCTTTTGTTTAAACTCTGAGCTGTTCATGCAGGCATGCAGTTGTGAAATGTCAGACTGTTGCTGAATGCTCCTGAGTTGAAGGGGTGGAATGTGTTTGTGTCCGGATTCCATTCAGTAAATCAGTGGAGTGGATCGGGATGATTCAGAATTGGTTTCTCCTGCGAAATGCCTCATAAGGACTTAAATCTATCAGTTGGCTGCAAGGAGAGAGCTGACAAAGTAGCCAGTTCTCTCAACTCTGAGTTTCACCTCCGACTGTAAAATTAAGAAGTGTGTTGCTTATGAACCTTTTGTGATTGGGTGCTGCAAACAGGAAGGTTTCAATTTGAGAAAGGAAGTTCAGAGTGACCTGACTTAGTGATTTTAATTGTGGAGCATTGATTTCCATCACTAACCTTTGAATCCTACCCTTACTGACTTGATTTGGACTAAATTATTGTTGAAATAGACTCACTGACCAGTTACAGTAATCTGTTTGTTTAATGTTGATCGAGGGATCAGTATTGGCCAGGGTGCCTGTCATAATATTCTTGCTTTTCAACAGGTAGCACCTTTTGCATTCACCTAACGATGTAGCAGATGGTGCAGATAATGACTATATTTTTGACAATGAGCAAGAATGCTGTAGATCCCAGGGAGATCGCAACATCCAGCTCAAGGAGCCACTGAAGTGGCAAATATACTTCCGTCCAGAGGCAGCGTGAGGTAATGAATTTGGGAGGGTGGACAATCAAGCCAAGGTAACAAATGGTGGGATAAGATGTACTGCATCATCCATTCTGGTCTCCCCATTCCGCCCTAGAGAGGCTACCAGAGATGTCACCAAGAGGGTGGAACTTTAGTTATGAGGAAAGGTCAGATTGGCAGGGGAGAGGAGGCTGCGTAGAGATTGAATTGAGGAGCATAAAATTCTGAGGTGTTGAGATTAGAAGGATCTATTCCTCTAAGTAGAAAGGGTGGTAAACAGGGATTTAAAGGATTTGGCAGCAGGATTATAGGGAATTCGAGGAGGAGGTTTTCTCTTGGAGAGTGATGGAGGTCTGGAAATGACTGCCTGAAAAGATGGTCAAAGCAGAAACCCTTGTCATGTGTGAAGGATTTTCCTGGTCAGTATTCCCTCGATCAGCATCGCTATTAATCATTATCCAGCAATTATCTCATTACTGTTTGTTCAGGATCACCTAGGAACTGTTTCCTACATCACATCAGTAACCACGCTTCTATTGCAGGTTTCTGAAGTTGCATTTCCACTTGAAATATAATAACCCACCCAGTCATGGACCAAGAGCTGGGCAGCAGATTGGATAGCTCTTTCTCATCTGGCACAAACACAGCTGACTCAGTGACTGCTTTCTGTGCCACACCTTTCTTGAATTCCACGGTTCTGTAAGTTCCGTAGAGGATTAATTGGTAGAAGTGAATGTTTTCAGTCACGGGCACTATTTTTTTGTTTTGAAGTGTTCAGTGATCTGCTGAATGCAGTGCAAATGAAGGGCTTGTTGTAATGAATATGCTTCACTTTCCCGTGCAGTTCTGGCACCTGTTCTAATGTAGGTCATGACTTGGGTTTGGCACCGGTCACTGGTCTCCTCGTTGACCTTTTCCTAGTCAGCAGTGGTGCTGACATTTTGAGTTCTATCTGAATGAACGTGCTGGTTGCGAAAGATTAGGATGGATCTGCTGAGCATGTATTGTGTTTTTCTCTCTCCCTGATGAAGAGGTTTAAATCATTTACCTTTTACCCAGGGGTAATTTAGTTGAATTTACAAAACTGTAAAGATACATGGAAGAAAAATTTCAAATTCTCATCCTATGCAATAATCACCTCCATAACAATTTTAATAAAACAAACACAGTTATGTTGAACCTTGCCCAATTTCAGAACCTCCCAAGTGCTTTATTGACAATTGAATAATTCTCAAATGCAGTCATTGTTATAATATAGGAACTGCGTTGGCTGCTTTGTATACAGAATGCTCTCACAAAAGGCAATGAGATGATAACCAGGCAATCTATTTTGGTGAGTTTAGCGGGAGAATAAATATTGACAAGGGCATCGGAGATAAACACCCAAGCTCTTTGTGTGATTCTTTTGTAACCACCCACAAAGGATGATGTCCTTGACAGCATCTCTGGCTGTGCAGCACTCAGCACTGCTGCCTCACAGCGCCAGGTACCCAGGTTCGATTCCAGCCTTGGGCGACTGTCTGCGTGGCGTTTGCACATTCTCCCCGTGTCTGTGTGGGTTTCCTCCGGGTGCTCCAGTTTCCTCCCACAATCCAAAGATGTGCAGGTCAGGTGAACTGGCCAAGCTAAATGCTCATACTGTTAGATGCATTTAGTCAGAGGGAAATGGGGTCTGGGTGGTTACTCTCCGGAGAGTCGCTGTGGATTTGTTGGGCCAAATGGTCTGTTTCCACACTGTAGGGAATCTAATCTAATCTAATCTCGAAAGGGTTCAGAAAAGATTTACAAGGATGTTGCTAGGGTTGGAGGATTTGAGCTGTAGGGAGAGGTTGAATAGGCTAGGGCTGTTTTCACTGGAGCATTGGAGGCTGAGGGGTGACCTTTATAGAGATTTACAAAATCATGAGGGGCATGGATAGTAAATAGACAAAGTCTTTTCCCTGGGGTGGGGGAGTCCAGAACTAGAGGGCATAGGTTTAGGGTGAGAGGGGAAAGATATAAAAGAGTTCTAGGGGGCAACTTTTTCACACAGGCGGTGGTACGTGTATGGAATGAGCTGCCAGAGGATGTGGTGGAGACTGGTACAATTGCAACATTTGAGAGGCATTTGGATGGGTATATGAAAAAGAAGCGCTTGGAGGGATATGGGCCAGGTGCTGGCAGGTGGGACTAGATTGGGTTGGGATATCTGGTCGGCATGGATGGGTTGGACTGAAGGGTCTGTTTCTGTGCTGTACATCTCTATGACTCTATGATCTAAAGTACTGCAATAGAGAATTTGACTGTCAACCTGTTTTGACCCAGAAGTGAGTATTTGTTCATGTAATGTGGGTGTTGCTAGCGAGGCCAGTATTCATTGCCCATCCCTAATTGCCCTGGAGAAAGTGGTGGAGAGTTGCCTTTTTATACTGCTGCAGTCCTGGAGGTGCAGGGAGACCTCCTGGAGGTGCAGGGAGACCCCCAGTGCTGTTAAGAGGGGAGCTCCAGGACTTTGACCCAAAGACAGTGAAGTAACCATGATGATGTTCAAAGTCAGGGTGGTATGTGGCTTGGAAGGGAACTTGCAGATGGTGATGTTCCTGTGTGTCTGCTGCCCTTGTCCCTCTCAGTAGTTGGGGTCACTGCCACTCCCTTGAATGGAAGAAAAATCTGGTTGGGGATGAAAGAAAGGCACCTAACTTCCATGTCTACTCACCGGAGGGGAGTAAATAGAGTCACAGAGATGTATAGCATGAAAACAGACCCTTCAGTCCAACCCGTCCATGCTGACCAGATATCCCAAACCAATCTAGTCCCACCTGCCAGCACCCGGCCCCTCCAAACCCTTCCTATTCATATACCCGTCCAAATGCCTCTTAAATGTTGCAATTGTACCAGCCTCCACCACATCCTCTGGCAGCTCATTCCATACACGTACCACCGCCTGTGTGAAAAAGTTGCCCCTTAGAACTCTTTTATATCTTTCCCCTCTCACCCTAAACCTATGCCTCTAGTTCTGGACTCCCTGACCCCAAGGAAAGGACTTTGCCTATTTACCCTATCCATGCCCCTCATAATTTTGTAAACCTCTATAAGGTCACCCCTCAGCCTCCGACGCTTCAGGGAAAACAGCCCCAGCCTGTTCAGCATCTCCCTATAGCTCAAATCCTCCAACCCTGGCAACATCCTTGTAAATCTTTTCTGAACCCTTTCAAGTTTCACAACATCTTTCTGAGAGAAAGCAGACCAGAATTGCACACAATATTCCAACAGTGGTCTAACCAATGTCCTGTACAGCCGCAACATGACCTCCGAACTTCTGTACTCAATACTCTGACCAATAAAAGAAAGCATACCAAACGCCTTCTTCACTATCCTATCTACCTGCGACTCCACTTTCAAGGAGCTATGAACCTGCACTCCAAGGTCTCTTTGTTCAGCAAAGGACCTTACCTAGGACCTTACCATTAAGTGTATAAGTCCTGCTAAGATTTGCTTTCCCAAAATGCAGCACCTGGTATTTATCTGAATTAAACTCCATTTGCCATTTCTCAGCCCATTGGCCCATCTGGTCGAGATCCTGTTGTCATCTGAGGTAACCCTCTTTGCTATCTGCTACACCTCCAATTTTGGTGTCATCTGCAAACTTACTAACTTATGCTCATAACCAAGGCATTTATATAAATGATGAAAAGTAGAGGAGCCAGCACCAATCCTTGTGGCACTCCATTGGTCACAATAGCACAAGATAATTTGTAAAATACATATCCTTTGACATATTTTGCTGCATGCATAACTTTATATATTTAATTTCTGGTACTCCCCCATCAACTGGAGTCAGTAGCAGCATTAAAATGCCCAGCAACAGAATTTTATTTCACTTTACTTACTTAGTTTAAAGTTGCCCAGAGGTGTTTGAAGCTCTAGGTTTTCATCTTGCACTGGAAAAGACCTCTGCCATTTTGGGTTTTGAGATGAGGTTCACCACAGTACAGAAACAGGTCCTCTGAAGAGTAACCCACCCCGACCCTATATTTAACCCTGCCAAATGCACCTAACATTATGGGCAATTTAGCATGGCCAATTCACCTGACCTGCACATCTTTGGATTGTGGGAGGAAACCGGAGCACCCGGAGGAAACCCATGCAGACACGGGGAGAATGTGCAAACTCCACACAGTCACCAGAGATGGGAATCGAACAGGGTCCCTGGTTCTGTGAGGCAGCAGTGCTAACCACTGAGCCACTGTGCCGCTCCATTTTGAGTGATTGACTCGTTGCACTAACGCCCTGTGTTAAAACAGATTCTGATAAGAGGGTACTTGACATGGGGAAACTGATTTAATGATATAAATGTGGAGGGCGAGGCAACAGGTGGGTTTGTGTGTGGGTGTGTATGTCCTGCAACCTGAACTGCAGAAGTGAAGTTGAAAGCACCTGGAGTTCAGTTCCACTTAAATGTTTTAGTCCTTTATCTGTTTGTGAGATTCCTTGGAAATGGCCAGTACAGAAGCAGACAAGTATTGTCTTGTATGGAGCCTTTAGCTATGGTTCAGTATGACTTCCAGCCAGAAAAAAAACCTTGTTTGGTTTTGCTTTAAAATCCTGTCTGTTCTTTACAGGAAAATGCTATAACTCAAAGTCTGACTCACTTTATGAAGGAGTCAGCACCCATATTACTTGTCTATGTTTATTGTAAGGAAGTTCAGGACAAACAGATAAAATGCGAAGAAAATTTTGATAATGGGAGTTAATCCTGATAGAGAAAGGACAGGAATGTATTTAATTTTTTGAACGAAAGTGAGGAATGCAGCATCACAGTCTGTTTTGGCAGCCCTGCAAGGAATGACTAAGTAAATATGCCAGCATGTCGAGTTAGTAGCTTTTGGATTACTTTCCAAGATTGTGATTGTTTGGGATCACTTTATTTTCGCAGACAGAGCAAGCTTATAGAATCTATATTCACTCTGCTCACTATAGGGCGATGTGCAGACATTTCGGTCTGCTTGACCATTTGTTAAGCGTCTATCATTTCCAATGCTTTCACCATAAATCATGAATTTGTGGCTGACTTGATGAAAGGAATGTGTAGTTGCCGGCCTGTAGATGGTCAGAGTTACAGTTCGACTCTGCTCGTGTTTCATATTAAGCAATTCTCACCTCCTCGGATGTTGGTTTTCGGCCAACGTTTGAATCAGTAGTATTTGCATCTGACTGGTGTAAATAGCTTAATACAATTCTTTAACATTTTCCTGTTGGAAGAAGAAGCTTGGTCAATACATCGTTGTGGCTATTCAGCTCTATCCGCTGCACAACTTCAAGCTGGCTTAGGCACAGTGGAAGTGAAGGAAAGCACGTTCGGATCAGATTCTGACCTTGTTAAGTTCTCTCCCTATCCTGTACACCAGTTTTCTGCTCTCCAGTGCACCTGAGTTTTGATCCTTTCACTGCCTTTAGTTATTTTATTGTTTTTCCAATCTGGATGTACTATCCTTCCTTTGAATTAAATTCTGTAAAGATCAGAACAGTAGTGTTTAACCCACAACTACACCCCTAGCCTCAATGCTAGTTTTATCCTCTCAAGGGCCACTGCTCTAGGCTGAACCAGATCCTACTCGACCCTTGACTGAGTGCCTGACCCTATATAGAATCTTCACTAAGATCATCAACTTCCAACTGTGTTAACATTGGCCACCTCAGCGCTGACTTCAGTTCATCCTTGGCTCAAGCCCTAGGCCAGGTTGCTGCTACTTATTAGTCATAGTCATAGAGATGTACAGCATGGAAACAGACCCTTCAGTCCAACCCGTTCACGCCGACCAGCTACCCCAACCCAATCTAGTCCCACCTGCCAGCACCCGGCCCATATCCCTCCAAACCCTTCCTATTCATATACCCGTCCAAATGCCTCTTGTCCAGTGAGGGTTGGAAGGTTATTTGGCTGTGGGGATGCACCGCATTCTGCTGATGTTGGCCTCCAAATAAGTTGCTCCTGGGCAAATGATTAGGAGCATGAAACCTACCTGTATTTGCTCTTCCCATTCTTATGCCCTGCATGACTGTAATCAACTTAATATTGTGGAGACAAAGAGGGTGAGAGTCATTGAGTCATACAACATGGAAATAGACCCTTCTGGGTAATGTAGAACAGGGAGACCTAGTGGTTCAGGTACATAATGCTTTGAAATTTTCATTATGGGTGAACAGGGTGGTTAAGGCATTTAGCACGTTTACCTTCATTGCACAGACAATTAATTGAGTATAAGAGTTGGGGCACCCTGTTGAGGTTGGAGGATATTGGTGTAGTCTTGTCTGGAGTATTGCGTGCAGTTCTGGACACTTTGTTATAGGATATTATTAAATTGGAGAGGGTTCAGAAAAGATTTACCAGGATATTGCTGGGAAAGGAGGGCTTGAGTTGGAAAAATAGGCTGAGACATTTTTCACTGGAGCATTGGCGGTTGATGTTTATAAAATCATGAGGGACGTAGATAAGGTGAATAACAAAGGTCTTTTCCCTCTGGTGGGGAGTTCAAAATTGGGGGGTATATTTTTAAGGTGAGAGGAGAAAGATTTTAAAAGGATATGAGGGGTAGCTTTCTTACACCGAGTGGTCTGTGGGTGGGACGAACTGCCAGACAAAGTGGAGGATGCAAGTACAGTTACAACATTTAAAAGACATTTGGATAAGTACTTGAATAGGAAAGGCTTGGGGGCAGATATTATCCTTTTTTGTGTAACCAAAAAGCAATACCTCACATTTCTCCAAATTAAACTCTATCTCCCACTCCTTAGCTCATTGTCTCAATCAATCAGGATCTCCTTTATAATCTTGGATAACCTTCCTCACTGTTCACTATGCCTCCAATTTTGGTGTCATCTGCAAACTTACTCACCATGCCTCCTATATTCATATCCAAATAATTAATATAAATGACAAAACAAAAATGGACCCAGTACTGACCCCTATGGAACACCACTTGTCACTGGCCTCCAGTCCAATAAACTATCTTCCATCACTTACCATTAAGCCAGTTTTGTGTCCAGTTGATATCTCGCATCCTAGTTTTTGGTTCACACTACAGTTACTTTTGGCATCAGTAAAGTTGACATAGAATTTCTTCACACTAAACTATACCAAGTTGTGAAAAGCAGTTCTGTGGAACTTCACCCAGCGAGAACTGCCAGGGTTAAGTGTTTTATTTTTGAGAGAGAAAGAGAATTGTAATATTTTATGTAACTCCTTTTGTGATATCAGTGAGCCAAATGAGATATGATCTCACTTAATGAGTGGCTCCTGATGACACTTAAAGCAAAGCTCAGCAGAGGTTTGGGAAAGTGAGTTAGGGCAGACTATACAATTACACAGTGTTCAGACATTCCAATCGTTTGAATGCAAAAAAAATGGAAGAGACTGTTATGATCTGGTAAACACTGCTAGTATTACAATAACAATCATAGGAAACATGCTGTAGGGTAAGCAAATCAAACGGACTATTTGTGCAATAATTCAGTAATAGCAAGGTGTCACCAGTAACAGTGTCATTAACTCTGTTCACCTGCTGATTTTGGAGAAGATTTCAGCTCTGGCTGGATGGTATTAATTTTGCGTGACAAGAGAGCAATGTGTGTTTGAACAAAGCTGGAGTCAGGCCATGGTGCATGCATTAGCTGATGCCCCAGACAGAAAAGGGTCAATCTTTCATTCAGAGGACCTATCAGCATTTTTTTTTTACTTTTTTGGAAAAAAAATCCTGTCAGATAGATACTCTTTAACATCCTCACCCTCTCAGATCAATGTTGGTTGTTGGGGAAACTGATTTTGTCCATCAGCCTGCTCTGTGCTAAGTCAGCCTCAGTCATACAAATGACTGGGATGGCAGAATGGAATCCCTAGGCGGGGAAGAGGACAATGAATACCCAGACCACCTTCCTGCTACTGATGGATGGATAATCGGTGAAGATCGGGGGAAGCCAGGCTCAAGAAAAGTTGTGATAGCTTGCACAGTCAAACAGCCTTTTGATGCAGATTCTCACTTGAACCTGAAGGTTGGTAAATGTGAAGTGGGCAGGTGATTACAGCAGTTGGATTGAGCGTTTCAGTAGATGGGGTGTTGCTAAGCGGAAGGAAGAAGGCGAACTCAGTGGGAAGGGCTGCGTCACCAATCTGGATCAAGGCCACAAACAGTCTGGTCTTGGTTTAGGCTGGAGCCACTGGCTGGGGAAGGGAATGGTGGTGTCTGTTTGGATGGAGTTGGTGCCGTGATCTACCAGTGGATTTTGTCTTTGCAGCGTTGAGCTGGAGGAAATCCTATCCTGGGCTTTGGTGAGGAGGTTGCAGACTAGTGTAATGTTTGCTGTTTGTGAAAGGATGGCTTGCTGAATCTGGATTTCCCAAATCTCACTACTTGCAAGTGTGCATAGGTATCTCCCTGGGAGGGGAAACAGGAGAAAGTTTTTCTTTTTGTGAATGCTCACTTCTAATCTACCAAAGGGATTAGAATGGGGACACTTTTTATGTCTCTAGCTCCCTCTCAGTGGGGGAAGAGGATCTTAAATTTGAGGGGTGTTGGTGGCACTGAGTCAGTTGTTTACCCTGTTTACCCGGGTCTACAGGCGCTGTGAGGCAGCAGTGCTAACCACTGGGCCACCGTGCCGCCCACTAATGTCTCTAGCTCCCTCTCAGTGGGGGAAGAGGATCTTAAATTTGAGGGGTGTTGGTGGCACTGAGTCAGTTGTTTACCCTGCAGTTAATATTTTATCATCAGTGAGCCAAGTGCAGGGTACCAGCCTGGCCATCCATTTGCCCATTGAGACACTTTGAAGTAGTGGACTGATTACCAGGTAGATGTTGGGGAGGGTGGTGGTTCCTGCCCCCTCCTCCCCATTCTGGCACCCTGTGCCTGATACAGCACACCTGCCCCAAAAAGGTATTTCCTGTGCCCACAGAGTTCCCTCAGCCTTGTCTGGTGCCCACTCAAACACACTTCTTTGCCACCCACCTCGCAGAGGCTTGCCAGGTTGGGGATTTTGCCAGGACCACTCACCTTGCTGGAATCTGGCTTTGTAGCTCCCTGGTGTTGGGGATTGCTGGCAGTGCCAGAATTGGGCACCCCTCCCGGTGACACCGCTGCAACTGGAGAGCTCCTCTGATTGGCTGATGGCTCTCGGAATCTTTCCAGGTGGAAGCTGATCTGGAGCGAGGCCACAAACAGTTGCAAGTATGTGTTCTGTGCTTGTTAACAGCCCAAAGGCCATTGAATAACCCAGATTGGCCAAGCAGAGGCAGGTTTGCCCCCATCCTTTCAAAATGGCAGGCAAAGGGTATGGGCTGCACCCTCCATGTAAAATCCAGCCCACAATATTTTATCTAATGCTTCGCGTCTTCAGCTTGTGAGCCCAGATACTGTGTGTTTCTAGGCAACTGAACTATGGGCTTATGTTCCTGAGTCTGGCCATGTGCATTGGAGATGTTAGAAGATAACAAGGATAGATTTTCCTCTTTGCTGTGCATGGGTCCTAGATACATCTCTGTTGTGTTCTGTCTGTAGGGGGTTCTTGGGCCCTCTGCAGTTTGTGTGGTTTCTCTCGGGGTGGGGGAGTGTTGGGAGGAAGCAAGTGTTTAGATGATCGTGGTTTCATTCTGTGCTTGGAGATTCCTGATGAAGGGCTTATGCCTGAAATGTTGATTCTCCTGCTCCTTGGATGCTGCCTGACCTGCTGTGCTGTTCCAGCACCACACTCTCGACTCTGATCTCCAGCATCTGCAGTCCTCACTTTCTCCCTGTGCTAGGAGTATCCTTGTTCAAGCAATTGGTCTGCAGGGAGGAGAATGGTATCTCCTGTATATTGAGGTATGCCAAGGTTAACCCTCAGAACATGGAAGAAAATGACCCTTGCATTTCCAGCAAGAATCAGTAAAGAGCAAATTGGACAGGGGAACAACTGAAGATGATAAACACCATGAACTCTGCTGTCCACTTACAAAGGCTCAGCTAACTGAGGGACTGGCCAGGGATTGAACTAATGGCCTTCCTGATCTTTGTAGCTCAGTCTTGGACCAGATACTTTCCTTCACCACTGAACTGACCGGGAACAGCATCCCTATCTTGCAATTTACAAAAAGCAGGGTGTGCCCTTACCATCAAATACTCCATTTTCCTAAGGTTTGGGAGATGCCAGCACTGTAGTTGTTTGCTGTATTGTTGTCGTGGCAACTTCCTGGCTAGCGTAGGCCATTTCTGATAAATGCAGGCCTGCACCAGTCAGCAAACTTCACAAGCAAACATAGTATAGTCCCTTTCAACTTGCTGTCAGGCCAAAGATCAGGCGTCATTGCATTCGCTGCTATATCCATGATATCATTGGTTTCAGACCTGCAGAAAACCTCTATGTGCATATGGACTCATGTTAGTAATGCAACCTTTTGAAGACTGGTCGCGTTATGTTGACACAGTGACCTCTATTATTGAACTTGATGAGAGAGTCATGGACAGAGAGAAATGAAATACTGCCATTTACACAGGAACCTTGATTATCCGAAGAACACAGGCGGGGAGTATTTCGTTCGGTTAATCAAATGCCGGATAACATAGTTTAGCCGAGCATTGGGACTTTGCAATCTTGTCAGATAATTCGATATTTGGATAATTGAATACCGAATAATTGAAGTTCCTCTGTATCGTGCAAGAACTAAATCATCTTTTTATGTATTTTTGATAGTGGAATGGAAATTTTAGAAGCCAAAGATTTTGGAAGGACTTCCTGCACTTTCTGAAAGCGAGTCACCAAAGCTCATTATAAGTGGTGCTTACACACTGCTGCCTTGCATATGGTTGGCATTAGGAGCTGGACACAGAGTGAGATTCTGTTGTTGTGGAGCAGAGCCTAGTTATCAATGACAAGATATCAGCCTGCCAACAATGATATAGTTGACTACTGTGTAACTGAACAGCTTGTCGATTTAAGTGATACTGTTAACAAGCTTTGGATCTCCAGAATGGAGGTGGTTTGTCTCCTTGCAGTAGAAAACACCTGAACCCTAAGGAAAGCCAGATATTTTTTTTGATCAGTTGCTTTTAACCAGTAGTCAGAGACTTTTTGATTTGTGAACCAGTTGTTCTGTGCCTCCTGCAAAGTAGTGAAAGTACCTGGAGAAGAGAGACTGAAGAATGACACATTCTGGCAAGTGAAAGGATGATCTCGGTGAAACCTGCAGACTGGGGCCACTGAACTACCTTCATTATTTCTTTGTCCCCCTCCAATCATGAGGGGCATGGACAGGAGAAATAGACAAGGTCCTTTCCCTGGGGTGAGGGGAGTCCAGAACTAGAGGGCATAGGTGAGAGAGGAAAGAGATAAAAGGGACCTAAGGGGCAACGTTTTCACGCAGAGGCTGGTGTGTGTATGGAATGAGCTGCCAGAGGACGTATTGGAGACTGGTACAATTGCAGCATTTAAAAGGCATCTGGATGGGTATATGAAAAGGAAGGGTTTGGAGGGATATGGGCCAAGTCCTAGCAAATGGGACTGAATTAGATTAGGATATCTGGACTAATTGGACCGAAGGGTCTGTGTTGTTTCGGTCTGTCTGAACTTGAAGTTTGATAAAGTGGTTAGAGATTTATTCAGTAATGTTATCAGTCGACTGTCATTAGTTATTTATTGTAGTTAGATTCTGTTTATTTATAGTAAATAGTCGGTTTTGTTCAATTATAGAAACCTGGTCTGACTTTGCAGTTAGTCTGAGTCCAAGCAGGTGGGTGTATTAGTGAACTTTTGTAAACTTTCATAAAACATTTTTTATTCCCTGAATTGTCACCCAAAGTTAGTGGCAATCCAATTCCAGTGCCCTATCCCAGTGAGATGTGACAATATGTTTTTTTTAACATCCTTGGGATGCTACATAGTCCTTTACATCCAATAAAATGTTCACTAATTGTAATGTAGGAAAATGTAATCGCTAATTCTGTATCAGCAAGATCCTACAAAAATGCACGAAGTTGGTGGCCAGTCAGGTCTTCCTGTTGATTGAGGGGTGAATATTAGTTAAGACTCCATGTAATTTATTAAATATTTGCAATTGTGCCACATCATGACTTGGATCATGGATGTTGTGTAAAGGTTTGTGTCTTGAGTTATAATGATGGAATATTATAGGTGCGCAAGTTTTTATTTATGTGGGAAAACTCATAACTCAGCTCTTTAAAAGTGAATGAGTTCTGATGATCTTCCACTTTTTCTTAGAAATCCCTTAAATTTAACGGGTCCCTTTTAAATAATCCCTTGAATAACGACATTATATAATTAAATGGAGATGTGGCTGCCACCCGGGATAAGGGTTTTCAGCATGTAGAGTTACAGGCGGTACATGTTACAGAAGTAGAAATAGATGGTCTTTGTAATAGAGGAAGTTATGCTGGTTGGGGTCTGAGTAGAATTGTCAAAAAATTGGAAAATAAATGAAACATTGTTTTCTAGTTAGTGAAAAAATATCTGCATCTAGAATATGGAAAAATACATATGGGAGGAAATGCCAGAAGATTGAATTTGCTTTTCTCCGTATTTAAAACTGATGTCAGTAATAAGCAAATGGTAAGCCGGAGGGTTTCTAGCTGTTTGATGCACTAAGACCTGTGAGTCATGCTGTCGGCACTTCCTGTTTCTGGGGGAAGGTTAACACTGCTTGCTGCCAAATCCAGCAGGAGTGGCATGGAAGTTTTTTTTAGGTCAACGGTTTACTCAGTGTCTCCACCACCCATGTGGGTGGACCGAGTAGCAGATAATTATAGCAGGAAGTCATTTTTGCTTTTGTTTAGCACAAAGCCAGACTTGAACCCATGTATAGAAGAACACAGATTCCATCTGGATGAGAAGCTGCTGTACTAAACGAAAGACTGGTTTGGAAACTGAGGTAGACTGAAGTACTTGTGAAGTCCTAGAATTGTACTAGCCCTTACCTTTACTGGCTATTTTTTTCTTTTATAGAATGTGCAGCTAGTATGTCAATCTTTGTCTAATTGACCATATTTTCTCGCTTGTCCAAGAGTGCTAGCTGATGGTTTGTGTTTTCACATACATCCGCAGCCTTTTCTTACATTGATGTCAAGAACTGCGATCAGCAAGCATGTTTCTTTTGTGTGAGGTATTGCAATCCTGAATTTACAATCCTTGTTTGAGGTCCACTCATTTTCATAGAGGTAGCAAATTATACATAAGCTTTTATTTTCCACCGCTAAACCATTTGAGGTTAATGGCAGTGCCTTCGATGCAGATCGTCTTCAGACAGTGCACATTCCTAGTATGTACAACCTGGTTATAAAATCACACCACACTTCTGGATTTAGCCATGAGAAGACTCAAAGTCATTGTCAGCTTGGTTCCCTTGTTACACTCTTGCTCCAGCAGTAAGAGTGCTATGAATTTGAGCCTATGATTGTAAATTAGGATAATGCTATGGTACATTATTGCGCTGTACAAGGATCCATTTGTCTGATTGGTGGGCTTCGAGTGATGTCAAGTATCATGTGACACTGGGAAGAAAAGCACAAAGTTTCCCTGTATTGTTGCTGAGATGGATCTTGCATTCAATGCCACTGCGAAGAAAGAGATTAACAGGCCTTTCATCTCATTGGTATTGAAAGAAAGAAGCAAAAAACCGACCTACATAGTGGCTTTCATAACCCAAATAGCTCCCTCATTACTACAAGTTACTGCTGCTGTTGCTAATGTAGCACCTTCTTAAAGTAGGGAAATATCCCGCATCAGTGCTCTTCTCTTGAGTACTTATTTGCAAGAAATATTTCAAGAAAACCTTCTTGTTTGTGAGGAGCGTGATAGAAGTGTAAGCGTTACCAATCTATTTTCTGTGGCATCCTTTCATTTGATTAGGGCAGTTCTTTATTTTCTGTTGGCCTATGCCTGAGGTTTAGCTTCATACCAGACCCTATATCCCGTAGGCCAGCAGGTACTGCTCACAAAATATCCACAGGAAGAAATGCCAAAAATAAAGTGTGTTTTTGTCAGATCTCACACCATGGTATGGAAAGAATAACTAATGCCTTAGGTGAGTTGCATGACAATAATTCACTCCTAGTATTCTGCTCCCACTCACAACCAACTCCCAGTTTGACCTTCTAATTTACAACATTATCAGAAATTTTATATTTGAATGACCGCTCCATGTCAGCTTTTCATTATCTGAGAGTTATTGCGATAAGTGGAACCCTTACTCCTCAGTGCAAGACAGTTTCCACTGAAAAATTACTCCTTACTACAGGAGATTTTTGTAGCAGGGCCAGAAATTTAGAAGTTGGTATGGTCTTAACTTGATGATAGATCTGAGATAAGACTACACAAGCCTCCCTAATCGGAACCGTAACATGTTCATGTTGGATTCCTGCTGTCATTTTAGAGCCACATATGTTAACCATTTGAAATTAATCAGTCTTCTATTTTAAGCAAGACATTAACTTAAGGGCCTGTGTTTCACACACCGAATTTGATGTGACTGTGATCCTGCTTTTGTTACTAATACATTGCAACATGACTTCCCCCTCCCCCATTGAGGGCTAGATTATATTGAAAACATATCTTGCAAAATCATCTTCCTGAATCTCCCTGCCCATTTGACTCAGTAAAGTTGTAACCTGTTAAATATGCTTTAAATATTTACATTTTGTTTTGTGCTAATCATTGGACAACAAAACAGTTATAAATAGAATGCAGGTGTCGTATCTTGTGGTTTCCAGAGGTTTGAAATAATTATGTTTTAAAACTTGAGTTTTGGGAGCTTTATGCAATGTTGTTCCCAACTCACAATGAGTGGTGTTCACCGAAACTGTGTTAGTTTGGTTGGGGGGCATGTGGTAAGCATTGAGGCACTCTGGACTCCAAAGCATTTGTACACATGAGCTGTAGTTCCTGCATGATATTTGAAGAATACACCAATACTGCAACATGAAGGCTGATATCTCTCTCTCTCTCTCACTCACTCTCTCTCTCTCTCACTGTGTTAGTTTGGTTGGGGGGCATGTGGTAAGCATTGTGGCACTCTGGACTCCAAAGCATTTGTACACATGAGCTGTAGTTCCTGCATGATATTTGAAGAATACACCAATACTGCAACATGAAGGCTGATATCTCTCTCTCTCTCTCTCTCTCTCTCTCTCTCTCTCTCTCTCTCTCTCTCTCGGGCCTCAGGATTTGTCATTTTCTCTTCAGTGCACAAAGTCTGGTTGTCATCCTAGATCTAACCTTCCATCCTATCAACTTTGATTTGCATGTATTTTGATCCTCACTTGTCAGATCCACACTCTCAGCCTGTTTTTTGTGAACAACTCTCAAATGATAAAGCAACTATGTAGAGTTTTACTGATTATTAGGTTAAATCATTCCTAAAGGGCCATTGCATTAGAATCTCTCATTGATTTATCAGAACATGAAAAGTGTGTTTTTTGTAACAAGGTCCGAGTTCTTATTGCTGCCTCTATTCATTCAATCCTCAAATTTTAAAAATGTTATGTGTGTGGAAAAACATATTTATCATCAGTCCTTTAGGGCCAAAGGGCTGATTTCAGATAGAAGGATATTAGATTGCCCTCGACAGACCTGAACATTTCCTGTCAATTGGTATCCTCTGAATTGGAAGATGGATGGTCAATAAAAGGAAAAGCGTTGTGACAAAACTGAGATTGATTAGTGTTCATAGGAAACCTTGTCGTATTAATAGATAAATGAGATTAGGAAAGTTTGGAGTTAAAGTTATAAATCAGTGAGTACTGCTGCATGCTGTATTTCAAGAATTTTATCATTAGACATTGACAGCTGGCTTACACTGAAGGTAGAAGATGAATGTTTGGCACAGGAAGCAAAATGATAACAGTTGGGTACTCCTTATTTTTTCAAAGTTTTAGATTAGTTTGTCTCTCAGGCATGTCCCTGCTCACAAATCCTCTTTTATATCAGGCAGGCCAGATGTGTAAGAGACTCTGCAAAGTGTCCATCACTAGTGTCCCAAAATTGGAACTGCTGGTAAACCAAGATAGATAATCCCCAGTGTTATCTAAAATAAAAGCCACATACTGTGGATGTTTGAATTTTGAAATATAAACAGAAAATCCAGGAGAATCTTAGCAAGTCTGGAAGCATCCATGGAGATAGAAACAGAGTTCACCTTTCAAGTCCAATATGAGTTTCTTCAGAACAGAATGCTATCTCTCTGGAATTAGGATTATGTACCTTTACATAAATAAGTGTTCAGACAAGGACATTTGCTTTGTAATGCATTACATCCTCTGTAACTCTGGGGAATTGTTCCAACATTTATTTCTTTGTTCTTCCTGCAAGTTAAAATAAATACTTCTCAGTAATTTCCATTTTTGCCCTTTGATCCCACTTCCTTAATTCATTTGAAATAATGGCTTTAAATACCTTCAGGTGCTTTCTCTTTCCCAAGATAATGTCATTATATAAATACAAGTTGTTATTCCAGCAATCTGTTTCATTCTATTTAATATTTTAAATTTTCCTTCACTGCTTTCTTTTATAATAGTTTTACATTTGGGATCAGTCTTGTCCAGCTCGGTATCATTTGCAATCCATGGATGTAATTCTTTCTGACAGATGCTGTGTCCCAGATGGAAAATTTTGGCATATTATAGTCTTTGAGCATACAGCAGAACTTTTTTTATTATTTAGACACTCTTCCAGTGTCTGTGTTGGCTAATTATTTAATTGGGTAAAAACAATGACTGCATATGCTGGAAACCAGATTCTGGATCTGTGGTGCTGGAAGAGCACAGCAATTCAGGCAGCATCCGATGAGCAGTAAAATCGACGTTTCGGGCAAAAGCCCTTCATCAGGAATAAAAGCAGAGAGCCTGAAGGGTGGAGAGATAAGCTAGAGCAGGGTGGGGGTGGGGAGAAAGTAGCATAGAGTACAATAGGTGAGTGGGGGAGGAGAT
>NC_057726.1:50610356-50678946 GCF_004010195.1 Chiloscyllium plagiosum
AAGCTGTTGAAGTCCACATTGATGCTCTGGGGTTGAAGTGTTCCGAGGCGGAAGATGAGGCGTTCTTCCTCCAGGCGTCTGGTGGTGAGGGAGCGGCGGTGAAGGAGGCCCAGGACCTCCATGTCCTCGGTAGAGTGGGAGGGGGAGTTGAGATGTTGGGCCATGGGGCGGTGTGGTTGATTGGTGCGGGTGTCTCGGAGATGTTCCCTAAAGCGCTCTGCTAGGAGGCGCCCAGTAATTGTTTACCAGCCTGTTATGGACACTGGGGAGTAACATTGTTCACTCTATGAAGTCACCTTGTAATAATTTTAGTCACACATATTGTTTACTTACAACCTGTAGTGTTTTTTAAAAATGTAAATGACCCGAGCATTTTCAGAGCTCTAATGTTAACAGTTTAAATATTAGCATATAATAAAGCAGGAAGTAGAACTTAACCAAACATTGGGATAAGGTTTTTTGCCATTTGCAGTGAAGTGATAAATGTGATTCTAGGTAATGTGCTCATGATATCTCGATTAATATTGAAAGATAAAATCATCCACCTTTCTGAGCATATTGGAGGTTAATAAGCTAACGTATCAAACCAAGTATTTTGTAAATTTATTCATATAAGTACTTCATTTGAAATCTAGTCTAGAGAAAACTTTCACTTGAAAAATATTTTGTGCAAAGTAATTCTTGGCAATATCAGATCAAGACATATTTCACTGCATTCCTTCTGTCCAGATTTAGAAATATGAGGCACACCTAAAGAAGCTTTTTTTATTTATTACAGAATGTGCTGGCAAAAGCCTTGTACGACAATGTGGCTGAATCACCAGATGAACTCACATTTCGCAAAGGGGATATCATGACGGTTTTGGAACGTAACACCGGAGGTTTAGAAGGATGGTGGCTCTGTTCACTACATGGGCGACAAGGTATCGTGCCTGGCAACCGCCTAAAGATCCTGGTGGGAATGTATGAGAAAAAACAGCCAACCTCCAGCCAAGCACAACAGGCCCCACAATCACCACAGCCTTACCAGCAACAGAATGTATACCAAATGCCATCCCAGTCTTCACAGTATACAGCTATGCACCCTGCTTACCAACAGGGAGACAATGTCTATATGATGCCCTCATCAAACAAAGTACAACAGAATTTGTATCAGGTTCCTCCTGCACTACAAAACCAGTCTAACAAGTGCCCAGTCACTCCAACAAAATTGCAGCAACAGACATTGTATCAAAAGACAACATCTCAAGGCCAGTTGACCCAGTCCATGAACCCAACGCAGGAGATTTACCAGGTGCCTCCATCTATGAACCAATCCCAGGATGTCTACCAGGTACCATCAAAGAGTCCACCTCAGGATATCTATCAGGTGCCCCCATCCACTGGGTCTGTGCAAGATATCTACCAAATACCTCCATCCATGAATCCAGCCCAGGACATCTACCAAGTACCTCCATCCATGAATCCAGCCCAGGACATCTACCAAGTACCTCCATCCATGAATCAGTCACAGGACATCTACCAGATACCTCCTTCCCTGGAAAAGACAAATTGGGAAGGAACAAAACCAATGGGAAAGGTAAGAGAAGTACCTGAACTGTGAGCACACCTTCAGAAAAAGATAGTACTGCATCTACAAATTGTCCACCGTTAATAATTGTGGGGAAACAGGAAGGCAGTTCCCATTCATCAGTTATTGCCATGCTATTGGAAAGGTAGGGAAGGTATGTAGGAACATTCAGAATGACTACAGAAAAGATTTGAAAGGATGTTGCCAGGGTTGGAGGGTTTGAGCTATAGTGGGAAGCTGAATAGACTGGGGCTGTTTTCCCTGGAGTGTCTGAGGCTGAGGGGTGACCTTACCGAGGTTTATAAAATCATGAGAGGCGTGGATAGGATAAATAGGCAATGACTGTTCCCTGGGTTGAGGGAGTCCAAAACTAGACAGTATAGGATTAGGGTGAGAGGGGAAAGATTTATAAAGGACCTAAGGGGCAACTTTTTCAATCAGAGGGTGGTGCGTGTATGGAATGAGCTGCCAGAGGAGATGGTGGAGGCTGGTACAGTTATAATATTTAAAAGGTATCTGGATGGGTATATGCATAGGAAGGGTTTAGAGGGGTATGGGCTGGGTGCTGGTGAATGGGACTAGATTGGGTTGGGATATCTGGTCAGCATGGACAAGTTGGACCGAAGGGTCTGTTTCTGTACTGTGCGTCTCTATGACTGTATGACTTATCTACGATTATCACAATAACACTGTCCAAAGTCATAGTGGATGGCTTGAACACCTAAGTTTTAAAAAGTACAGTGAGAAATACACAATATTCAGATTACAAATTACATTCCTCAAACCCTGTACAGAGTTGTCCCAGTCTTTCTTTTCACTTGTGCCAAAATGGGAGTTGGCCTGTCTGGAAATTTAACAGGAACAATAAGCTGAGCTTCTTCAGCCTACCTGGGGGCGCAAACATTACAGGCAATGTCAAAGTAAATTCAGCTATAACACTTTAATGTTACAGTTTCCTTTTATGAACAATGTCTACTCCAAGGCGAAGGAAAGCTCTAACCCATTAAATTGAAAGCATTTCTGCTTCAGACACACTATGTGCGATGCTACCTTCTTTCCAAGTTAGTTGATAAGCCAACAAATAGTTATTGAATTTGATTATTCCATTGCATTGGCTGCTTCCACATTGAAGTTACCACCTGCAAGTACAATGACAGCAACCTTTATAGGGGTTCTTAAAGTGGTTTCGTTAATTCTGGAACATGTTAAAGACAGCCCCAGTATAACTAGTCATCCATGTAAAGCAACAGTACGTAACAAAAAAACAGAGTTAACATTCTTCAGTTTTATTTTTCTTTACATCAGTTATTTTGTTTATAAACCTGCCAGCACAGATCTGGAGTGGGATATGAGGTAATTAAAATGTTTGGTCAATTTGAATTTAACATGTAGCCAGTTTCGTTGAGGACATTGGAGCAGAAAATTGAGTGGAATTAAAACAAACATCCAATCTGGACATGCTCCTTCTGATCAGCGGGTTGGACACAATGTTCCTCTTCATCCATATTGTGTGCAGTTTGAGCTGTTTAATCATGAACAGGCTTCTGCAGTTTTTGAGATGATGCAGAAAGGTGTGAATGTGGTTCCTGTATAACAGGAGTTAAAGTGAGAAAGGAAAGACTTGTTTCTTTTCTTTGGGGGGAGGAGAAGAAAGGTATTTTTGAGGTGACCTCTAAAATTATGAAAGGGTTGAATAAACTGATCCAGAGTTTCTGTGAAGTATGAGATTGTGAGATACCACAGATTACATGTTAAATAAAGGAATTCTAGGTGTATGCCATAACACACGATTCAATTGGTAGCTCTGTTCTCTTGAGGCAGCAAGTTGTGCATTAACCAAATACTTTGATCAAAGGGGAGAGGTGTTTTCCTCGAGTTAAAGCAAGGAATTCTGTTACCACCCTGGCAAACATTCCTTAATCAGCTAACACCACCAAAACTATCTCATTGCTTTTTATGGGATTGCACTGTGCAAAGAATGGCTGCTTTATTTCCATCATAATCATCCACTTAAGATAAACCTTTGCAATGCTTTATTCATGAGAGACAAAGCAAAGCATTATTTACCTAAGTATTAGTTGTCATAGTGGAAAAACTTGGAGATAGTGAGGACTGCAGATGCTGGAAAGTCAGTTGATAAAGTGAACCGTAATGAAAGGTTCTAACCTGAAACGTTGACCCCCCCTTCTCCTCTAATGCTACTTGACCTGCTGTACTTGTTCCAGCTCCACACTTTATTGACACCGGAAGAACTTGCTTTTCTTCAGTTAGCGCCTTAAAATCTTTTACATATATCTGCAAAGCCAGAGGGAACTTGTTACTTTTTAAGCTCAGGATAGGTCAAGTTATTTCTGCTTTTGTTGCCGTATGTAATGTAACTACATATTCAATTTGTTATCAATAAATATTGAAACAACGAGTTTAGTTTTCATAGTGAATTACTTGTCCAAGGAAGTTTAATAGGTCTTCACAATGGTGAGGAATTCGGTAGAGTAAACCGGGAGAAGCTGTTTCTAGTGACAGGAAGGTCACTGTATAAAATCCCATGTGAATAGTGCTGCCTTTGAAAGTGTAGGCTATTTGCTCATGTGTCTGGAGAGGGACTCAAACCATGACCTATTGAATCAGACAAGAGTGCTACCACTGAAACAAAGCTGACACTTTCGTGAGGGAAAGCCAAAGGGAGCTGGAGATGTCGAATACATTATGAAAAGCCACTGAAATGGGCAATGTAAATGAGTTCAGGCGACAATTGGAGAAGGAACTGAAAAGTATGGGACTAAATTGGACCTCATGACCCTCCCGTATTCTTAAAATGTTCTTGTATGGCTAAATTCATGAGTTTCCATAGCATTGGGGGAGGGGTGTGTGTATGGATGGGTGGTTGGGGGAGGTGGGGGGGTGGAAAACGTGTGGAATAGAAGAGCTTGGAGGACTTCCCGAGGTAGTTATTGGGTGGCACAGGAGCAAGCACACACCGTTGCCATAACAGAACTGATGAAGCATGCTTGGTTAATGACTACCTCTATTGAAATGAATTTATCTCCCCCTCACTATTGGACTCCAATAACTGTAAACCAGCCAGCTGTCCTTTATGATCTCATTGTCCCTTAGAAATCAAACCAGAAATAGAAATTTAAATGGAAACATGTTGAGGTTAATCATAATTTTTAATTGTTTGAACTGTAAAAGAGGCCCCCCTGAGAATGATCTTGTGTCATACAGTCATATTTTTGTGTGTAAATCATGTCTTTCTGGGTACACAACTCCATGTTTGAGGAATTGTGCAGGGAGGATGTAAAAATAACTGTTTAGGGTAAGGCTGTAGAATTGGGTTAAAGTCAGTTAATAGTCTTTTACTTGCAGCTAGCAGAGGTAATGGAGAGAAAGTGCCAAGTACAGCTTTGTTAAAGTGAGCAGAAATCGGACTTGGATTGCAGCTCATCTTTATATTTTTGACAAGTTAGAAAGTGTCTTTTGATTCTGCAGTAAGGCGAGTGTGAAATCTAACCAGAACCAGAAGGGTCACAGTCAGTAACCAGCTGATGACTGGCACTCGGCCTTAATGGGAAATAATTGGTAATATGGTTCATTTAATGATGTGTCACAAACAGATGGGGAAATGTAATTCTGTGACGATAATATGCTACTCATTACTTTTTGAGGTCAGCGTAGGTCAGACTATTTCTGCACTTGTTCCTGCATTTAATGTAATTGAAAAAGTTGAGTGTTTAAAATACTTAACTGTATATACAATTTGTGATCAATGAACATTTAAAAAGAGTTTAGTTTTTATCCTGAATTACTCGTGCAAGCAGATTTAATAGATCTTCAAAATTGTGAGAGGTTTTGATAGTGTAAATAGGGAGAAATTGCCAGTAGCAGATGATGGATATTTAGCATAATTCATTAAGGGACCAAGGGGAGAAATGAGAAGTATTTTTATGAAACAAGTTATAATGATTTAGAATACATTGTGTGAAAGGGAGATGGGTGTACATTTGGTACATTTTGAGGGATTTGGATTTACACTTGCAAAGTGTAAACTAGTAGGATTAATTGGAAAGCTGCAACGAGTTGGCATAGGCACTGTGGGCCAAATGGCCGCCTCCTGAGATGTCTGATTCTAGAGCTGGCCAACATGTGAGTTTTTCTTTTCCAATAAGGGCTTGTTGTCTACTGATTTCATGTTGGAAGACCTAATGGCGGGTTCTGTTCCAAACAGATGGGCCTTGTGGGCCGCAAGCCTAATGGTAGGACGAACCATCAAGTGAATGCATTTATGTGACAGATTCTCATGCTGTGCTATTGAAACAATTTAGAAAAGTACGGGGAAAAAAAAAACTGGCAATCATCTCAACAGAAAATAAATCTGACACTACCCCAAAATGTAACCTGATGATACACCCAAATGCCAGGCAGTTTTTATATGACATTTGGTTACACCAAAATTACAATGGGTTTCTCTCTTTTTTTATGTTGCATTCATTTTGAGCATAACCTTTTGAAAGTCGAGGCAAGAAAACGTGGAGATCTGGCTTCACTTGTGAAAACTTTCTACTAAACCTGATTGACAATGTTGCATACAATTTCCACGCTCTCATTTAGACATCTTTCTCTTCCGCCCCACCTCCCGTGCATTGGGTTTCTGGAGTAGCAACTGTGTTAAACATGGTCAGCTGTAATATGTACTGAAGGGGGATTTTCTAGAATGGTTACAGTCTGAGGAGATCACTGTTATATGGACAGACTAGAGAAACTGAGATGTTAGAGCGGAGATGGCTCAGAGATTTGATGAGGTTTTTAAAATCATCATGGGTGAAATAAGTAGTGAGTGTTTCCAATGGCTGTGGGGCCAGTTACAAAGGGGAAGTGGATTTTACAGTGATTGGTCAAAGAGGCAGCTCAGCATGAGCAAGAACTGATTTGTGCATTGAGTGGTAGGATTTGGAAGGTCATTTTGATACCATGACACACAAGAGACTTGTGAGAAAGGTTATAGCTCACGGAATAAAAGCAGCGTGGGTATAAATTTGGCTGAATGATAGAAAACTGAGAGTAATGGTCAGTGAAGATATTTTGCCGGCTGGAAGGAGATTTGCATTAGAGTGTCCCAGGGCATTGTAGAAGAGATCCTTCCTTTTCCTGACATGTATTAATGATTTGGATCTTGGCGTTATGGGAAGTAATTTCAACGTTTATGGATGATACCAAACTTGGGAACATGGTAAGCTGGGAGGGACAAACTTCAGTAGGGCATAGATAGTGTGGAGCGAGTGGATAGGTGGCTGATGAAGCTCATTACAGAGAAATGTGAGGTATTTTGGAAAACAAAAAATGGACAGACAATATGAAATGGGCGATACCATTCTAGAGCTGAAAATGTGTCATTGGAAAAGCGCAGCAGGTCAGGCAGCATCCAAGGAGCAAGAGAATTGATGTTTTGGGCATGAGCCCTTCTTCAGGAAGATTTGAAATATTCATTCCTGAAGAAGGGCTTATGCCCAAAACGTCGATTCTCCTGCTCCTTGGATGCTGCCTGACCTGCGCTTTTCCAGCAATACATTTTCAGCTCTGATCTCCAGCATCTGCAGTCCTAGAATGATGTTGATAAATTATGAATTTTTAATTTTCTTTAAAGTACCCTATGTCACATTTTTATTGCCTCACCTTGACATTGATTTATTACCATACTCCCTTCCCAAAACCATTAAAAATGGATGTTTAGATTAGATTACTTTACAGTGTGGAAACAGGCCCTTCGGCCCAACAAGTCCACACCGACCGGCCGAAGCGCACCCACCCAGACCCATTCCCCTACATTTACCCCTGCACCTAACACTACAGGCAATTTAGCGTGGCCAATTCACCTAATCTGCACATTTTTGAAGTGTGGGAGGAAACCGGAGCACCCGGAGGAAACCCACGCAGACACGGGGAGAATGTGCAAACTCCACACAGTCAGTCGCCTGAGGCAGGAATTGAACCCGGGTCTCTGGCGCTGTGAGGCAGCAGTGCTAACCACTGTGCCACCGTGTTGCCTCCTCTCTGGATGAGTAGGTTACATAAAATATCTATCCAGTCCAGCTGAAGAAAGCTTTCATGAGGCTTTCAAATGTTGGTTGTCTTTATAAAGGCTGTCTTCTGAAGCTGCAAATTTGATGACCGTCTCGAAGCTTTTATGATTTGTGTCGTGTGAAGATTTTTTTTCCCTATGATGTACCCACGCTGTAGGGAAAGGCCTGGCAACAGGCCTCCTTGGCTGTTAATAATGGAAGATATAAACTGCAGGGGGTTTCTGCAAGGAGCTAATTTATTCTGCACAGTTGTGCCTTCTGCACCTTTTAATCAGCGAAGACATCTGGCAGTATGGTGCTGTGATGAGCAGCGCATTTAAAGTGCTTACACCCTAAAGATGCACATCATGCTGTTTCTGGCTGACAAAAACTTCCATCACCCAAGACAGAGGCGCATCCATTTCACAGGTCACGCCCACTCTCTCTGTTGAGGAAGAGCTGAGGATCTGCACTGACATCCTCCTCGTTCTGTTAGCCCTATTACAGGGTGTAGACTTTTTTTTTGTTGCTGGGAGATTAACATAAAAAGAGGAATAGTTTGGAACTGGGTATTGCAGGTTTTTGTTTTTCTAAGATCTTGGAGCCTCCCTCAGGGTGTGTTGGAGGCGGAGTGACACATGCTGATAGTTTTCATTCTCTCTGGTTTGCCTACGTTTCGAGTTGTTGGTGCTAGTCAGTTTAAAGGGTTGTTTCTTAGCCTTCATGATCCTATCGAACTGCGACTCCACTTTCAAGGAGCTATGAACCTACACTCCAAAGTCTCTTTGTTCCCTAGGACCTTACCATTAAGTGTATAAGTCCTGCTAAGATTTGCTTTCCCAAAATGCTGCACCTCCCATTTAACTAAATTAAACTCCATCTGCCACTTCTCAGCTCATTGGCCCATCTGGTCAAGCTCCCGTTGTAATCTGAGGTAACCCTCTTCGCTGTCCACTATACCTCCAATTTTGGTGTCATCTGAAACCTTACTAACTATACCTCTTATGCTCACGTCCAAATCATTTATATAAATGATGAAAAGTAGTGGACCAAGCACCGATCCTTGTGGCACTCCACTGGTCAGTTTAAGTTTAAATCCTGCCAAGCAGCTTGAGCAAATCTCCCTGCCAGTACATTAGTCCCCTTCCAATTCAGTTGCAATCCGTCCTCCTTGTACCAGTCTTATTTGTTCCAAATGCTACATCCATTTAAGTAGTGTGTCTCATTATAATTTTGTTCTCCTTTGAGACTCTATTTGCTGCTGTTTTTCGATGTTAAAGGTTTATAAAATCCTGAAGAGCATAAATAGGGTGAATATTCTTTTTTCTAGAGTAGGGGAGTCCAAAACTAGAGGGCATAGATTTAAGGTGAGGGGGGTGGGGTGAGAGAGAAAGATTTTAAAAGGAACTGAGGGGTAACTTTTTCACGTAGGGGGTGATGGATGTCTTGAATGAGCTGTCGGAGGAGGTGGTGGAGGTTGGTACAATTACAACATTTAAAAGGCATCTGGACGGGTATCTGAATAGGAAGGGTTTAGAGGGATATAGGCCAAATGCTGGCAAATGGGACTAATTCAGAATGGGATGTCTGATCAGTTAGACAAAAGGGAGTGTGTCCGTTCTGTATGACTCTCTGACCTTCAAGGTTTGATAACCTCCTTCAAAAGATTGTTAAATAAAGTATTACAAAGTTGCTATTTGTTGACCAAATTCTCTCCAACCGGTCATAGAGTCATAGAATCATAGAGATAAACAGACCCTTCGGTCCAACCCGTCCATGCCGACCAGATATCCCAACCCAATCTAGTTCCATCTGCCAGCACCCGTCCCATATCCCTCCAAACCCTTCCCATTCATATACCCATCCAAATGCCTCTTAAATGTTGCAGTTGTCCCAGCCTCCACCACATCCTCTGGCAGCTCATTCCATACACGTACCACCCTCTGCGTGAAAAAGCTGTCCCTTGGGTCTCTTTTATATCCTTCCCCTCTCACCCTAAACCTATGCCCTCTCGTTCTGGACTCCCCAACCCCAGGGAAAAGACTTTGCCTATTTTTGTGAGAGTTCTTTTTTTCTTCAGATTAATTTTGGCAGCATTTTTGTGTTGCCACATGCTTAATGCAATCTGCAATAAGTAAGCCCAGTTAAAGGCTTTTAGTTGTTTAGACGAGTGTTATGTTCCCTTGAATGTAGATTACAGAGTGGTCTAATTGAGGTGTTTAAGATGATCAAAGGAGTTTAAAGTTAGAGAGGAGCAATTTCCTCTAGTCTGGAGCAAGGAAGTATGATGCTGTATTATTCATTCACGAGACAAGGGCATCGCTGGCTAGGCCCAACATTTATTGCCCATCCCTATTTGCCCAGGGGGCGATGAAGAGTCGATCACATTTGCTGTGCGTCTGGAGTTACATTAGGCCAGACCACATAAGGACGGCAGTTTTCTTCCTTTTATAGGACACCAGTGAACCAGATGGGTTTTTCAGACAGTTGGCAATGGATTCACAGTCATCATTGGACTCTTATTCCCAGAATCTTTTTTGTATATTCCACCATCTGCCGTAGTGGGATTCGAATTCTGGTTCCCCAGATTATTACCTGGATTTCTGGATTAACAATCCAATGATAATACCACACGGTCATTACTTCCATGTTGTATAAAGGAAAATCTTGAACTCACTCCTTCAAAAAACTTCACAGTATGTCAATTGAAATTTTAAAAATGAGTTTGAGAGTTTTTGGTTCGACAGGGATATGAAGGGTTATGGAAGCTGTGGCTCATGGGTTAGAATACCTTTTGAGAGACGTGCTCTTGATGTCAGTGCTGTATCATGGCATGTGACCTGAGGTATAAAAGTCTCATACTCCACCCTACCTGGGGCTACCCGAAGCATGACACTCTGCTGGAAGCATGCTGCTCCGTTGTAATTGAATAGCTGAATGTTGGCCCAGGTTCTGATGTGCCTTTGATTGTAATATTTGTATATAGTAGCCAGTGTATGTTGGGTTATTCAATAACAGGATATATACTTGTATCTACATTCTAATCAACCTCTTCAGAGATGTTATTGCAGGATTCTGAAACCGGTGGGATTTGAACCTGGGCTTCCTAGCTCAGAGATAGGGGTGCTACCACTGCTCCCTATTCTGTAACTTAAGAAGCAATATATAAGCATAAAACCGCCTGTTTGAGGCAAAATCACATCCAAAATAATATAGTTATTCGGATCAACCTGTTCAGCCATACCTGGTGCAGGTGGGACCTAACATACCACAAAAGTCTTCCTAGAAACCAGTCGATATTTAATTTTTCCTTATTAACCCAATCGGCGATGTATTACACACATTTTAGTTTGCAGCTGGAGGAGTTAGCTCCTGGCTCAGAGTTAGGGGCAGCACCACCGCACTGTAGAAAATGAAGATAAGGGTGAGAGGTGATCCAATAGAAAGATGAAATAGACTTGTGGCTAAATTACTTATTCCTGTTGTGTGTTCTTGGCTTTACCAGGCAGTCCTTATATAGACAAAAAGCAAATATATGATTGATTTGCTAACCAAAGCTGGTCTGGAGCTTGTAATAATGACCCCACATTAGCTTCACCCCCTGGATTAGGTCCGAGGAAAGATCAGCGATGTTTCCTGCACCTGACCACTAGCCAGTAAATCAATGTGGGCATTGGATAAGGACAGGACTGGGTACAACTGTGATGCCAACCTTTCGATTCAAGGATCAGAATTGAATAGTGGCCACTTAGGAGAGTAAAATGGGCAACCCCTCTCCCTCCCACCCAGCCCCCTGCACAGTACCATTGGAACCATACCCCAGCAAGGAGACAGTATCCAGAGGACAGCACTATAATAATGAGAAATCCTTTTTAACCAATGCACAAACGACCAAAAGCAGTCCCATGGAATTGCATTGAATCTAGAGTACATCATTAGGCTAATCTGCCCAACAGTTTATGCTCCAAACAAGATCCTTTCGCTTTGCTTCATCTCACCTTAACAGTGTCGCTTTTCTATCCATCCTTGGTTATTGTCATTGTCCAGCTCTCCCAGGTTTCTGGTTTGTTTGAGTAGAGCCTGATGACTGAGTTCAGGACTCTCTCTTGTTGCTGTTGTAGTGCAGACTGACCATATACTATTATACTGGACAGAGAAGTGCTTGCATTTCACTCTGCTCACCACTGGCTCCCCAGCTCAAGTGTCTGAGGAACACTGGCTTTCAGAAAATTACTGGAAACAATGGCTAAAAATAGTTTCCAGTCTCTCAATCCTCTGGCGTATTTGTCCAAGTGAGAATTATTTCTTTACAGTCGTTTAGGAAAAAAAAATCCTTCCTCAATGGCTGATGATTAATGGCAAGATGACCCTAACTGAAATCACTGGTGACTGAAAGGCCACTCTTTAAAGTGCTCTTTATCCTGTTTACACTGGAGATTTCATCACAGGCACATGTAGGTATAATTAGGTTATCACTTTTCAGACCCGAACCTTGGTTTCCAAAACCAGAGTCTGAGGAGCCATGCACACCAGAACGACAGAGTTGCCAGTGTGTGCTTGTACGTTGTGGCCCTGTGCCCCATTGATTCGAACACAAAACTGCAGTAGTAGTCTCAACATGATGTAGCTCTTAAGCTCCTGACTAACATAGGCACTTAGACTTCATTCATGCAAGCAAGGATATATCTGCCCTCTGCCAAGCTGTGCATAAAAGAGGTGAATCTGTCAAGGAACCAAGAGCCTTTTCTGATTCAGAACCTGCAGAATGTGCATTTAATATCGAGGTGGATTCGTGACTGAATTAATTTGCTTGCTAATTTGATGTTGAGAGTGAAGATTAGATAGCACCAACCTCTCAGTAACGTAGTCAATACTTTTACAGTACAGTACAGCTGCTTTTTGGAATACGTACCACATTTCATTGCACACCGTACTGATACAGCACACGGACTTTTTACAATGAGGGATAGGACGACCTCTGACCCTCTTCGGCACTGGCCCAAGCATTTGGATCCCAGGTGTGGGCCATGACCCCTCTCAGAATTTTACCTCCACCAAACACCCCCCAGCTTATTCTGTGTATCGACAAGAATGATGTATAATGACCAGTTGGTTGTTATGTAGGTGAAGAAACCCCAGGAAGAGACCAGAGTCCACAGGAATCACAATAACAGGGTAATTGTTGAGGAGTCTGATATGGCTTTGGGAGGGAAAGGCTACAAAGGGAAAACAATGTGAATTTGATAAATATATCATGTTAAAATCTGAGATTTGTAAAAGGCTAGTCAAATGAATTTTAGGTATTTTCTAATCAGCTTGTTCAAAGATGTTATTACACATCTTCAGAGCAGGTGGAACTTGAACTTGGGCCTCCTGACTCAGAGTAGGGACACTTGCTTTTGATCTATAAATTGTTAACACCAATTACAAAAGTAGTTCTAAAGATGCTATCCCAAGAGCTCAGAAATAATAGTCTTTAGGCACCACAGGGTCTGGAAACCATTGTTTTAAAAAGCGCATTTTAATTTTAATTTGTTAACTTAAATTTATTGACTTCTGTTAGTGAACCTTTAAGGAGCTCGGCACCCTTTTAACCTGGTTTGAATTTGATTTATTTTATTCCACGGATTTTGAAGAAAAGAGAAACAAATCGCGTATCTGGTTAGCAGATGAGAGAGTCCTGAATTGGAGTCAGAATCATAGAGATGTGCAGCACGGACATCTGTCATGCCGACCAGATATCCTAACCTAATCTAGTACCATTTGCCAGCACTTGGCCCATATCCAGCTCATTCCACATACGTACCACCCTCTGTGTGGAAAAGTTGCCTCTTAGGTCCCTTTTATATCTCTCCTCTCTCACCCTAAACCTATGCCCTCTAGTTCTGGACTCCCCCATCCCTGGGAAGAGACCTTGTCTATTTACCCTATCCATGCCCCTCAGGATTTTGCAAACCTCATTGAAGCAGCTAGATTTCAGCAAAGGTACTAGTAAGGAGTTACAGTTGGAGAGAATGTGAAAAAGGAATACGTGTGTTGCCCTGCCTGGTCAGATGGGGACTCCCTGTGAGATCAGGGCTTCCTACAGAGTGGATAGCGGACTCCGAGGGAGCACAGGCCTAACTGGTCAGTCCTTGAGGCCTGATTCCTGCTCTGCTACACTAGATACCGATTGAAAGCAGGTCCTCTATAATTGAATTAGCTCTCATTGACACACAGAGGCAAGGCATAGTTGGACGGTACCAACCATCTCTGTCCCTAATGATGGATTCAGTACCTTCAAGAGAGAAAAGGGGATGGGGGAAAAAAAAAGAAAGAGGCAAAGATGATGAGTGAAACGTGAAAAGATTCCTTTTGCAGGGTTGTAAATTACAGTTTTCATTTGACACGAGAAATTTATATTGTAAAGGCTGATATAAAACTCACCCTGTGGCCACTCCAAGATATTCAAAGACTGTCTCAAACCGTGCTATGAGCTGGATTCATTGGGTTTGCTCAGCTCCCTGTCAGTAGTAATATATAATAGTTTTAGGTGGTGTATTAACTGCTGTTCAGCTAATAATTAAGAAGGAAAAGTTCCTTCCTGAAGGAGCTGACTCAGAGATTCATTTGCTCAGAGGCTAATAACCTTCTAGTCTCCCACTTCTCATTGCCTTGCGAGTGAGAGCTGGTGATCACATTACTGACTTGATCAAGTCCTTGTCCAGTGTCCATGCCCAATCATGTATTCATCAGCAAATACACAGGGGCAACAAGCCTGGCTGATTTGATTATTTTCCCCACCGTCCACTGTCTGGATACTCTGCCAAGTACAGCAAAACAAGTCTTGTCATATCGTGCTTTAATTGATTGAACAGGGGGTTGGAAAGCGAGGTACATCATGACTGCCTAGCAGCTGGAAAGCTTTGTAATTATTTTAAAACTGTCTTTCAGCTTCTACATGTCCGTGTTGGTTGTGGTGGAAGTAGCCTCACTGTTACCGTCGCTGCTTAATGGCTTTAGTTTGTATCTTTTTGAGGCGACATTGTGAAGCTGCAGCGTTAGTGTCATTTTGTCAGTCAGACCAGTGGCTGCAGACAACTGAGGTAGCATTCCCATTTGCCCCTGCTGAGGCACCTTTAACCCCTTGGCCACCCGCAGGTACTATCTGTCCAGCCTGTGACTTGAAGCTCACGAGAGCACAGCCTTCACCCTGAATGTGTGTGCACCCTGTCGGCCACGTGCTGACTGCTTAGGTCTAATGATATTTTGTCAAAACTTGTTCAGATAATCTTGGTTTAAAGGCTGGAACATAAGAGTAATTGCTCCTGACCTGTACTCCGTCACTTCTGGTAATGTCAGGACTTGTCTTAATTAATCACTTGCAGCGAGCAGTCTTTGTCATTTCCTGTGGAGAAAGGAATCTGGGAGAGGCACTTGTTTGCAAATGTTTGAGCAGCATCCAATTGGGAAGAACCCTTATCTGGACACTCCCAGCTCGAGGTTGGTGTCATCTTCCCAAGAACCTTGGCATTGTCAGTGAGACCATCGCGTGCCCCACCTGGAGGATTGTCAAGATTGCACTGATTCTCAATAGGGTGTAGAGCTTTTCGCTGAGTGGGGAAAGGGATTAACTCTGTAAAGATATTAGAACTGATTGTGCTGTCAGTTGCAGATGACCGTTGTAGATCTCCCCTCAGCCTTACCCTCTTCCTTCAGACCTCCCAAATGTCTCGTTACATCTGCAAACGGTATGGAACAAGTGCGTTTCTGTAGTTTGGCTCTCCAGGACTTTTTTCCCTGGAGTGTAGAAGGTTGAGGGGTGACCTTATAGAAGTTTTTAAAGTCACGAGGGGCATGGATAAGGTTAATGGTAGGTGTTTTTTCCCTAGTATGGGCGATTTCAAGAATAGGAAGCACATTTTATTTAAGGTAAGAGGAGAGAGTTTTAAAACCGATGAGGAGCAAAGTTTTTACACAGAGTGGTTTGTGTGTGGAATGAACTTCCTGAGGAAGTGGTTACATCCCCCAATGTTTAAAAGATGCTTAGATAAGTACATGACTCGGAAAGATTTGGAGGGATGTGGGCCAGGAGCAGGCAGGTGGGACTAGTTTAGTTTGGGATTATGTTCGGCATGGACTGGTTGGACCGAAGGGTCTGTTTCTGTGCTGTATGACTTTGTGTGGGAAATATTTATTTTTAAGTATACCTATTCAGGTTCACTTAACATGAAATTTTAATACAATATTTATTCATTATTTCAAATGATCAAACTACTTTTATATATTGTATATACACAATAGGATCCTTTCAAGTAACCAAATACTTATTCCATGTTTTTAATATGCAGTATGTACAGAATCAATATAGGGATGCAGTGTAGTTGGCAAATTCCACTTGAGAGTGGATAAGAGTCCGGTATATTCTGTGTTGTACTTTTGTGAGCAGTGTTCGGAACATGACATCACAGCCCGGTATCTCCAAATGATCATTTAGTTGGGTTACATTAGGGTCACAGACTGAGTACTAAACAATGGGTTTTTAAAGTGTGCATGCCACAGAGGTGCAGAGAGGAAGTCAGAACCTTAGCTGATGTAAACTAAAGTGCGATAGCATCTCCTAAGGAATCTGCTGCTCACTAGTGGAACTGGGAAAGACTTTAAACATCCAGAGGTGATTGAATTGCCAGATGATCCATTAGTTGCTTGGCTCCAAGGCATTTAGATCAGAAGTCCAGAATGTTTTGATATTTGCTGCCTTCAAAATGTTTTGCGGGAATGTTATGTGGATGTTTCATAACTTGTTTGTATGTTAATCAGCTACTCTGGAGCTGTAAAATCTTGGGTCCTGTTATGTTTCTGTAAGTTTCACATTGACTCATTGTGATCTGCTGGTCCTCTACTACCTTCCATTTCCTCTGCATGTTGCAGGGAGAGGTTACCATGTGGGCTTTCTCCTGTCAGTCATTTCACAAGGGCACAGAGTAGGAACCTGAATGAACTGACTAGGGTTTGGAAAGCACTAAGTGGTAGGTTGGAGGATACTGATTCAAAAGGGATATGGGAAAAATGCAAGAGAGTGGAGCAAACTGGATGTCCTTTTGGAAGGGCTCATGTAGAGTTATGAGATAGTTAGCCTCCCTTTGTATTGATCTGTACTGCCTGAAGACCCCTCAGCTACAATGGTTGATAAATGATTCTTGGGTTTATGTCTCTGTTCCTTTTCTGGAAGTTGTCTCCATGCTTTGGTCACTTTGTGAGAAGGAGCAGTTCCTGTTATCCATCCCAAATTTATACTGTGCAGCATGTAATCCACGTTTCAAGCCACATTTAACTCACATTTTAGAGTAATTTCCTTGCTTCACATGAGATATTCCGTTTAGGCATATTTTATTAGATGTCTGCTCTTAAGGTTGAAGAGCCTGAGTTTCTCCATTCTTTTTTCATAACCGAAACCTTGAAAACTAGGATAATCTTTCTGTATCTCCTCTCTGCTCCAAGACCTAGTGTCTTAGTGTAGGTTAGCTACCAGAACTGACCATTCAGTTAGCCCTTCTTGAGGGAGGTCAATATTCAATGCCTACCCTTTGCCTCACTGAGGACATCATTAGCTAAAGAGCGCTTCTGTAAATGAGCTGCGCTCTCTCCGAAACCACCTCGGTTGCTGGTTAAACAAATTTGCCTTTGTGTCATGTGAAACTCAAATTTAAAATGAAAGGTTACTCCAGTTTGAATTTCAAGACCTTGCTTTCATTTACTCAATCATTGTACTTAATCTGTCTTTTATGATGAGAAAAGACTTTTAAAGTAAAATCTTTTCCTGTAGATTTATCTCATTGGCTTTCCAATTGAAGAAATCAGCAATTGGTAATTACAGACTTAAATGGACAAAATTTTCACTGCAAAATGGAAAAGAAGTGTCATTTAATGTGCTGCGCATTCTGCATCATTGGAGTAACAATTGCTTTAGCTCGCTGGGTTTGTAGTCTTCTGCATGTCCATAGGGTTGTAAATGGCATGGATAGAGCGAAAAGTATGAGGCTTTTTCCAAGAATGGAGGAGTCAATTACTCGGGGACACAGGTTCAAGATTTGATTTTTTTTTTTAAATTGTCATGTGTACCTAAGTACAGTGAAAAGCTTTGTTTGCGCGCATTACAGCATAGTAAGCAAAGACATGCAGATCATAGGGTGAAGAACACCTGGAGAGAGTGAGGCGTGCAGGTTACACTGCACAGGATGTGCGCAAGGCAAGAACAATAACAAGATCAACATTATTTGAAATTAGAGAGTCCATTCATTAGTCTAATAACGACAAGGAAGAAACTGTTCTTGAACCTGCTAGTGCGTGTTCAAACTTCTGTATCTTCTGCCTGATGGAAAAGGTTGTAGGAGAGCATTACTCGGGGGTGGTTTGGGAGGGGGGGGGGGTCTTTGATGGTGTTGGCAGCCTTTCCGGGGCAACGAGCTGCGTAAATGGAGTCAGTGGATGGGATTTTGGGTGATGGTCTGGGCTGTGCACGCCACCTTCTGCAGTTTCTTACGGTCCTGGGCAGAGCAGTTGCCGTATTAGGCCATCATGCACCCAGACAGTATGGTGCATCTGTAAAAGTTGGTGGGAGTCCTTATGGATATGTCGAATTTCCTGAGTCCCCTGAGGAAGAAGCGTTGATGCACCTTCCTGACTGTTGCATTTCCATGGGAGGTCCATGACAGCTTGTTGATTATCGCCACTCCGAGGAACTGTGGGGTGGGGGTGGGGGGCGCTGTGGAGTTTAAAAGAGGTGTGTGAGGCACACTTTTCTCTCAAAGGGTGGTGGAAGATGCTGCTGAAACCAGATACAATAGCAACATTCAAGAAGCACCTGGAGGAATACATGAATAGGAAGGGAATAGAGGGATACTGATCCTGTAAGACAGTTTTAGTATTGATGGGCAAAATATGGCAGCACAGTCTTCGAGGGCTGAAGCCCCTGTTCCTGTGCTGTATTGTTCTTTGCTCTCTGTTGTATGTATTCTTACATCGGGGCAAAACTGCACAATCACTTCCCTGCACAAAGGTGTCACTGCACAGATTTGCTCTCTCTGCCACTTTGAGATTCTGCTCTATTCTGGATACAAAGGAACACCAGAGAGAGGCTAAAATTTACACACTGAAATGTTACCTTTTCTACATGAAATTACATCTACAAACCATGAGTATCATATCCCCCTTTATAACCTGTAGATCCTAGGTATCTCAGTGTGTTGCAGTGAGCAGCTGAGGCAATGCTGACAAATGCAGCCCTTTAAGAGCAGGAAAATGCAAGACATTAATCCACACTGAAGAAGACACCATGTTGAAGCTAGTAGTACACTCTGCTGTACTGTGGTTTTCAGCAATTTAGAAAATGCAGCTGAACTGGAGTGGACTTTCTTAGAGCTATACACTGAAAGATTCAGATAGATGTCAGTGTTTTGTTTGATATACATCATGCATTTTACTTGAATCCAATGCATGGGAATGTGTGGAACCCATGAAACACTGTAACCAAGGGAGGAGTAATATCAAAGGTACCACCTCATGCTGGCATTGGAGTAGCTGCTGATATCTCTGGATGTATCAACTTTGTCAAACAGCAAATGGGAAAAAGAATTAGAAACCAGAAGAATTAGAAAACTTAAAAGCATGCTGAAGTAAAAGCAATTATTTCTCCATATCTTGGCGTGGTAGTACATTACACAATTTTTAATTTAGATCTGTAATATTGTACAAGTGCACCAATGAAAAGACAAGTCATTAAATATAAATCAAGACATTTTTAATCAAGGTAGTTAAAATTCCTTTTGGGGGAACTCCATGTTGTCTGTAAAGGAACTAATTACTATTAAGTAGAACTTTAATTAAAGTGGTGACTTCAGTTTGAAGCAGCCCAAAGCTTTATGAGCAGCAGGACGAATGGAAATCAGAATGGAACTGGACTAGAGTAACCAGGGTCACAGTCGGGTAATTTACATTCCATTTCAGTACATGGGACTTTGGGCTTTTTACTGCCACTTAGAATTGTGGATGCATCTTCAAACAAAATGCTAGTTTGATCAACACTGCTGATAAGAAGGCATGCATCAGGAATACATTGTCTCTGGGCCAGACATTATGTTAGGGAAAGGGAAGATTGAAAGAGGGAGGATGCTGCCTTGGGTGGTCGCCATATTGGTCATCTGGTGTGCGTAGTTGAAAATCTTTGTAAAACCACATGAACTCGGAGACAGGATTCTGTGTCACTTGGGTTACGTTTTGTAAGGTATGTAAAGTATCAGCTCCAGCAACGTTCATCCCTCGCAGTCCGAATCACCACTCCACTTTTAGACAGGCAGCGAAGCTGATATTTGTGTTCACGTTGCTATTATCATCCCTGTCCCTAAATGGCTCTATCTGTGATAACAGGAGTCAGAGACTCCTTATTAATTGCTGTGCTGTTTTCTGTTCATGTTAAAAGATTTCTGTTTGTGAATAGTTAGAGATAATGAGAGAGTACTCCATTTGGCAGGATATGATTGGTGATGGCTTGCAAGGATTTGTTTTGGAACTCATCATTCACTGGATTAACTACATGGACTTTGTGATAGAAAGCCTGATGCACAACTTGGTGATGACCTACCCATTAGGTAGCATTGCAAAAGGCTAAATGGAAGTTAGCTTAATAGATGAATGGTCAAAAATGCGACAAAGGGACAGTGTGGGGAAAATGGGAAAAATCCACTTTGGACGTATAATGAACCGATGTCTACCTAAATGGTTTTTAAAAAAACACAGGTAAAACTGGAGGTCTGCAGAAACATGGCAGCCATGTAAATCAATCTTTAAAATAGCATGAAATGGAACAGAAAATAATGGAATCCTGGCCTTTATAGTTATCCCTTGTATTAAAGTTATAATATTACAGCTATACAAATCCTGGTCAGGTCATATCTGGAGATACTGTACTCTGTTCTGGTAAGCACACCTTTGAAAGGATATATTGGCTTTGGAGGGAATACCGTGTAGATTTACTAAATGATGCTTCGATTCCAAGGATTAAGGTGTAAGAAGTGATGACATAAGTAAGCAATGTATGTTTCATTGAATTTAGAAGATTAAAGGGTTATTTGATTGAAGTTTTCATGGCACTGATGCTCAATCAATTGTTAATTTAAATCAGAGGCTCGGGGTTCTTCTGGTGCAGTAGTAGTGTCCCTACCTTTGAGTCAGGAGGCCTGGTTTCAAGTCTCACCTGCTCCTGAGGTGTGTCACAACAGATCAGGGCAGCTTGATAATTTTTTGTTAATCAAAGACATTAAGGGATTGCAACTCAGATGGTCATATTGGGTTGGGCCACAGACTAGTCCTATCTCATAGAATGGCCGATTGAACATACTTGATGGCCCGAATGGCCTGCCTATGTTCCTAGTCTGTCTTGAAATCCCCTCTGGTAAGTGCTGTATTGCCACACGCCCTTACTCTGTATGAGGAACGTTGCTCCAATAGATGGCAATTTTACAATAGACATCCATTCTGGTTGACTGCACCAGCTTGGTTCATGTTAAGCAGGACATCCTCTGCTAAATAAAATTTCCAGGATTTAAAATCTTCTACACCAGTCGTTTTATAGTTTTTTTTAACCCTGCTTTCTCGAGAAGCAGCAAAGGGTTATTGAAGGGCTATTTTAAAAGGGATTTAATTTGAATAGAAGCTTTATTTTTAGAAACCCCACTCGCTTGTAGTTTCCACTGGGTTTCTCCATTTGGTCACCATAAAGACCATGGTTAACAGCAAAGAGAGACCGTTGTGGTGAGGAGGGGAGGAGCTCCCTGTGTTTAGTTCTGTCTCCTACCCGGCCTTAGCTGTCAGTCACTGGGCAGCTGCAGCAACTGTGATCTGTTGCTCTACAGTTTGGAATTCCAAACATATATGTAACATTGCAATGGTATTAGCTGTTACTGTAACAGCAAGCAACCACTTGGACTTAAAAAGATTCATTCTAATCGCAACTAATGGACAAACAGCGATGGAATGTTTCATCGGCTCACATACTTTTAATACTTCAGACGCTGTCCCCAAATAAAACTTTGGAGTTTGGTATGAACACTCTCACACTCTTGTCTGTTGCAATTAGAAATATTTCTTTCCAGTGCTGTGAACATAAAAGGCACTGCTATCCTTGTATTTGCTTTTCTGTCTGCTCACTCTGCGTTTAAATGTTACAAGCTGCTAAAACAGAATCTCTCTTCACTCATCTCCTCTGTCCTCTCCATTGTTTGATCCCTCTCATCTTCATTTGCAATGCTTGCGACAGATGCTTAGCAAGGCTTTCCATTCTGTCAGGGACTGCTCAATGAAAATAAATCACAATTAGGTCTGATCAGAATATTTAACTCCTCTGTACGGCCACTAAGATGGATAAAACATTTTGTGATTGTTTAAATGTTATAGGATGCATTTAGCAACTAGAGTGGGCAGTGAATTATTTGCAACTTGTCTGGGACAAACCTTTCAGATTAGATGGATGTTTCACAGAAGGATTTCACTTTGCAGTATTTTGGTGTATTAGTGATATTAATATATTGATTTAATTCCCCCTTTCCTGCCCACTATTGTTCTCCAGTATTGAACTGGATGCAATGGTGATGGTGATTTTTTTTTTTCTCCATTCTATCCCTATCAATCCCTAAATATGGACAAAATAGGGCAAAATCTGTAATTTATCAACAAAATTTAAAATGCTGACATGATTGGAGAATTGGATTCATAGCCAAAACTGTATATAGGATACATCATCAGTCCCCACTGCCCTTAAAGTACTTCATTGCTATTGACAATCCTGGAACAATTATTATGTCACTGTGAGTGATAGTTTGGCTGTGCTCTTGTTGTTAGGTCAATAGCAGATCTTCTTAAGAAACCTTTTCTGTAGAATTGTAAGTACGGCATACATGAAAATACAAGTGAATGAACATGTTTGTACTTATGTAGCAACTTTCATTTCTTCAGGGCATTCCAAATCTCTTTGTTAGGTTCTTTTCCCAAGATTTCACACACGAGATGCAATTCACACACATCAACTTGTGCAAACAGTTAAAGTTTATTAAAGCCTGTACAAGCTAGGTGACCCCCTTTTGACCTTGTTCACAGGTGTGTGAAGTTGAGTCAAAAAGGGCCTGAACAAAGAAAACGCATCCCCTTTATAGAGGTCAGTTGGTAATGCTGACAGATACTCTGGCTACTCTCTCCCACTCACCACCCCCCCCCCCCAGCCAATAACCACATGTTACTCCCGGTACAATGATAGGATGAGATCATCCTGAGAGATAATGCAAACGTAAATGCCCTAATCCTGGGGAATCATTCTGCAGACAATTTCCTGACCCAGTGATTCCCCAAGACAACGTAGGTGTGATATGTCCTAGCTTCGGGGGATGGCTATGAAAGCATTTCTGAATGAAAGGCACTGAATGCAAGTTTAATTTGATGATAGTAGTTGAGTAGTAACAAATGATTGTCTAAATGGAGTGGAGTCATCCACATTCCTGCATGACTGTCATCCCCACCCACTTATAGAATGTTCAGTCAGTGCAGTTTAGCCCTTTAATGTTGCATTAATGTCCAGAGAGATATTCCAATTTAATCTTTTAACATTATACCTTCATTGCTGTTGAGAGAGTTCTGAAGTACGGATGTTGGTGTGGTGTAGGGAAGCAAGGCAAAGAAATCTGTGCACAGTATTGCATCATGAAATAGTAGTAAGATAATTGACCAGTTAATCCGTTTCCATGGTGATGGCTATGGGAGCAGTGTCTGTAAGATGCTGGCAGATCTTGTCCATTATGCCTTGAAAGATTCCTTGAGTTGATGCATTGGGACTTGAACCTTTGACACACAAGCAGCGATTATATTAGATTAGATTACCTACAGTGTGGAAACCGGCCCTTCGGCCCAACGAGTCCATACCGACCCTCCGAAGAGAAACCCACCCAGACCCATTTCCCTCTGACTAAAGCACCTAACACTATGGGCAATTTAGAATGGCCAGTTCACCTGACCTGTACATCTTTGGACTGTGGGAGGAAACCGGAGCACCCGGAGGAAACCCGCACAGACACTGGGAGAATGTGCAATCTCCACACAGACAATCACCCAAGGCAGGAATCGAAGCTGGGACCCTGGTGCTGTGAGGCAGCAGTGCTAGCCACTGAGCCACCATGCTGCCCTCTTTGTTAGCTCCAAACCAAACTGATACTGAAAACCAATTCTGGCTGTTTAATCATTTCACGGACTTGCCAGCTTCTCAACAGTAGTTACACCTCAGCAACCACACGTAGACATTTTTCCATTGGCTGGTTTATTCTGTAGAGGAAATGGCTGTGTCATTGTATTTGAATAGTTTCAGCTGAATAGTTGCCTGTTTCTTGTTTCAGTCTGTGATGTTTGCCTAATGTACAAGGTCGAGTAATGCTGGAAAGGAGCAGAGTTGTTGGCACTCTTCAGTAATTGTTTTATAACTTTTAATTGAGTTGACTTCTAATTTGTACTGCTTTGGACTAGAAATCACGTGACACAAAATTGTTGAAAAAAATGCTGAAACGTGTAACTGATTGTGATCTTTCCAAAAATAAAATGATTTTCAAGCATGACCGAGCAGTAAAATCACGGCTGCTCCTGGGTTTGAGTGAGTTGTTTATCACAGTGTGTAACCCAAAGGGAGTTATGCACTGGGCCACAGGAATAGACCCTTCAACCCCTAGACACTATCCCACCATTAATTTAGATCATGGCTAATGTCTCCTCTCCAGTTACCCACATCAATTCCATTTTCTTTAGTAACTTTATCCCAACAAAGGTTTGCCAGTCTCACCATTGACATTTTCAGTTGACCTATCCTAACCTATTTTTTGAGGTGTTTGAAGAAGATTGTTGCTATTGTTCTGTGTACCTGAAGCACCATGTGTTGTTATTTGCAGGAACACTGAAAATACAGGACAACCTCCTGGGAGTAAGAAGCCTCACTTTATTAACTTGTCACAGTCTATTACTTAATTTTTTTGATAAATGCATTGAGTACTTGCCTGCCAATTAATCTGACACCACTGGTGTTAAGGTCAGGTCTCAGTGATAGGCACAGTTGTTCACGCCTCTCCCTGTTAAATAGAAGGGCAATGGAGAGGGGAACACCAATATTTAAACAGTTAGTGAAGAATTTCCCGATTTATAGATGGAGGTGGGTGATCATCTGGGAAATAGTAACTTAAACTGTATTGGTTTCTGAATGGGAAAGGGTTTGCCTTTCAAACTTTCATTAGTGGAAAACATATAATGTGTTGGAATCTTCAGTCAGTAATTTCTCTTTATCCACAAAATGCACTTTTTGGTATGATTTTCACTAACAACCATTGTCGCACGTTTGTCGCCCTTTAGCCTAAGGTGCAAGTGTCACTTGTGGCTCCCTCAGCCCATTCCAGTCAGAATTAACTCCCTCAACAATACATTGTGTAAGGGCCTGAAAGGATTAGTGCTGAGATGTGCCTTAAGCACTGTCCCAAGAGGATTAATGAGGTATGGATTTGTGGGCACAATGGCCTCCAATTTGATGGGAGTGAGATCTGACATCTGGCCCTCCTCAAAGTCCCCGTGATAACAGGCCAGATCATCTGAGCAGGAAATACCCAGGTTCCAATTCTGTTGGGATATAGTAAAAGACCTGGCATCTTAAGGTGAGCTCTCCTCCCCTCCCCCCCACCCCCACCCCTCCCTTGAATTTCCTGGTCAAGAGCCTTCTCACGTGACAAGTAGCAGAGATGAATCTACAAAAACAGGAGTGAGGAGGATCCTGAGGAAAGCAGCAATTGTGCATCCTGTCAATAAAGAGCAGGCAGTCAGGTCAGTGGGTGAGTGCTTCGGTTAGCAACCGGGTCAGGTTTGGGGTGATGGCCGTGTCTATGAAGGATTGACACAAATGTGCAAATACTGAGCCTGGTAGGAGCTTAGGGTGGCGTGGTGGGTTTGTTGGGGAGGTGTGGGGTCTGGGGTCAGGAGGGATAGTTGGGGTGTCACTGATGAATTAGGGTTCTGTTTCACAGTTACCCAGGAGTAACAGCAAATATTACTCGTCTAACTTTTTTCTTCGGCATCCATTAAGCTTAAGGAAGTTGAAAGATACTCACTCAGAGTAACCGATCCAAGGAAATTTAAACTTCTGGGTGATTTCTGTGGTTCAGCTGTGATTACGTCCCTGCGTGCACCTCCAATATAAGTTGCTGCCATGATTTATCTTCCTACCCAACAACAACTTCCATTTGTACAGCGCCCTTGAAGTCGCAAACATCCTAAGCTGCTTCACAGAAGCAGAATCAAACAAAAAAAAGTTAAGCTGCGAACGGAGGGAAATTTTGATGAGCAAACAAGTGTTTGTCCAAAGAGTTGAATTTAAGCAGAATGTTAAAAGACGGTAAAATCGACAGGTTTAGGGAGTAAAGGCCAGAGTTTAGGGAAACGTCTCTCTGTATGGAATAAGCCATTGCTGGAGTCCTGGATCATTTGTTTACAGCAGGAAGAAGGAAGTGAGAATCAACTTATACTCCATTGTCAGATGCAGAAATTATTAGATTTAAGCAAAGTGCCTGGCAGATTGAACATCAGTCCCAGGAAGGCCCCAAATTCCAATCCAACATTCCTGTTATAAGCTTCTCAAGCAGTTCTATCCTCACAGGTTTCGGTTTGATGAGCTGATAACAAAGTCCGCTGTTGCACCTTGGTGCCATAGGTCTGTGATGAGTGAAAGATCTTAATTGATGGGTAATGGAGGCACAGTACGTTGGCAAATTGGTGTTAAATCTACTGTGAATGGGTGCACAGAGCTCAGAGTTGCACAGTGTGAATGAACGAAGACGTACCCCACCCAACTAATGACCTGATAAACAACAAGTCACTGATCAGGAAGGAGGAGACGCTTTTTTCAACACGAGCAAGTTGATGAAAGTGCGAACTGTTCAGTGTACAGGTGTGATCAGCAGCATCCCAGGACAGCAGCAGGCTATTTTTCTGTGGGATGTGGGTCTCACTTCATGTGAGGCCTGACTGATGACATTTCCATCTTTCACGTAGGGCGATTTTTTTTATTTGAGTAGACGAATTACCAACTCTTTCATCAGAAACCGCCCTGATAAATTTATTAAGATCCTTTTGTTTTCTTTGTCTCTGTTTCCTGTGACTCAGTAAATGCAGATAATCACAGTTTATTGAGTTGTTTTAATGAGTAATTGTATCCTGTTGTGGTTCTGCACATGTTGTTCTCCAGATCTCCTGTGCGTAGTAATGAATCAATAGAACCACCAAGCTAATAGGGAGGCATCCTACCAATACACTGGCACCTTCTCTCAGTCACCTCACTCCTCTACTGCAGAGAGCTCTGTTATAACTGCACTGTGCATTTATCTGGGTGCTGTGCTCCTCTGAATTAGTAATGATACTCTCCAGATTGAATCAAAAATGCACACTTACACTTCTTTACAAATACAAAAAAACAAAGGTTTTGATGGTTAAAGCCACACACTACACCTGATTTTGAGGTTAAAAACAATGACTGCAGATGCTGGAAACCAGATTCTGGATTGTGGTGCTGGAAGAGCACAGCAGTTCAGGCAGCATCCGAGGAGACGCTCCCTGAACTGCTATACTCTTCCAGCACCACTAATCCACACCTGATTTTGATACCAGGTGGCAGATTCAATTCTAGTCCCCACCAGCTTTCTGTGACCATTGTCAGAGCCTGCACTCTGGGTATCAACTGAAAGGGCGCTGAGTAAGAGGGACGCAGCTGGTTGCAGCAGGTGGTAGAGAAAGGAAATGTGGCAGTCGGATTCCGAATCCTCTGCCAGTTTACACGTGTACTGCAGCCAAATTGCTGGCTTGAAGCTGACCATGGACAACAGTCTGTCAGGGCCATCAACTCTGCTGAAAACTATCAGTCTGAGTGTATTTCCAGTCACTCTAACCTGTGAAATCAAATGCCTTGAGACCAGGGACTCATCTCCCGGAAGTAGCAACTCTCTCAATATTGTTCATTGTATCATTAAAGCTTTGACAGTGATACCACTGGCACTGGGCCCTGAAGATAAAAGCTAGAAGATTCTGTTTGTCAGTGTGTACCAACCATGGTGAAGACTGGACTGCACATGACTTCCTCTAAGCTCAAAGCTCTTGAGAGCTTTTGCAATTAAATTCTGACCTTGGTCCTTTGACAAAACAATCGTGCAAAGTTGTAAAGGCAAAATGCTGAAATAATCAATTCTGTTTAAGCAGAACATCTGTGCTGTTGACCAGCACTTTGCAGCTCCTTTTCATTAATACTGTTTGAAATTATATGGTATGGACAGTTCACATTTACTGTGAAGAGCAGGATGAGAATTACCTGAGATTTCTAAAGCACCCAGGCTGCTACACAATGTAAACTTTTCCAAGCAGGTGCTTTTGATTGGCAATTTCTACAACTTCAACACGGAAATGTAAATACATGTATTCCAAGGCTGTGTTGATCCCAAGTATTTTTCTGCCTAATTAGGTACTTCTGCTGCATCGTTGCTGTGTGGTAGGAAACACAGCAGCCACTTTGCATACGGGAACGTTGCACAACCATCGATGTGTTGATGACCATTTTAGTCACATTGGTTGAGAGATCCACTTTGGGCAGGACATTGTGTGATGATCCATCCCTGCCCCTCTCGTGGTATGGGATCTATATGTCAATAAAAGCAAATTACTGCGGATGCTGGAAAATCTCAGCAGGTCTGGCAGCATCTGTAAGGAGAGAAAAGAGCTGACGTTTCGAGTCTAACTGACCCTTTGTCAAAGCTGCTTTGACAAAGAATCACGTTTCGAGTCTAACTGACCCTTTGTCAAAGCTGCTTTGACAAAGAATCACGTTTCGAGTCTAACTGACCCTTTGTCAAAGCTGCTTTGACAAAGAATCAGTTAGACTCGAAACGTCAGCTCTTTTCTCTCCTTATAGATGCTGCCAGACCTGCTGAGATTTTCCAACATTTTCTCTTTTGGGATCTATATGTCAACTTGGGGTCAAATGAGACGGAACTTTAATGATTTATTTGGAAGACAGCACCTCGGACAATGTAGTGCTCCACCAAAGCTGGAAGAGTACAGCATAATAGGCACGTTCCCATCTTAAAAGTTTTTTTTGGAATAATTATGCCCTCATAAGTTATTCACTTGCCCTGCGCCACCTGGAACATATTTAGCAGGCCAAGGATGAATTCTACTCCCTGAGTCACTCATCTTGTTCTGTTCTCTGCCTAGCTTCACCCTGTTGGTTCTGAGGCCTGCTCACAGCCTTCCAATTCAGTGGGAGGCTGGGAAAGTTTTTCTTCAGTTATAACAGGAAGTGCAGATGAAGCCGTCCAGACAAAACAGCAATGAGGCTAATTTTTGTTGGCGCACCTAGAATGTATTTGAAATGGATCACAAAACAAAAACTGCTCAACTGTTGCAATTATCTGCTGACCTTGTGGTGGGGGTATTTCTCACAGAATTGGTGCTGAAGGAACCAATACGATTTAGCCAGAAGAGGTTGCGTTTATCAGTATCATACATTCCTTTAATTAAATTTGTTTGAAATGTTAGAATGAAGCATTGTCCGTCTATAGACCAACAGTTGAAACTTTCTGTTCTGGTTTGCAATATAAACAAAATTATCCATCTAGAGCCAAAAAAAAAGTTATTTAATTGCACTGTGAAATGTTTCAGGATATTTTGAAGAGATGTAATTAGTCACTATATAAATGCAGGTTCTTTCATAATCAGTACTCTGGTTCATGAAGTAGGAGTAATTTTTTGGACTTTGTATTTTTGATAGGGAACTGACTGGAAGACTGGGGTATGCATGCTGATTAATTTCTGCTTAAGATAAAAATATTATCTGACCTAACTGTTGTGCATCTTGCTTATGTCCGACAGTCATGGGTTTTATGGCGCATAGAACCTGTGTAAATGGAGAGAAGTATAACAATGTCAAGGCTCGGGGGTAAAGTCCTCCTCCGTCAGTCATTCGAGTTATTTTCTACAAATCATCCTTTTGCAGCCTGTTTTGTCAGTGTTCCCCAATACCTAGTGATCAGGGATTAGATCAAGTCTCTTCAGACTGCAGAGATCTGTATAGTGTATTTTCACGTAAAGGATAGATCAGTGTAAGAGTGGTGGGCTGACAGGTGTAAAGCTTTACTTGAGTTTATAAATCTATCTGTAGGCCATGGGTTGGCCTTCCTACTGCTGTGCACAGCAACTGAGGCGAGTGGAATTTCGTGTAGCTTCTCTCTTTGCATATCTGATGGTAAACGAAGAATCTTCAGTAAGCCAAATAAGTTTGTTAAGCAGCATGAGTCCGTTGTTTGTGGTGGTAAGTAGTTTAGTCCAAATGATTAACAACACAGAACCTTTGGTATATGACACCAACACTAACTGTAACTGTGTTGTTGCTGTGTATTCAAACCTAAATTCAATGTTCTTCCCAATGTCTGAAAATCAAATCTTACAATACAGAAGGAGGACCCTCATGCCACACTGACTCTTTTCAAAATATTTTCTAGTACAGCGATGTTGTTGCACAGCTTAGCAGCAGATGATGTGAAGTTGAGCCTCCTGGCTCAGACTTAGGGACACTGCCACCACACCACAAGAGCCTTCCAGACTCTTTCATCTTTAATAATGCAGAGATGTTATTACAAACTTCTGGGGTAGGTGGGACTTGAACCCTGACTCCTGGTCAAGAAATAGGACTGCTGCCACTGTGTCATAAGATAACCCTCTTACAGACTCCTTGAAAGAGTATCTAATTAATCCCATTCACCTGCTCTTTCAGCATAACACTGCAAACGTTCACCCAACTAGGTTTTAAAAAAATATTAAACCTGCTTTCACTATCCTTGAAGACATTGAATTCCAAACAATAACAACTCACCATGTAACATTAAAAGAATCTTTTCAGCTCCCCCCATTTTTGCCAATTATTTCAAATCTGTTTTCTCTGCCAACTGATCCAGTTTAACCTTGTTAGACCCCTTCAAATTTGGAACAGCTCCATTCTGTAATGACTTTAACATTCTCTGCTGTTCAGGAGAATAATCCTAGTTTCCCTAACCTTTCCACTGTGTCCCTACTATCGTCATAGCAAATCATCGCACCCTCTTCAAATTCTAAAGTTTCTTTCTGAAGCCCAGTTTCTAGAACTGGACACACTCCACTTGGTCAGGAATTACAACACTTCCATTCCTTTTTTTTTACTGGTCTTTATTAATTGTGTTATTTTTATGGTTTTAGGAGCTAACCTTTGTATCAGGTAGGAACTAGTTTTGCATCAGCCTTAATGATTCCGGCATTAAAAAATTACTTTCTTTCAGAACCTAAGAACAACCTTATAATGACAATATTAAAATGAATGAATTGAATTGAATTGAATTGAATTGAATTGAATTAACTTTATTGTCACATGTACTCGAATGCGTGCAGTGAAATGTATTCTTGTTTATTCTTTAACAATACGCAGAATGGTGAAGTCCCTCCCACAACCATCTAGTTTGACCATTCAGCTTGGGTGCTCATGACGAATATGAAAATAGAATATTTCATGTGTTTCATTAGGGCAGAGGATGCGACTGATGGATTGGTAGAAACATAGTGTAGTTTATCTCTCCTTTATAAGATATTAGAACTGACTGCGGGAAACCAGGCATGAGCTGCTCTACCATGTCCAAAGTCAGTCATTTCAGGGTTGAGCTGGAACCGATTGTGAGTAGCACGTTCAGGTAAATGGAGCGAGATGTACTATGACAAATAAAGCCTCGAAGCTTCCTGTGAATCTACTTCTACTCTGGCCATTCAGATTCCCAAAAACCGCAAACCACGAAGGACCAGTTTCCCATCGTCATGCTCTCTATTCCCTGTGACAACACTGGTGAACTCAGTTGTGTAGTATTCTGCAGTTGGGTCTGGTAGTGCAGAACACCAATAGACAGCTGTTCCACCAGAATCTGAGCTGCAAGTGAGATTGTGTAAAAGTGGCTTAACCTTTGGTATCGGCGAATCTAAATGGGAAAATGGGAGAGAGGAGAAGGGAGATGGGGAGGGAGATGCAGAGGTCTGGTCCAGGTCAGACCGGTCAATTATTATCAGCATTCTTGTACCAGTGAGAATTGCAGTCACCTGCCCTCTGAAAGTCCAATTAGATTACCATGTGGGTAGTGATGCATTGTAGGATTGAAGGGAGATCAATCCCTTTCTGCTGAACAAAAACCAGAGTGGCTCACATTTAATAGAGATAAAACTCACTCACTGGCAATTGGTGGGTCTCATGAAATAAGTATTTCTAATTTTAGCTGGCTCATGAAAGGTCAGTTGATAACTTGCCCAGTATTAACCAGAGAGGAAAATCAGGTAATATGCAAGATCAGTAATGGGCCCCATTTTGTTGGCTGCCTGGATGTGAGTTAGGTTAAAATTGCCTTCCCCTGTAGAAAATGGAAATCAGAATTTACGCTGGACTTAAATGATGAGCTGTTAGTTCAAAAGAAGACCAGTTTGGATTTGCCTTAAAAAAAGACCAATTAATTCACGATTAAGCAGCTGTGATCTTTATCTATAGGGAGAGGAAAGGACTTGAGCGGGGCGTGTGTCAACAGCACGGGATCTGTCACTGAGGCATTGTAGATCTCCGAGTCATTGTTGTGGGACGTAAATGCCAAATTACATTGTGAAAGGTGATTTACTGTGCTAGATAAAGCAGTTGTAGCATATGTATTCAACTTGAGGTGCAGCTAGGGTAACACGCAGGTCAGAAGATTAATCAGTGCTGGAAGCAGCCTGCTCAATCATAAAAGCTGTTGTACACCCACAGGGCAGAAGGCATTTACACATATGTAGAGTGAAGTTTTATGATGTTAGTTTTCAGCAACACTGTGATAATTGCTTGTTTTTAATGGTAGTGGAATGGTGGCCCATGCCCTTGGTGTTTGCCCTTGGACCTCAGTTACATCTGGTCCAGGTCAGACCGGTAAATCATTATCAGCATTCTTGTACCAGTGAGAACTGCAATCATCTGACCTCTAAAAGGCCAACTAGATTATCATGTGATGGTGATGCATTATAGGGTTGAAGAGAGATCTATCCCTTTCTGCTGAACAACAGCCAGAATTGCTCACAGCGCCATTTCCTCGAGATAAAATAGAGATTGGTGTGTCTCGTGAAATAAACATTACTGAGAAAACAATTGGCATTGACAATCTCAAATGTAGATGTGGATGTTGAATTTAAGAAATGCATAGCGTTTTAGATCTTTGCCTTTGCTGGGTTGCTCCTATAAGCAACTGGATTGATAAGGATGCTCCTAACAGTCATTGCTTTTCAGGCATTTTGGCAACTGTTGTCTGTTCAATATGACCCCTTTTCATCCTCAGTGGAGAGAAACAAAATGTACTAAGTTTATCTGATAGTCATTTGACTGTTTCTTCCCATCCTTTACTTCACAACACCTTTTAGATGGCACTGTGAAACATTGTTGTCCCTGTCAACCAGTGCTCACTGTTCCCTTTGCCTTTTGAATAATTCTCTCCATGGTTCTCATCTTGCCCCACCACCCTTCCCAATCACTCCATTAATGTACGGTTAGTGATGGTGTGTAAGGATGGTTAATCAGCCATCATACCCTCACAGCCCGGGCCAGTCATGTCATCCAGCAGAGATATTGGTCTCTTGGTTTCTGCCACAGAAATCTGCACTGGAAGAGGTGTGGAATTATTTGCTGAGAAAGGGAGGGAAATGCTACCCTTCATGACCCACTTACAGGAACCTGAGCAAAATGCTGCTATTGCTGAAATAGGCAAATGGGAGAGCATTTGGAGACCAAATCTGGAATCTTTCACCCTGTATGGATCATTTCCTTGTCACACCACACGCATAGCCTTTGTGGGTAGGGACAGTTTATTCTGGTGAATAGGACAATAAAAGTCAGATCAATCTCACTTACAGTTCTTGCTGTCCGTCCCTCAAGTTGGAGCTTTGCATTTCCATGGTGCCTGCTCGAACTGATGAAGTGGCTGACTCCTTTCCAGCTGAAGCAAATATATCTCAAGACTTTCATTGACCTGTGGCCTCGCGAAGGCTCCATTCGTCAGCAACAAGCAGACAACTCCTCAGGAAACTTTTCTTTGTTAAAAACTGTAATATAAATTGTTGATGAGGATGAATTTCCCCCGTTGTACAAACTGAGCAAGGACAAGTAAGAGTTCAGATCCCAGAGTAATTCACCTCCTGACTCCCAAAAGCCTTTCCACCATTCCAGGCACAAGTCAGGAGTGTGATGGAATACCCCCCAGTTGCCTGGATGGGTGAAACTTCAACAATACTCAAGAAGCTCAACCTTACCCAGGGAAAAGCAGCCTTCTTGATTGGCATCCCATCCACCAGTTTTAACATTCACTCCCATCATCACTGGTACTTAGCAACAGCAATGTATATCTTTTACAAGATACACTGCTAACCCTACACTAATATCCTGCTGCATCCAATCCACTCACCCCACCCTTCCCTGATGAACTGTCTCCTTCTGGGATCTCACTGTCCTCAAGACCCACACTTCACTGGGTGACCAGGCCATGGAGAGCGCAGTGGATCACAATGACAAAGGTCTATGCAGTGGAGTGTGACAGGGCATTAGCCACCCCTCTGAGTTTGTCATGGGCTATTCAGTTGTGAATCTGATGTGTTCTCCAGCTTTGGCAAGAAGGGCATCTGTCACCTTGGCAATGTGCCAGCAGCTGTGAAATGCCACAGAAGTCTGCACTGGCAAGAGGTCTGGAACTATTTGCTGAGAAAGTCACAATGTCCTTTTGGCGCTGATTCTCCATTGCCTTCTGGATGCCTTCACTTCTGTCTTCAGAAGCAGCGGTCAGGGCAGTGGTCTCTTCCTTGATGCCCGTTGTGCCTGATGCCCAGGTTCCTGATGCCTGGACACTGTGCTGTCCCTGTGCAGGCAGCTGCTGTCCTTGCCTGATGCTGCAGCATGTCAGTGACACCTGAGGTGGCCGTGGTGAAATCCTGACTTCGATATCCTGTGAGTCTCCAGGTAATAGTATGGTGTGTGCGACCTGAACTGCCAGGAGCGTGGGCCCTGTCTTCCAGTCTCTGATGCTTGTCAGCACCCCATGGACAAGCTGACACGGTGACCTCTGCAGGAAGTGCCCAGGATTACAAGTAACTTCCTGCACCCTGGAATCCTTAAACATAGTCCTGACATGCTTAACTGGATCATCACCCGGGAATGATAGACAGACAGAAAAAGTATACTGTAACTCCTGGTAACTACACAGTTGTGCTCCCTTCCCAAATTGTCAATCACAGTGAGCACCCCCTCCCAACTCCTTACCCCCTCCCCTACCAGCGAATCCTTCTGATCTTCCGGATCATATTCGAACATTAGAATGTACCCCATCTGACTAGACCTGACTGTCCCCATCATATGACTACCCCCCTCAACTTGTAAACCCTCCTGACCTAATCCAACTGCTTCCCAATCCATCTACCCACTCACCCACCTGCCACCTTACCCCTCTGCCTATTTGTCTATTCACTATCCTTCACATGTGCCATTTAAATGTACCACAAGTGGGGCATGTCCATTCTTTCTTCCTGCACAGGCCTGATGGAGCTCCTCGATGGGTATTGGGCGTTGCATCTCTGTAGCTGCTGGGCTCAGAAGACCCAGCCATAGAATAATGAATCATTCAGTACAGAAGCGGCTCTTCAGCCCATTGAGTCTATACCACAAAAAATGTACCACTACCTGCACTAATCCCAGTTGCCCACACTAGGCCCACAATCTTGACTGTTTTTACACGTCAAGTAGTTGTGCTTTATAAATCATGCCAGGAAACTTGGGGCAGTGGGATTTGATGTAAACACTTGCTAGCTCTGAAATTATGGCAGAGAGGGCTACTTCATGGCAATCAGCTGCAAATGTCTTTCTGAATGGAAGTGTTAACCCATTTACTTCATATAATGGCAGCCTGGTTTCAGACTGTTCATCTCCTTATGACGTATGACACATTGACATCTTGGTGATCTAGTTTTGTTTGCCTGCCATATAACAGCTGACGAACAGTGCTGACTTGAGGTATGGAATGCAAAGATGTCAAGTTGAAGTGACAGTATTGTTTACTGCTTCTTGTGTGGTTTCTGTCCAGTCTGCTGTTGCTTGTCCCCGTAGCTTAGTACACATACAAATAACACATGCTGAGCTGGCCCTTTACAATCAGCCGTGAACCCTGTCATGAAAATCAACTCATTTTAAGTTGCATCTTAAAACCACATCTCTGAAAGGACCTTTGTGAAACAGGTTTCTGCAAGTCATTTCTAATTATTTTTATGAATGTCTGACCATTTCATTTCAATCCAAGTTGCATCATTGCTGAACAATATTTTTTTCATGAGAAATTTTCCTGTTAGTAGTTATTTGGAAAAATTGAATTGAGTGTCTCAGAATACCATTTTGTTAGAATTTGAGAGATGGATGAAATGATCTTTAGGTGTGAGAAATACCAGCTAAATAACTAGTACTGGACCAGCACGTGTCTGCTAATGACAGTACAATGGAATGGAGAATATTAGGTATAGCTTTGATCACTGTTAGAAGCAGTGATAAAGCAGTGGATAGGTCACCTACATCTACATTCACAGGTATGTACTCTCATCGCAAAGTTGCTATTACAGTGAGAGATCAGCAGCTTAAACATCTTACTGTGTTCTGCCTAGACTGAGCATCTGTCAAACTTTTTAAAAAAAAATGACAATATATAAAGTGACTTTCAAAAGAACACTTTTCTCTGCAGAGCCACTTCACGATGCCTCACTTCAAGTTCTTTGTACTCACTGTAATTTTTTGCTGCCTGATCCATTCAGTAAAATGTTTCTGCTGACCTAAATGATTGACAGCATTTTGTCATCGTGATTGAGTTGAGGCGGACGAATTCGCACTCAATCTTGCGCCCTCCCACTCGTCCTGTAGGGTCACTGTGTCCCTCCCACCCCCTCGTCCTGTAGGGTCACTGTGTCCCTCCCACCCCCTCGTCCTGTAGGGTCACTGTGTCCCTTCCCCTTCCCTTGTCCTGTAGGGTCACGGTGTCCCTTTCTCCCTATCCCCTTGTCCTGTACAGTCACTGTGTCCCTCCCACTCTCTCATTCTGTAGGGTCACGGTGTCCCTCACTCCCTTCCTCTCCCCTCGTCCGTAGGGTCACCTGTGTCCCTCCCCCCTCCTTGTTCTATAGGGTCACTGTGTCCCTCCCTCCCTCTCCCCTCGTCCTGTAGGGTCACGGTGTCTCTCCCTCTCTCCTCGTCCTGTAGGGTCACGGTGTCTCTCCCTCTTTTCCCCTTGTCCTGTAGGGTCACGGTCTCCCTCCCTCTCCCCTTGTCCTGTAGGGTCACGGTGTCCCTCCCTCTCCCCTTGTCCTGTAGGGTCACTGTGTCCCTCCCTCTCCCCTTGTCCTGTAGGGTCACGGTGTCCCTCCCTCTCCCCTCGTCCTGTAGGGTCACGGTGTCCCTCCCTCTCCCCTCGTCCTATAGGGTTACGGTGTCCCTCCCTCTCCCCTCGTCCTGTAGGGTCACGGTGTCTCTCCCTCTCCCCTTGTCCTGTAGGGTCACGATGTCTCTCCCTCTCCCCTTGTCCTGTAGGGTCACGGTGTCTCTCCTTCTCCCCTTGTCCTGTAGGGTCACGGTGTCCCACCCTCTCCCCTCGTCCTGTAGGGTCACAGTGTCCCACCCTCTTTCCCCCTTGTCCGGTACGTTTTGTGTAGTTAATCTTTACAGATTTGATACGTTAGTTGTTTTTTTTTTGAGACTTTGTTATCCTCTGAATCTCATGTTTTTGATCAATCGTAAATGTCTCAAATTTGGTTGCTAACCGTCGCCTGAGCTAACACACAGCCTGTATTCACTTCCCAAGACTGAAATAATGTCTACTAATGACTACTTTTCCAGCAGTGTTGCCTGATGCTCAGAAATAAAGCCCCAGTTCAAATCAGTCGATGTGTTTTGGTTATATAGTCGAATATCCTGCAATGGGTTTGTCCTAATTTAATTTGCCTTCTATTAAAAGACAAAGCAGTTTATGTAGTTGACTTGTTTGAAGTGTTGGTGTTGAAGGTGCATTAATGACTGACTGCATCACTAGGTTCGCTTGCTGCTGCCGATGCCATGGCGACAGTTGCTGAGAGCAGAACTGTGATCTCCTCAGCCCCACTCTTCACCACCTTTTGTGCTCCACTGGGCAATTTCGAGAATTGGCTTTCTCCGAGAATAGAAAATGATGTAATCTAAATCCCATGATGCAGTGCTTGCTGTAAACCCTGCTGGCACCTGAAACACATTGGGACAGGTTTGTGTTAAATGTTCCCTGAAAGTTCCTGGATGCCTTGTGGGTTGCACGGTGTTGTGGCACAAATCAGGGACACTCCGAGCTATCTGAGAGGATTATAGACCTGGCAGAGATTAGAAATAGGGACGGGAGGGTGATTTAAAAATTGACGTGTTGAATGTCTGAGAATCTATGTTGGTCAGTGATAGAGCAAGTCCCACTCCTCTATGTTAGAGCACAAGCAGCAGAACTTTGGCCAGCTTTGTTTAAGGGGTGTACACCGTGCGCGATGAGGCAGGAGTGTATCGGAATAAACAAGGCAAGAGGTAGCCAAGGTGTGGCTGAAGGTTTCATCAGCAAATCAGCAGCATTGAGCTCTGTTATAAAGGTGGAAGTCTAGAGGTGATGGTCCTAGAAATGGTGCAGATATATGGTTGCAATTTGCCTCTGGCCTGCGAACCCTCTAATTCATCCTCGGAGGAGGGTTGAAGTCCGTAGCAGTGGAACTGATTAAGCAGTGCAGGCCAAAGATGCTGAGCTTCAGTCTTTCCACTGTTTGATAGGAGGAAGCTTCAGCTTATCCCTCATTAAATGTCAGTCAAGTAGTCTGAGGATTTAGTGATGGTGGAGGAAGCAAGAGAGCTGATTGCAAGCTGGAGCTCGGTATGATCAGCTTACATGAAGTGTGTTTGTAAAAACGAGTGCTGCTTTTGGATGATGTTCCTGAGGGGCCCCATGTTGATAAGAAATAGGAGATACCCAAGAACAGATCCTTCGGTTCCCCAGAAGTTATATCATCGGAATAGCTGGGGGTCTATTGCCAATGATTCTCCAGCAATAGTTACGTAGATAAGAATGGAGCCATTTGAGAACAGACTCAGGCTTGTTATTAATACTTGTGCAGTGACATGGCCTGCCGGATACACTTGGGTGAAGCCAACACATGAAGGATGATCATTTGGGTGAGCTCAGATTGGGCTTCAGTGTCTTTGGGACTTTGGATATCAGGTCAAATGCAGGCCATCATGAGGGTTTGACTTTGCTGGTGTTGTAGCCCCAACTTCAGGCTTGGTGAGTGGCTTTTCTTGCAAAGGAAGGAGTAGAACTGATTAGGATCTCTACACCAGTGGCCTTCAGCATGTGTCCAAGATCTGCCCTTTGTTGTCACAGGCACACAGTGTCCTGACCCTGGATACTCCAGCAGAGTTAGAAACTCTCTAGTTCCCTCTCCTCCACAGCCCTGCTGTTGGGAAAAGGTCCAAAGATCAACACCAGCCCATATGCCTCGTATTACATATACATCCTTGCATTTTCTGCTACTAAGCATGTGAACTAGATGGATTCTTGATGAAGGGCTTATGCTCGAAATGTCAATTCTTCTGATCCTTGGATGCTGCCTGTCCTGCTGTGCTTTTCCAGCACCACACTCTCGACTCTGATCTGCAGTATCTGCAGTCCTCACTTTGCGCAGTCCATCTGGTGAGAATAATTAATGGCGATGGAGAGAGCCTGCAGGAGAAGATTTATCATCATTTCTGCTTTCATGAAGCAATAATTAAACCCTTCTGTAAAACCAGATTATATCACATGGAACGGTTGTTGAATAAATAATAATTACAGGATGTGTAATTAATTTAAATAACTTCTTTAGAGCTGTCTGACTCATCAACACCTTCAAGAATACCCATCCCTCTCAGAATAACAAGTGGAAGGTGCAGGGCTGAACAGTTTAACACAAAGGCATTTTCCTTGAATAAAAAAGCTTATTATGTGTCATGAGTTGCTGTGGGATCTTACTGGCTCTGGAACCTAATCTGTACGAGACTGTAATGGCTGGAACATAATTAAGCAGAAAAAGTTCTTGGATTTATTCATTTTTTTTGTAATGGCTCCCATTGAGTTCTTGTTGCAAGAGAATAAGTATTGTAAAACCATTTTGCATCTTAGCCTGTGCCTCATCTGTGCAACATTTGAATTTTGCACTTGGGCAGAGCAATATTGTGGAACTTTATTTTTTTAAATCCAACTTCATCTGTTAAAGAGCTATTTATATCCATCCTATATTAGAATGCAAACTCTTAACACTGAGCTACACAGGATATGGAATATAGAAACAGGCTGTTTGGCCAAACCAGTGTTTATACTATTCATGAGGCTCCACCCCCATTCCATTTGTCTCATCCCATCCCCTCAGCAAGTTACTTTTCCCTTTGCTCACATGTATTCATTTAGTCTCTCTTTGAAAGCATCCAAGCTATTTTCCTTCACCAGTTACTGTGGTCGAGTGCTCTACGTTCTAACCACTCGGTGTAATGACATTTTGCCTTACTTCCCTGTTTGATTTATTCATAACTTTCTTGCATTCCTACCCTCTAGTTTTGTTTTCTCCCACCAATGGGAGCATCGTTTACGTATGCGTCCTGACTGCCCATTCAGAATTCTGAATCTCTCTTGTGGTCACCTCCAGTCCTTACTGTTCTGAAGAAAAAGACTAAGCCTATTTTAGCTTTTCCCAATAGCTATAATCACAACATTCTCGTCAACCTTTTTCCCATTTTTTCTTGTACTTTCTATCGGAATGAAGACCAGAATAATGAACAGTGCAGCCTGACCCAATTCCCATTCTAGTTTAACACAACTTCACTTGTTTTGAATTACTTACCCGTAGAAATAAATCCCAGTGTGCTGATAGTATTTTAAATGGCTTTGCTGATGTAACGTCGTGCTTTTCATAATTTGTTTAGCTGTATCCCAACGTCCCAATGTTCCTTCTTTTATGAGATTTAGGGTGAGATGTTTCTCCTTTTCCTACTAAAGTGCATCACTTCACATTTATCCATGTTAAAGTCCAATTAATGTTTAATTTTATTCAGTCACTTGACATCACAGCAATTGTGGGCCATACACGCTGTAACCTAGCAACAGGGCATCTGTGATATTAAATCTATCTATAAATCTTTTGGAAGGTATGGCCAACTTCACTGGTTTGAATTTTCCTCTTGTTCCTCCCAAACCGTGAGTATGTTATTTGGCAGGTTCCGACCTCCTCACTGAACTCACCATAAAGCTTCCAACTTGAGCGCGTTTTCTCCACTTCTCCTCATTTCTGCTTCCCATCTGTGCACAATCTTTGGTCTTCCACAACCAAAAGTAGCTAAACGCTGTTGTCGTATCTCATCTTCTGTTTGATCTTTTTGATCTTACTGGCGTCTGTACCACATATCAACTCATGAATGTCAGAAACATCCTAGTTGGGCAGTGTAATATCCTTATGGTAATTGGTGCTTACAGCATGTCAATGGCAGTACTCCTTTTGCTCATGGTACAGGACAAGTCAAAATAGGCAACCTCTGCACCTTCCCCTAACTCCTGGGAGCAAGGTTAGCCAGGTGATTGTCTCAACTCTCGAAGACTGGGACCCATCTCAACTTCTGACAGCCAACTGTCCATTCTAGTTAACGCCTGAGGACCGAGAGACCATTCACTAGTAGTTACTGATACAGTCAACTGTAACTGGTTAACTACAAGAGATCTTTCTATTTAGCCTGATAAGAGGTATTCCTGTACCACACTAGACCAAGCAGGTCTTTCTCGATCCCCACGCGAGAATTATGGGAACAAACCTGGTGAGTACTGATTTTGTTTAGCTGCATGTACAACAGGTAACACAAGGGCAAGAATATTCACTTCTATCTTCAATCACTTTCTCACCAACCATGACCGTGTCTTATAGGCTGCAGTTTGCTCCCTTGTGAACTACATGAGAGCAATTTTGGGCCTGCATCTAAGGAAGGATGTGCTGGCTTTGGAGAGGGTGGAGAGAAGGTTTATAAGAGTGATCCTGGGGATGAAGGACTTCTCAAATGAAGAGACAGTGAGGACTATGGGTCTGTACTCAATGGAGTTAAATTTGAAGAGAAAATGAGGTCTGCAGACGCTGGAGATCAAAGCTGAAACTTTATTGCTGGAACAGCACAGCAGGTCAGGCAGCATCTAGGGAACATGCCCTTCCTGAAGAAGGGCATGTGCCCGAAACGTCGAATCTTCTGTTCCCTAGATGCTGCCTGACCTGCTGTGCTGTTCCAGCAATAAAGTTTCAGCAGTTAAATTTGAAGGGGGATTTCGTTGGTACTTAGAGAATAGTGAGAGGCCTGGGTAGTGTGGACATGGGGAGACTAGGACCTGAGGGTACAGCCTCCGAGCGAAAGGATGACCCTTTAGAACTATAATGAGGAATTTCTTTGGCCAGACGGCGGTGAATCTGTGGAACACATTACTGAACAACACTATGGGGGCCGAGTCATTGTGTGTATTCATTTAAGACAGAGATAGCTAGGTTCTTGATTGGTAAGGGGATCAAGGGACATGGGGAGAAGGGAGAATGAGATTGAGAATGGTAGAGCAGACACAATGGGCCAAATGGCCTGATTCTGCTCCTATATCTTATGGTCATGTGTTTAGGCATTTGGAGTGTACTTTACTAGTTCATGTGGGAGACCAATGATGCAGCGTGAATTCAGAAAAGCAGAGTTCTCGTGTCGATGTCATCGAAGGGATGTAATGTTTGTCTGAATAGATCTGCTGATTAAAGAAGAATATTAGGCTGAGCCATTTTGGGTTTGTAGTTTTCTTATTTTAAATTACAGGCTTCACCCCAGCTGTTTGCTGAATATGACTCGTCTGCTCGTTTCTGCTGAACCTGCATTGACAATCATTGTTGCTCACCCTGTACCTGAGGCTGATTAACTCGTACAGATCTGAACACTGCTGAGAACTTCCAATCCCCAGAAAACCATCCTGAAATTGGTTGGAACCAAATACATTAGTTATTAGGATGTAGGGTGAAAAAAAAAGAATTTGCATTCTGAACACCACTTTGCAATGTCTGAGTGAATACAAAAGCAATTGTTCTCCTATCAGCAGGCCACAAAGACTACTTGTGGTGGTCGGTCAGGTTTGTGGTAGTGCACAGATGCTGCCTGCAGTGAAATAAGGTCCCCACTGCTCTCCTCTACAACATCTTCCTTCAGAAGGACAAATTAAAGTGCTATTCCGTTGCTAAGACAACTGAAACAAATGACACAAGATGCAACCAAAAGCCTACGGTTTCTATACTGAGAAGCCACTTTGCGCCGATGAGGCGTTTTTCTCAAGGATGTTTTAACTATTTCAGCACCAGATGACCTTTCACAAGTTGTACCTGGAAATTTCGAATTTGTCACAAATGATCTAATTTGCTCTTTGCAGCCAAAGGATGCCAACTGAACATGAGACGTCTGAAAAATCAGTGAATGAGGTACAAATCGAGCTGATTTAAATTAATTGCTTCTTTGTTCCAGCAATTAGTGGTGCAAAGTTGTATTTTCTTTCTTCTATCATAATTCTCACTAACTCAGACATTGGCTAAAAGGCATTAGTTGTTCCTTTGTGTACCATTTGTTAGTGTAGTGGCAGTAGAAACTGCTGGTCTTGATACATATACAAGAGGGAACATGTGCAGGAGTTGCTTTTAGAAATTTTCAGGTTTTCTAATAAGATCTTTCACAAGCTCAGGACTTCCTAAAGTGCATTACAGCCAACTAGGTAATTTTGGAATGTAGTCACTTTTGTATTGTACATACAATCTGTGTCAACGTTTGAGCACTGTCAAATAAAGAATAATATTTGTGCAAAGAATTGGAAATTTAGGTCGTCGTTTTGAAGGGAGTAGGCACATTAACTTCAGTCTGAAGCGTCTTTGGCAGATGGTAAAACTATTAAAGTGTCAGGGGTAACATCCACGGGCTACTAGAATGTCTTTCAGTGTCACTAGATAGATAATTGTGTTTGTTGCCCCGTCCAACTTGAAGAAGTGTTAAATTTACAACACTGCCAATCACAACATATGGCACTGTATTATTCACAACCTTAAAATAATAAAAAAAAACGAAAGGTTTTGATTCTGGAAATCGGAATCAAAAATAGAAATCATTGGAAGAACTCGGCAGGTCTGGCAGCATCTGTGAAGAGAAAGCTGGGTTAACGTATTGGGTCCAGTGACCCTTCCTCAGAAGCAATAATCAATTGTTCTCTCACATTAAAATATATTTACACCTTCTTACCTTTTTTTATCCTATTTTTGTTTTCCATTCTTGAGATGCGGGCATTGCTAGCTGGCCAGCATTTATTGCCTACCTTGAACTGCCATTTAGAAGGTTGTGATGAGCTGCCTTCTTGAATCACTGCTGTTCACCTGCTGTAGGTACACCACAAAGTTGTTCAGATGGGAGTTGAAGGTGGCACTGAAAGAGTGGCAGGATGGTGAGTGACTAGAAGGGGAATGAGCAAGAGGTTTTTAATCCCGTGTGTTTGCTGCTCTTGTCCTTACAGATTATTGTGGTCGTGGGTTTGGATGGTGTTGCCCAAGAAGCCTTGATGACTTACTGTGGGCATTTTGTAAGTTGTACACACTGCTGCTATTGAGTGTCGGTGGAGGAGAGAGTGGGTGCTTGTGGATGTAGAACCAGTCAAGCGGGTTGCTTTGTCCTGGATGGTGTCATGCTCCTGGAGTTGGAGCCACAGTAGGATATCAGAAATGGTTTTCTCTGAATATAATGTAATAAAAATGAATATTTGGACTTTGTCCTGTTCTGTTAAAACTGGAATCAATTCAAGTGTACGTTCCAAATTCCAAGCCAACTGTTACTTTACCTACAGATCCTTGAAACATAACTTTTGGCTTTTGATTTTAATCAATCATTTCACCTCCGTCCTTTAAACTTGATGACTCGTTGCAGTACTGTAGCGTGGGTTGTGCCTACCACAGAGGTGATGCTTGACAGCAATGTCTGGCCTAGTTCCAGTGCAGCGTCCAAAGGGTGAATTGGGTTTTGTCCAATATCTCCAAGAGTACACTTTCTAAGCAAAACCCATTCAGTAGAAGAAGACTGAGGTCAATTGTAGTGTTTCACTGTGGGGTCAGCTGAATTCAACTGACTCAGCACAGACCAGGATTAGCTGTGCTCTCTGGGCAGTGAAGGGTCATGGAATCTGATGCATTTAACAGTTTAATGGGGCAATCCTGTGGATTAATTTGACAATCTCGGATTAAATCCAGAATAGTCAGAAACAGTGTAATCTGTTAGAACTGTTCTACCTCAGTTGTTTTGTTTCTGTGGCAGTGTGATCTAGAATTGCTGCTGTGCTTTGTTTCATGCAAGGGCTATGCCCTCATCCTCAAAGCATACAGTGGGGTCAAAACTGTGTACTTTCTAATGCACAGTACTGGGATCGATTAGTGGGATAAGGGTGACAGCAATTATGAATTTTATTGAATGATTTTCTGTCAGGATTTCTTCTTTCTCCTGCCGCTTCTCAAGATTACTTCATAACGGATGTCTTTCCAAAAAATGAGCTGTAACGGTGAGGATATTTGACTTGAGAGGGCGTCACAATTGAGTCTGATAGCGTCCTGACCTAACAGTGCCCTTACTTGTCCTTCACATACTTATGTGCATTAGTCAGGACTGGAACTGCTATGGGAATTTCCTCCATCTAATACAGGAAATCTGGGAACTACTGAATTGCTGTCCGCATTAAATTCAGGACATGGCGTTCATCATAACCAGAACATGTCCATTCTGAAGGTAGTAGGAGTTACTCTGTAAAATCACTGAGTTGTGTGGGAGGTTGAACTTCATTTCCAATCCCAAACCTGGCGGTTTACTGTGTAATCTTTTTCTTTTAATCAAGTCACAGTATGAAATAACCATGCTTGGTTTTCCAGTTGTTATCTTTAGTGCAGTTAGAAACTTTTTTGTGAGTTAAAGTTAAAATGAGATTTGCTTTCTAGTCACCCAGAGCTCAGTTTCTCCCTCCACAAACACCTTTGTGCAATATTGGCAACAAAGGGCCTAAGTTGTGTCTGAGAGTAATTTAGTATTTTGCTGCATTCAGCTAAGCAACTTGTATTGATTAATTGAGTTACAAATATGTATGTGTTTTTGTACAAGTCTTAAAGAGGAGGAAACACCCTACTTCCTAAAACTGTCAGCCCGCTCTTAAGACAGACAATCCAAAAATAATTCCCTCTCATATCTCCCTAACGCAGTCATCAATATCAGCCTCACCCATTCCTTAATGCACATTTGTCATTGTGTCAAAGAAACAAATGCTGTTTATTCTCTGGAGAGATTGGTCATGTTTTTCTGAATGTCTGGGGATGACAAAACGTTATTTAGACCAGACTAAATAAGCCAGTCATTTGGGCTTCTACACGTTAAATAAGAAATATTCCACTGAAAACTTTGAGATGCTGAAAATAAAGACTTGTAGTTGTGAGGATGGAGTAGGAAGCATCGGTTCTGTGGGAAATACTTTTCCTGACCTTGGTTCATAATCCCAAAGCAAAGTGAAGAATATTTTGATCAGAAATGCTGTTTGCTGAGGGACTGTATTCTGACAAATTGGATTCTGGCACAAATGCAGTATTAACGACTGGGTGAGGCTCCTATTAACGACTGTGCTTGAGAGATATGAGAGGCAATTATTTTTGGATTTGTACAGCTTGCATATTCAAGATGCGCCTGACGGTTTTAGGAAGCAGGGTGTTTCCTTCCCTTGGGGTCTTCTGTATTCCTTTACTTTTTTTTCAGATCAATTAGAAGTGATGTTGATTGTCTTCCTTCCTGATGGGTTTGCCACATCTTAGATGGGAGAACCAACTATGTATTCCGGAAGGAAGCCAACAAATTAATGCTAGGCTAAATTTAAATATTTTGTTTTTGAGTTTGTTTTGCATTTGTACTCCTGTGTCTGGTTTGAATGCACACATTATTTGAATGTAACGTTCTGGATTGGCTAGGTACTTAAACTTATCAGGAGAGAAACAAGTGGGCATATGAACCATAAATGTCCACTAGGTGCATGTACATTTTTGGATTGTACCTTTTTTTTAGGTGGCTTATTTTTATTCTCTAATTTGTTAAAGTGTTTTTGAGTTAAGATGGTGCTGCTAACTCTCTGTCCTCTTTCCCCACCTCCCTCCCCCCAAAAAATTGTTTTATATATTGTTGCTCATGAGAGGAAACTAGAATCTAAAAATATTCTAATTAAAAAGCCCTTTGTTTTGTTATTAGTAGAGTGCCATTTTTAAGCCTGTGCAGAACCAGTTACATATGTCACACCTATTTCAGACAATCTTCACCAGCAACTATCCATCTCAGCTCAAAGATTCCCTTTTTGCAATGTCGATATATTTGAGCAGCGGGAAATTCTACAATCCAGTGGGGCTGTGATATCAGCTGGACACCATAAAACCTCACACCATTGTATTGAAATACTGAAGCTATCCGAATGTTAACTGTTCGGATAACTGAGGGCACCTACAGCCATTTCTGAGTGTCTTCTGTATTGGTGATTGTTCTCTGCAATGTGCAGGCTCTCTCCAGCATTGACAGTATTTTACTTTTATTGTTACATTGTTCATTGAAGTTGAAAATAACATTCTGACAAACAGCTGAAGGGGAAATGTGTAAGACCAAGAGGCGTAGAGAAATGAATATAAGCCCTTGCCTTGAGCTTATCACCACTACAATGTCAGCATTACACAAGTGACATTATTTAAAGAGGTACAACATACATCATCCTAATATCTCCTTATGTGGCAAAGTATCGAATTTTGTTTGATGCTCCTGGGGATTCTCAGTGAATTAAAAGTGCTTGACAAATATATATTTCGGTTGAAAAATAAGTCTTGTATTGGGGAATCTGGAAAAGTTAATACAGGTATTCTGTGCTTTAGAAGGGTAACAGGCAGCAGCGGAACTAAAGTTAATCATTGTACCGCAGTGGTTGTAGCAGTGTGCCTTAGACTGTCGCCTGGTCATTATTCTACAAGACAGCAATGACACGAGGTCTGCTTTGGGATTGGACTACTGCAGGGATATTTAAGCTTGACAAAATACCCAGGTGGCAGTGAGCTGTCAGTTTGGCTGTCGAGGGTCAGTGTTTACAACCTTGTTTGTCATTGTAATGCAATTTGTTGTGTTGCTAAGTGGTCCTGCTGATGATTGCTTCAATCTGTAAATAATGGCTATCAATATAGTGCAGGGCTGAGGCAATCCCTCTATAAGTCATGCTGAAAATCTTAACACGCAGCCTACATGCAGTGTACTTCATTTGGCATATTGCATTTATCAAAATCTGGCCATTTTAGCTGTCAAAATTGTTCCTTTTTTTTTAATCAATTCTCTTCAAATGGTGTCACTTGTGTCGTGATGACTGTGGTGGTGATAAGTTCAAGGGCAGGGCTTCTATTCGTTTCTGTAAGCCTCATGGTCTTACACTCACCTTCAGCTGTTTATAAGAGCCTCATTTTCAACTTCAATGAACAATGTAACAACTAAAGCAAAATACTGTCAATGCTGCAGATCTGAGATTAAAAAAGGGGAAATGCTGCAGAAACTTGGGTCTGGCAGTAACTGTGGAGAAAGAAACAGAGTTAACGTTTTGAGCCTGATTTGACTGTCCAGTATAATAATCTGTTGAAATCTGCTGTTTGTGATTTCTCCTTCCGAAAGATTAAAGTCAGCAATTTCACTTGCAAATGTTCAAACTGGTTGGAAAAGAAGCTTCTTTAAAAACCATGCTGATTCCAGACTGAGTGTAATATACAGATGGGTTAACAGCTTGTATGAGAGCATTGTCACCATGTTGAGATAGCCTGAGGTAAGGAGAAAGTGTCTAGGAATTCCACTGGTATCAAATTGCAGTGTCTGATTTATAGGGGTATGAGTGTTAATGACTGGTTTGTGGGTGATATATAGTATGACAGTTGTAAGACGAGTATTAGAGTTGGAGGATAAGGTACTGGATCTTAAATGCTGACTAAGCAGGAATGTACATGGTGACTCAGCTGTCTTCAGTCCCTTTCCAAGGTAGAGAAAATGGGAGATCTCTGGTGGTTGCAGTTGTCCTGCGTTGTTTCTTCCTTTCCATTTCCTGATAAATTGCTGCTCCTGGGACCTTCCTTGGATCCTAAATTGTGATAACAGACATAAACAGTTCAGCTCATCTGCTCTCTCCTTGTTTCCCATTATTCATTCTCCAGGCTCACTTTGTATAAGATCAGCACTCACTTTGTGAACTCTTTTCAACAAAAGTCTCCTTCACACAGGATCCTTTTGTCCCTCGAGGTCCTTCCTCCTGAGTGACTGACCCAGTATTATCAATGCCATTCTACAGCCCACTAGATTGTACAGTGTTCAGCACCATTCGCTACCTCATAGATATCACACCTCTCTGTGTCTACATGCAGCAAATTTTGATCAACATTCAGCTTTGGGCTGATGAATGACAAGTAAGATTCATGCCACACAGATGCTAAGCAATGATGATCTCCAGCATGAGGGAATGTAACCTTCAACCCTTGACAGACAATGGCCATTTCCTGAGCTGAAACCCCTGTCATTAATATCCTAGGAGTTACTGTTGACAAAAATATGAATTGCAACAGTCATAAAATACAGTGGCTACATGTTCTGCAAAGACTAACTCACATGCTGACTCCTGAAAAACTGTCCACCATCTATAAGGCACATGTCAGCAGTATCATAGAGTGCTGTCCACTTGTCTGGACAACACTGAAGAAGCTTGCTACTATCCAACAGAACTCCCTCCATCCCTGACCGCGGCACAAGATGCACTGCACCACCACACCAAAGATCCTTCGATAGTGCCTGTCAAACCCACAACCTCTACCACCATGGGGATGGGGAACAGCAGGTGCATAGGAACACCATCACTTGCAAGTTCCCCTCCAAGCTAAACTCCATCCTGATTTGTAAATATATTGCTATTCCTTCAGTGTTGTTGTGTCAGAATACTGGCACTCCCTCGCTAACAGCACTCCACCACATGGACTGCAGTGGTTTAGGAGGGCAACTCACCAGCTCCTTCTCAAGGGCAGTGTGGGATGGACAACAAATGCCAGCCAGGCCTAGCGATGCCCACATCCCGTGATAGACTAAAGGAAGGAAAACCCCTCCTAAAGACTGGTGCCTGGATTTGGACACTGCTTTGCATCTGAGGCCTTGCTAGTTATTTATCAATGTTTGGCATGACCTTTGCATTTTGTGCTCTGTGTCTGTATTTATAAAGATAGCATTCCATATGGCTTTAGTAGTTTTCCCATATTCTGTTGCCACTTTCTAAGGTTTGTATATGTGAAACTCCAGTGCAGGTGAAACAGAGTCACAATATGAAAATGATTTCATAAGCGTGAGGTGTCCAAGCTGTAGTTTAGGGCATTGCTCGAATTGTTGAAGTGACACGGGGTTTAAATTAGGAAGGGTTCTTTGTTCTCAGTAGCTTCCTGTTATTGAATGCAAATCCTGTTCTTCATAGAAATACATGGAAGGCTTTATGATGCAATATAATTCATGTAGACAAAATGGATGAGATCTGCATGGAGTTCCTCTTGAGGTGAATTGAAACAATCCTCTGATAAATCCTCATGTCGATGTGTGACTGTTCCAGAAGTGAATGTTAACAGTAGATATTATGGACGCAGTCTTACAGGAGGTTGGGTGTGGTAGGTTATGGGGGATGGGTGGCACTGTTGGATGAGAAGTCCATTGAGGCTTATCTCAATGGTGGGTCCTCATTCCTGAAGAAGGACTTATGCCCGAAACGTCGATTCTCCTGTTCCTTTGATGCTGCTTGACCTGCTGCGCTTTTCCAGCAACACATTTTTAAGCTCTGATCTCCAGAATCTGCAGTCCTCACTTTCTCCTAGCATCCCACTCTGTCATTTCCACCTTTCAAAAGCAATGAGGCATGTTCCTTGCGAGGCAACCGCGAATTGTCAATGAAGGGGTATTTTTGCTCATTAAATGCTTTGTTACCAGGCCACTTCATGTTATTAATACTCTGCTTCATTTCTTACCAACGGTGCCAAACAGTGCACAGGTAGTGTGTGTGACAGGGGTACCTGATGTCTTCAGCTTGCCCCTTGTTCTAATCTACCTCCATTTTGTATATGACCCTGTAGCTTCCTAGGGCACGATCCACTGGCACTAACTGCTGTTACCCCTCATTGCCAACCTCCCCACGATTACCCGGGTATCTCTCTGACACACTTGCAGAGCCTTCTGGAAGCACAGGCTTCCGATGCATTGGCAGGCTGCTCCAAGATTGGACCAGACTGCGGTTCGTCTGTTCATTTGCTGACTCAGTGCCAGCCTGCTTACTCACATCATTTGTGCCATGAATTGCCTTGCCACACCAATCAGAGCATTCCCTCACCAGGCAGTGTACCTTGCTGGTCAGCTGTCCTCCGTGTAGGGATCCCACATTGTTTTCTATATAGCAGTTTGCTACATCAATCTCCACCCTACTCCATATCCCAGCGGCTAACCCAGAGGGCACACTGCGCAGGCAGCAACCGTGTAGTTCAAGGAGTAGCTTTCACTGACCTCCATGGAGGCACCCATCGGTTAAGTGAGTTTCTGGCACAGGCGGTCAAGGGCACCCTCCCATAACAGTCCCGAGTATTGACCAGGGTCAGGGTTATTCCAGGCAGGGGCAGTCAGTGCCTCTGCAGTTCGGGGACTGAGCCCCGGTCTGGCCTGTGGCTCCATCACAGCCACTCTCTGGGGGGTGGGGGGTGTATGGCGATTGCATATGGGGAAGCATCGAGGTGTCAGTCTGGGGTTTTGTGTGGTTAGATCACTCGATGCCATCAGCCAAAGAAACTAGGAGGGGAGTGGACGAGTTGGGGGGAACAAAGGCGTAGGGAAGGAGACTTCAGGCTTCAGTTTGGAGTGTAGGGGGTAACAATATGTTCACTGGGAGATGGTAAAGGGGGGTCATACAGGGGGAGGGGGAGTTTGTCCATGATCAGGAAGGATGCAGTCTATTAACGCACCTGATACAGTCAACCTCAGGTGCCAGGGGCTTTGGGGGAGGAGGTTGGGGGAAAGGGGAGCAGGCTCATAGAGGGGACCTTGGGAGGTCAATGGGGGGTAGGGCTGTCAGGAAGCGGCTGTTGGTATTTGGGCAGTCTCTGATATGTAGTGGTGAAGGCTGGAATCAGCTGGCTGAGGTGTATTCCCTGTTGAAAGTGTGCATTAGGGGGAGGAGATGGCTGTGACCACATGCCCGCTCAGCAGGGGATGTGATTCGACCTGCCGCTCCTGCTCCATCCTGTGCCTCTTGGTGAAGTCCCCGCTCGCTGTCACCACAGGGGCATCTCCTGCCTCGGACATGAGGATGCCACAGGTGTAGGGAAGGCAAGAAATTTCACTAGGTCCTAAGTGGGAATCCCTAATTGAGATAAACTCAACACAACTCACAGCCGGAAAATCATTACGATTCACCCGTAAATATTTAAATACACCAATGGTGATTGTGCACAATTCTTCCAACTTCTGAACTTCATCCAGCAAAACATTTATAAAACTCTAGGAATGTTTGTCTGGTTTCCATACTCCAGAAATAGCTCACTTCTTACTAAAGTGATCTACTCACCTGCTGACTCATGTCTACTTTTTCTTCAAGACTGTTGCCCTTTGTAATTACAAATAAAAGGCAACAGATCTGTCTGGAGTAGAGTTGGTCTGAAGAAGGATCTTTGAAGAAAATCTAAGATTAGATTGGAATTAGTCTGGTTTGGATTTGAAATCTTACCTCCCAACTCGTCATTACAGTAAAACATTGCATTATGGAATTGTATTTCAAGTCAAGGCTTTCCTGTGTTTTTAAAGTGCATTATTTTTTAAAAACAACTGAAGTTTGCTCTGATTTTAATAATGGGCCATTCTTTATGCTTACTTTACTGTAATGTGCATTAACTGAAGAGCAGAGTCTGAGAATTCATGATCCATAGGTTTCTGACTGATCAGCTAAATACTAAGCCCATCCTCCAATGTGCCTTCTCAGAAAAGGAAGAGATTTATTATGTGATTTAACAGTCCACACCAAGCCGGTGCTGCCAATATGTCAAGAGTTCAATCATTTCAGCTTCAATCATTAAGTTACATCAACAAGGACAAAGAGAACACAGTGTGGTTTTGTAGCCCAGCACAAAGATTAAAAGTACTGATCGGGTCACAGTGTCCCGGTATTTAACAAAACCCTATTGATTTCTAATAGCTGCAGAAGACAATGGGCTCATTATTGGTAAACTGTGTCAGAGTTTACAGATAAAGCAAATCCAATTCGTCTTTATTCAAAATTTTGTTACCTTTATTGTAGAAAGGAAGATGTTTCTGGTGTATATGAACATGTTGGCTAAATTGATGTTGTATAATGCAGTTCAGGCAAAAAAAAGTGCAACACCATGATTATTGGTTGCAATTTACCTGTTGCAGTGAATTTCATACTAAGCAAAAGCTTACAAATCTGCAGTTGACTTGTTGTTGAGGATACTGTTAACCCTTTAGCTGGCCACAATCTGCCCAATTGCAGCAGTTAAGGGGACAATGGCATCATGGGTTATGCTATTGAACTGATGGTCTGGAGGTATGCATTCACCGTCTATTTGGGCAGCCGCTGAATTTAAATTGAATTAATTAAATAAACCTGGAAGCTTGCATCAGCTGTGGCAGCCATGAAAATGTAGGCTTGCCATGAAAACGTATCTGGTTAGAGGGCATAGGTTTAGGGTGAGAGGGGAAAGATTTAAAAGGGACCTAAGGGACAACTTTTTCATGCAGAGGGTAGTGCATATATGGAATGAGCTGGCAGAGGAAGTGATGGAGTCTGGTACAATTACAACATTAAAAGACAATAAGATGGGTATATGAATAAGAAGGGTTTAGAGAGATATGGGCTGAATGTTGGCAAATGGGACTGGGTCACTTTAGGGTAGTTGGTAGGCATGAACTAGTTGGACCAAAGGGTCAGTTTCTGTGCTGTATAACTGTATGGCTCCATAACTGCGCAGGAATACTGATCGAAATAGTAGGAGTGCAGACCAAGACTGGCCATGTCCTCCGATGTACCTGTCCATTGAAGAAAGAATTTGCATTTACAGTAGATAGAGTCTTGCGTAATCTTGGGACATAAAACACATGCAAGTACTTTTGAATTATGGTCACTGTTGGATTCAGGCAACGAATTAGGCTCTTAGTAAGGTCCCCATAGTAAGCTGCAATGTAGCAATGGTCTGTTTTAATGATGCTGTGAGGGATAATTATTGACCAGGACAGGAAATGTGGTGTCTCTTTGAAACGGTGCTGTGGAATCTTTCACATTGACAACAGAGAACAGGCCAGGTTTTTGGATTAGGTTTTGTCGGAAAGACAGCACTCCAGCAGCATAGTATCCCTTAGTGCTATAATGGAGTGTCAGCATCATTTTTACTAATGATCTTCTCCTGCAATATCCTCCAGTAACTTTGTGGAAATCTCTCAATGGTGGTGTTTCATGTTGACAGTGGCCTTCCTTTATAGGAAAGACCCAATCTTGTATTGGGGATGTTATTAACTGATCAATTATGTGGGTCAGTCATAGCAGCTCGAATTGGGACAATTCACAACTGGAGGAGAGGTGCCGGAGCTGAAGCAGTTGTTCCTTCAGGTTACAAAATTCTCCTTTTACAGGCTGGAATAAAATAAATATTTTAATCAGACTGATGCTGGGAGAAGTGGGACGTGTGGTGGAGACGGTGGGAGTTGGGGGAAAGCGAGAGTGAAGGGAGTGTAAATCAGAATGCCTTTGGGCACTCATTATCACAGAGTTAAATCCCAGTCGACCCTACCTAACAACTGCATTGTGAGAGTGCCTGCCCATGGGCTGCAGTGTTGAAGGGGACTTATTGCCTCTGCCACAGGAAACCAGGGCTGGTCAGTAAAGCTCATGACATACGTCTGGAATTATTATTTTCTTCAGAACGTAGAAGGCTCATTGATAAAGCAGGAGAAAGTGAGGACTGCAGATGCTGGAGATCAGAGCTTAAAAATGTGTTGCTGGAAAAGTGCAGCAGGTCAGGCAGCATCAAAGGAACAGGAGAATCGACGTTTCGGGCATAAGCCCTTCTTCATTCCTGAAGAAGGGCTTATGCCCAAAACGTCGATTCTTCTGCTCATTGATAAAGCAGGTTGGCGTTTTCATTATTCTTACGCATCAAAACATATTCAGTAATGTCATCCAGAGGGTGTGACCTCGATTTTATGACTTAGCTCCCTAATTTAAGTGTCTCAGCGCTTGACTGATGGAACATAAATCGCCAGGCTTCAGCTCCAGTCTTAGCATTCCGTCACATTGTATCCATGGCAACCTATCATTTCCCATTGTGGTCACAATAAAATCAATCTCTCCGATGCCAGATTTTTCATTCCTGACATGTTCATCCTTCAACCCCTCATGAATCAAACAGAACAAAAACTTGAAAAATTCCTTAGCCTTCAAAATATCTTTCACAGCCCCCTAATCTGGCCTCTCTCTCAAGCTGCATCAGTGATGCCAGGAAGCAATAAAATTGACTCAGTATGTTACTATTTTTCTTATGAGAATTTTAGCCATTCCTTGGATCTATAAATAGCCGAGAGGAACATATGTCGTCTGTGGGATTTTCTGGGAGACTATCGCTGAGCACAATTTAAATGTCTGAAAATCAACCGACTTGTCAAGTAATTCACTCACTCTGCTGTGATGATGTGCTCAGAAAGAGGTTCAGTTTTGTTGGCTCATACGGTGATATTGATTTCTTTAAAAAAAAGAATGCAGATAGTTTTTTTTTGAAAAGGGTTTAAAGTTAGTCAGGGAGACACAGAAACAGTCACTTTTTGATGTTTTTGTTTCCCTGTTGTATACCTGTAGCAGCAGTGTGTCCGAGCTACACGATGCACTGCAGATACTCACCAAAAATCCTTAGACGTCACCTTCCAAACCCACAACCACTTCCCTCTAGAAGGAAAAGGGCATCAGATCCATGGCAACACCACCACCTTCAAATTCCCCTCCAAGCCGTTCACTATCCTGACATGGAAATATATCGCCGTTCCTTCACTGTTGTTGGGTCAAAATCCTGGAATTCCCTTCCTATTGGCATTGTGGGTCAATCCACAGCATGTGGACTGCAGCGGTTCAAGAAGGCAGCTCCACCACCACCGCCAGCCAGCTATGCCCATGTCCCACAAATGAATAAAAGTAAACCCTCCATCCAGTTCAGAATGCCTATTTCATATTTTGCATCTGAATTTCCAGGTAATGGATGCTCTTCAGTACCTGGTTCAAATAACCATGCTTCAACTGGAAACCTAAAGTCTTGTTAAGTGTCATATTTGATCACAGCCATCTTATTCTCAACAACTTTCACACAGTAGCAGATCGAGGTTTGTCTTGGGTGATATATTATTGAATAATAGAACCATAGAATCCCTACAGTGCAGGCGGAGGCCATTTGGCCCATTGAGTCTGCACTGACCCTCAGACCATCCCATCCAGACCCACTTGCCTACCCTATCCCTGTAACCCCACATTACCCATAACCGGAATACCTAGTCTACACATCCCTGGATACTAACATGGATGACCAATCCACCTAACCTGCACATCTTTGGACTGCGGGAGGAAACCGGAGCACTCGGTGGAAACACCCACAGACATTGGTAGAACGTACCAATTCCACACAGACAGCCATCCAAGGGTGGAATTGAACCCGGATCCCTGGCACTGTGAGGTAGCAGTGCTAACCACTGAGACACCATGCTGCCATAACTTGTTTATGAAAGTTGTAACGCTTAAACGCCAGAATATTGCTCACTCCCTGAAGATGGAATTCCATGAAGGCACAGAGGTAATACTGTATTCCAAGGATTGTGTTGTACTCTATCATAGTCACTGGAGCCACTTACCACCCCTTATTTTATACCATGGCCTGACACTAGTTGTGTCTGGTTCATGTCACTGGAAGGACGAGAGAGTCCATGACATGGTGAAGAGGTGGAATAGTTTCAGGGATTTGCAAAGTTTGGTTTGAGAAGCTGGAGTTACTCTCTTTAGACCAAAAGAAATTGAGTGGTGATTTGATCAGGGAACTTAGATTATATCAGGTTAAGAATATGACATGTAAATAAAGACTAGTCCCTTATGTGATGGTAGGAGGAGGAGAAGGGGTCACAGGTCACTGGCTAGGAATTCTGCACTAACGCAGCTCCTGACTCACTGAAGCCCACCCACCCACTATTGACAAGACACCTGTCAGGAGTGTGACAGAATACTCCCCACTCCCCTGGATGGGTGCAGCTCCAGCATCACTCCAGTAGCTCGACACCATCCAGGGCTAAGCAGCTCGCTGGATTGGCACCACATCCTCCAGCTGAAATATTAACATTCTCCACCATTCCTGCACATTGCCAGCAGCGTGTATCAATCACAAGCCACACTGCAGCAACTCACTGCGGCTTCTTCGACAGTACCTTTTGGCTGAGCCGTGACCTCTACCCTCTAGAAGGGCAAGGGCAGCAGATGCATGGAAACATCACCAGCTACAAAGTCTCTTTCAAGCCACATGCCATCCTGACTTGGAAAGATATTGCCATTCCTTGACTGTCATGGGGTCAAACTCCTGGAAGTCCCTCCCTTGTGTGGAGGGTGGCTCACTGACACTTTCTCAAGGGCAGTCAGGGCCTGGGTAATAAATGCTGGTATTACCAAAATCTTCTACATCCCATGAAAGAAGGTTTTTATTTGAAACAAACTGGGCGGCACGGTGGCCCAGTGGTTAGCACTGCTGCCTCACAGCGCCTGTAGACCCGGGTTCAATTCCCGACTCAGGCGACTGACTGTGTGGAGTTTGCACATTCTCCCCGTGTCTGCGTGGGTTTCCTCCGGGTGCTCCGGTTTCCTCCCACAGTCCAAAGATATGCGGGTCAGGTGAATTGGCCATGCTAAATTGCCCGTAGTGTTAGGTTAAAGGGGTAGATGTAGGGGTATGGGTGGGTTGCGCTTCGGCGGGTCGCTGTGGACTTGTTGGGCCGAAGGGCCTGTTTCCACACTGTAAGTAATCTAATCTAATCAAAGAGATACATAAAGGGGAAGTGAGGAAAAGCAGTTTTTTATGCAGTGAGTGGTAATACACTGGGATTTGTTGCCTGCCCTCAATATTCCATCCAAGCTGCTGGGCTGTGCTGTCACTGGGAAACTCCATGCTCGTCAATCAGTGAGCCGACACACGGCTTCCATTACCTTAAGCTGCTTCACGCACGGTCTTCAGAGATCCACACGGCAGCGAGAAACATCCCAGGGAATGTTGTCCGCACGCGTGCTGGAAATGGAGACGATGAATGATTTTGAAAGGAAATTCGGCAGGTATTTGAGGCAATTAAATGTGTGAGCCTACGCGGATAGAGCAGGGAAATGAGTTGACCATCGGTACCCCTGACACCCAAGACCACTCCAATCACCACAGGTCAATACTAAGCTTGAGACCTTAGTGATCCATACGACCCAGTTAGACACACAGCAGGGCAGTTTATCGTTGGGTCAACTTCCTGATCCCTTAATAGTCTCGACTTTTCCTCTTTTGCAAGAGGAAGCCAACCTTCCAGAAGCAGGAACATAATTCTGAATTGTTGTGGTTCTGTTCTCCGAGCTGGGAATTTGTGTTGCAGACGTTTCGTCCCCTGTCTCGGTGACATCCTCAGTGCTTGGGAGCCACCCGTGAAGCACTTCTGTGATCTTTCCTCCGGCAGTTGTAGTGGTTTGAATCTGCCGCTGAATTCCCGGATATTGGGACAAGAATTCCTGTTCCTCCATCCATAGTTCTTGGATATCCAGGCCCAGTGAACTTTGGAAAATCCAGAATCCATGAGGAGTTATTGGTCCTTATGGAGATTGTCAAAATTATTGCCTGTTAAGTATTGCGGGTGGACTCTCTTTGTCTTTGTCCAATTCTCATACCCAGGTGATTCTGGAAATCCCAGCCCTTCTCACCTCATTGCAGCTATTGGAGGTTCAAATACATTTGTTTCCTTTCCCTTCCCGCCCGAACCGTTTCTGTTACACATTTGCTGTAATGTTGCTGTTTCACAACCCTACCGTAACCTGCGTCGTGCACGCTTTAGCTGTTACACCCACGCGCACTTTCACACTAAGTATACATTGTCAGTGTCGTCTTTACTGTGCTCGTTACCAAGTTTTCTGGCAGACAGCACAGTTTCTGCAGTTAGTTCTCATTTTGCTGCGTCGCAGCAGGTTATATCTGAGCACCAGAGGGGTCCAGGGAAGCTAAAACCCAGTCTTATTTTTGGAACAGTAAGTGACTGAACATAATTAATCTGGGAGGTGAGGGACTGTATAAAATTAATTGGTGAGCTAGGAGAGCAAGTCTACTTCTGAATACCTTGCTTTTTTTCCCCCCTGTCTGTGCCAAAGGACTTAATTTAATATGAGCTTTAATTTGTCAGACAGCAGCCAGTATCCCACAGTACCTCAAGAGTTTACAGTCCCCAAATGAGATCTTCTCAGTGGTTTTGAGTTTTGGTCAGGGGCTATCTGTTTTTACTCCTTCAGCCTCAGCTTTACTGTAATGTGTTAATTCAGACCAGCCCTCATTAAATATGTTGTTCTCTGCTGTTATGGGACGTTTTCAGTTTGCTTACTTTGCAATGTCTTTAGATGTCAGGATCTTAGAGAATGTTGAAGCTGGTAGCGCCTATTCACTGTAAAAGGCTTGTATCTGTCTAGTGTTTTTCATAACCTTAGGCTGCTATGAAGCATTTAACAGGCCACAGAACTGGAGTCACTGCTGTAATGTAGGAAGCACAGCAGCTATGCCATGCATCGCAAGTTCTCACAGTGTGACAATGAGAAGTTTATCTTGGTGATGTTGCTTGTGGAATTAGCATTGGTGAGGACATTATGGAAAGGATGACTGACTTTCTTTGGATAGTGTTTTGGGATTTTTTGATCCAGACAAACTTGCTTTTGTGTCTTTTCCTAAAGAAAGCAAGTTTGACCGTTTGGCTGTCCTTCAGCACAGCATGTGAACACCACCCTTGATTTAATACTTAACTCTGTGTTATGGGCCGTAAAAACCCATGATCTGGTCAGAGCAGTAAGCGCTACCAGTGAACCCCAGTTTACCAAATAGAGTTCTGAGACCGAAATTGAGTTACCTGATTGAGACTGAGTTTCCTGACTTCTGAATGTCGTTGAGTATACCACTGTTACATGAATGCACTGTCAACTTCATCTGTAGGATGTGTGTTTCCCCTCCTTACACTGTTGCTGTAGAAGTAAAAGACTTACGTTGCCCATTTGCATGTTGCTCTAACTACTAGCTGCCCGCTTTATCAGAGAATCTTGGCCTACTTGATGTTGTTATTCTAGCACCTTCCTCAGTCCGAAATCTGTACTCTGAATCAGGGTCTGCTTTGGAAGTGAAACACTTTGAACGTTGGTTTATGGAAAGCATCCTTTGGACTGTGTTTCTCCATATTTTGGGGACCCTGCATTTAAGTGAGCCCTTGATTGTTAGCAGCCTGGACTGTGGGCACATGAACCTGGGTCTGCCTGTATCCCAGCATTCCATGAATATTCCAGGTCAGGTCATGAGGTCTAGACCAGAGATTACACATTGTGTAGATCAGACTGGAAAAGGGACAAGAGATTTCCTAAAGAGCGTTAGTTGATGTTATAATGACAATCTACTACTTTCATGATCACTTTATTAATTGTATTATTCCCAATATGTTTTTGAAGCTGAACTTAGTTGTTTAAACTGCTACTTGAGCTCACCTCTTCATTCACAATTTCAAGCAACTATTTCAGAAACGTAACCACTCAGTTCACCCTATCTGTACTCTGAGACACAAAGAACTGCTTTTACTTGTTAAATAAAACCCTAGTTTTAAAAAAAACCCTGCAGTTTCCTCAAGAGGAAAGGATATGGGCGAAGATCCATTTTTGAAATTATCATTTAATTCATGCATGTGCTGTTTGGAGCTGCAAACTAGGCAAGATTTTATTGCCCAGTTGCTCAGGGGGTATTTAAGATTGCTGTTGACCTGCAGTAAAGTGTAGGCTAGACCAGCTAAGGATAGCAGATTCACTCCCTTTTAGAGCATTAGCGAGTCAAGTGGGATGTTAGAACAATCAACAGTGGTTATACAATCACTATTTGGGCTAACTTTTTCCCTTTTTAGATTTTTACCTAATTGATATTTGACCAGGTGCCATAGTGGGATTTGTCTAGGCGAAAGTGAGGACTGCAGATGCTAGAGATTAGAGTCAAGATTAGAGTGGAGCTGGAAATGCGCAGCAGGTCAGGCAGCATCCTAGGAGCAGGAAAATCGACGTTCCAGGCAGGAGCCCTTCATCAGAATTCCTGCTCCTCGGATGCTGCCTGACCTGCTGCGCATTTCCAGCACCACTCTAATCTTGACTATAGTGGGATTTGAACCCATCCCCCCCAGAACATTAACCTGGTGTTCTGGATTACTAGTCCAGTGACATTGCCACTGCCTGACCCTGCTGGGATGTAGATATAAAATGACAGCAGTGTATTGAGTATCACTTGGGAGCTTGTTTTCATTCCCGCTCTTGATTCTGTATCATAGAGTATCATGCAGTATCATTTCTGTGTGTGCGCCAGCTGTGCCACCATTGCTGTTCAAGGACAGTCAGATAATTCAAGTAAAAATAGCACACACAGGCACAGCCTGACATAGTTCAAGTGCACAAAGCCTGTACCTGTAGCTCATTCACGATGCAGTAAAGCTTGAGTGAAATGGCAGCCTTAACCTGGAGAGCTGTGCCAGTTTAACGTGACCTTAAACTGAATGCTGATGGGCAAATGTCCTGATCTGCACGGGCAATTTGTTGCTATTTAAAGGAGACGAGACTGACCGAGGCCCTGGGGAGAACAACTCCACTTCTGTATGAAATAGGGCCACACTTTGGTGTCTCATCCAAACCTCGGTATCTTTGGACCAATGCAGTATTACCTCAGTATAGCTAGAGCCTTGATGGTGAACAATGGTTACAGACTCTGGGTTCTTAGTGTGCAAAAAAAACACCTAGGAATAATTATTAAATCTGAAAGGAGAAAATCAATTGCTTTCCTCCGTGTCTACTCAGGGCCCCTGCTCGTAATGTCACATGGGTCGGCGTTAAACCACTAGCTTGCTCCTGGCAGTTCTGCTGACACAACACACAACCTGCAGGAAACCTCTCTCTCACAATCTCAGATACGTGTGAGGTGTTGCTTGGTAACATCGTGTTGTCTTGCTGGGAGGAGAGATCATGGCAGAAGTGAATTAATTTGCGTGTACTATTGCTTTGAAGGATGTGCTCCATTAACATGTTAAATTCTGACACTTAGCCACACAAACTTCGGATAGCAATGTTCTGTTTGTTGTATAATAATATGTGACAAATCTAATCTGGAATTGGAACACACACATTCAGAATTGGCGGCTAAGAAGACTAAGCAACTGTGTTCCAATTGTTAGAATTACACTTGTGACGTCTCAGATTTACACAGTCAGTGCTATTTGATGTTCTGATTCGCTGGTCCCTGGCACTTAGCCCTCTATTCTCACTGTGGCTGTTCCCAATAACCGTTCAGGTGGAACCATCCTTTGAAGAATGTATGTTGATAGAGATCAGATGGCAGACAGCCATACAAGAGTGCGTCAGAGAATTTGGACTATGTCTCTTAATTAACCAAAGTCAGCTACACTGACACACCACCAAGGCTGAATCATGCTGAAGCTATGAACTTTTTTACAATTGCACTCTCCCCTTCTTTCAGGTTGTCCTTCCAACACGCGTTGGTAGAGTCTATGTTTATGACACAGCACAGATGGAACAAGATGAATATGACGTCCTACCATCACGCAATCCTCCTTCGGCCACTTTGCAGGAGATTTACGACGTGCCTCCAACTCGAGGAGGAATGGAATCTTCTAGCAATCAGTATGGGCAAGAGGTGGGTAATGGTTTTGGCATTTAATAAAAAGAAAGACACCAGTTTATTGCTACTGTGTCTGAAAACCAGAAAATCATTTCAAATGAAAACTCTTCTTCTGCAATTTAAAGAATGCTTTGAAATCTCACTTCAAATATATGTACCGATAAACATTTCATTTGAAGAAAAGAACGACTTGCATTTATGTGCCACCTTTCAAAACCTCAGCAAGTCACAAGCTGGATTGCAGCCATTAACTATTTTTGAAATGTACTTGCTGTTGGAAGAAAGTGTGTCAGCCTGTGGACAGAAAAAGCTCCCACAAACAGCAACAAGATAAATGGAAAGGTTTTCTTAATTTAATGACTAATAAAGGAGTATAATCCTCATAAATAAATAGCAAAACCTTTTGATTACTGTCACTCACCCTAATGACAAGACAAGGCGAGCAGGAATAGAACATGCATCCCATTAAGCCAACTCCAACATAAGCCATGGTTAAATATTTTGTCATTATGTAAATATTATGCCATATTATGTGGTAACAAAAATGCATGGTTATTCTTTCCCAAAGGAAAACAAAATGCTTGTGTTGACAATGCCCCTTTTAATTCAGGACTCTTTTTTTCTTGATTACAATCATTTATAATCTGCCTTGAAGTTCTGTACAAAATAAAACCGTGTCGCAAAATACAAGATGCAAGGAGAGAGCATGAGGCACATTGAAGGTCAGTGGAGGTTTGGTATTCAGAGGGGGTTATGAATATGTGCAATTCTTCAAAGATTTTCATCAGCTTCAATGGGAGATTGGGCATGAAGCCATAGTCGTGTGTCTGGGGAATATCATAATGGATGCTTTTGTACATATTTATTGGTTCCACTGTGATAAGTAAAAGGAAATGGTCACTGATACTTTCTGGATAAAACTTGCAGAGGAACATTTTTCAAACACCAACATCAGTTGTAGGAGATTAATAGTTGTTGGAGGCAACAAATCAACATTGTTATCCCGGCTTTTTTCCGTCAGGTTTATGATACACCTCCCATGGCAATGAAGGGTCCAAACAGCAGAGATAAATCACAGGAAATCTATGATGTGCCCCCCAGTGTTGAAATGAATCTACAACACCAGATCCATTCTCAACAAATGGTGAGTATGCACTTGTCTTCAGGAATGTCTGTGGTGACTGCAGTGCTGGGGAGTTGGGAGACTGGGGTTAGAATGGTCTATCTGGCTGACCAGATAGTTCCAGGAGAGAGCGTGACATTTCGTGGCAGAGGAATTAGCATCTTCCAGGTAGATTTAGGCAGCTTGTTCAAGGAGCAACATCTTGATGAAGTCCATGAAGCCATGGGTGAACTTCACATCTGACACCAGCCATACTTACAGGTCAGAGAGGGAATGGAAACGCACAATATGTGCCAGTTAAACCAAACAACCTGTTTCTATGTTCACGTCTCTATTGGGGCTAGAAGTGAGAGACATCCAAAGAAAGGGCAAGGAAGCATTTTAAAGGGCGGCACGGTGGCTCAGTGGTTAGCACCGCTGCCTAGCAACGCCAGGGACCCGGGTTCGATTCCAGCCTGCATGGAGTTTGCACATTCTCCCCGTGTCTGCATGGGTTTCCTCCCACAATCCAAAGATGTGCAGGTCAGGTGAATTGGCCATGTTAAATTTCCCAGAGTGATAGGTGCATTAGTAGGGAGTAGGGGAATGGGTCTGTGTGGGTTACTCTTCGGAGGGTCGTTGTGGACCTGTTGGGCCGAAGGGCCTGTATCCACCCTATAGGGAATCTAATCTAATCTAAACCTATTTTACCCAAATCACTTGGCACTTTATGCTTCCACTTAATGCACTTCTGGCAACTCTCTCATTTTATAGATGACTGTCCCTTCTTTATTGCAATTCATTCCAGTTAAAACAATCTCTCATTTCTCTAATTTGCCATCTCCATTATTCTGTGATTTGCTGTGATGATTATTGTTAAGTGATAATGTTATGGAGTTTTCAGTCTTTATGAAATTTTCTGTTGGCTTCAACATTGTTAAGCGCTCCTATATGTTTCCCCAGATCCTTTAGGATCAGTTTATCTTGGCTGCCCAGTGTCTAATCAAGGGAGAATGTGATGCTGGGAGATGTAACTGTGAACCCGTTGGTACAGGAACAGAATAATCTCCTCTAACATGTAATACCATGTGCTTGCCCCAAGCTATCAAAGGCTGGTCTCTGGACTGGTGAAATAACAGCAAATATAAAAGATAATATAGTTTTATTTTGCAATTAGAGAACCAACATTTAAAGCAAACTTTACCTTACTTCAAGCCTCTGATCCAGCCTTCTGTTTTAACAAGCCTTTCCTCTGCCCACGTCATAGAGAGCCACATGATTGAATACTCCCTGGTCAGACAGAATTCTCTGAGATGAAATCGGAGCACATTCCAGGTCTGGCTTCCCAGTTCTCCCAGACTCTGTGCTCCTTTTGACCTGTTTTGTTTCTTGAGTGGACAGGAAGCCAGTGGCTTGACCTCTGACCTATTCTTAGCTTTCTGTAACTGTAGTTCCAAGAACACCTGAAATAGCAATGGCAGGCTGTCTACGGTGAGATTCCTTGCAACATTCCCGCGATGTGCTCAAGCCATCCTCCATGCCCATGGGGGAGGGGGTGGGGTGTCCAGAAGAACGTCCCAGTCTAAACTAGAATTGAGCAAATCGCTTCCACTGGTTTATCGCAGAAATTGAGTTTGCTGGATGTAACCTTTCTGCAAGTTTAATGCAAGTTGGAACAGTCCCATAAACAGATAGAAATCTCAAAACCTGATTATCATTTTAAGCTGGAATTTTTTTTTAGTGTTGGTTATAGCGTCAGAGAGCTCTGCAGCATGGAAACAACAGGCCCTTTAGCCCAACTTGTCCATGCAGCTCAGTTTTCCTAATTAAACTCATCCCAATTGCCTATTTTTGGTCCATACCCCTCCATACCTATCCCATCTGTGTACCTGTCTAAATGTTTCTTAAATGAGAAAATTGTACTCTCTTCCACCACTCCTCTGGCAGACTGTTTCAGACTCACCACCCTCTGTGTGAAAAAAATGGCCCCTCTGGACCTTTTTATATCTCTCCTCTCTCTCCTTAAGCCTATGCCTTCTATTTTTAGACTCCCTTACCGTGAGGAAATAGTGTTCGCTATCTACCTTCTCAATGACCCGCATGATTTTATAGACCTCTGTAAGGTCACCCCTGAGTCTCCTGTGCCTTAGGGAGAAAAGTCCCAGCCTATCCAGCCTCTCCTTATAACTCAAACCTTTCAATCCTGGTAGCATACTAGTAAATCTTTTCTGCACTTTTTCTAGTTTAATAATATCCCGCAAATTCTAATGAAGGTGAAATGAATGAGAGGAAGGTGGATTAGAATGAGCTCTCACTTTCAACCATGTCCTGTACTCCACGTGGAGAGAGGGGTTTGAAGCCTGAGACACAGGCCTCTGCTTTAACAGCCACTGGAGTGGTCAAGGGGGAAATCTTTCTCAATCCCTCACCTGCAGGAAAGTGCAAAGCTCCACCCTGGTGCTACAGTAGGCCCTGAACCTGTAGCCTATCTCTGCAATAAAACAGCACCAGTGTGGTCTTAGTGTTTGATGATTATATTTATAGAGGGCTATTCAAATAATTAATATAACTGATGTTTAATCTGAAGGATAAGTTTCCACAGGTTCACATCTCACCATGGCAACTGGAGGAATTTAAATTCAATAAAATTTGGAATTAGGAACTAGCCTCTGGTGTCATGTAATCACTGTTCATTGGCATAAAGGCCTTTCAGATTCACTAATGTCCTTCAGGGAAGGAAAACTGCCATCCTTATTTGGTCTGGTCTACATGTGACTCCAGACCTACGGCAATGGGGCTGAAATGGCCTAGCAAGCCAATCAATTCATGGACACTAAATGCTGGTGTTACTAGCAGGGCCCACGTCCCATGTAGGAATGAAAACCCAATGTTCCTGGGATACTGCAGTGCACAAATAGCCAACCCTATTAACCTCCCACTGTGGAAGGACAGTGCCCTCACTCCTGGGCCTCACTGATGCTTGTGTGTTCACGATCGCTGACATTAATTTGAACGTTGGAAAATGTAGCTCAGTACCTTCCTCAAAGGTTGAACTTTTTCCTTTTCTTAAACACAGGTCTACGATGTTCCCCCATCTGTGAGTAAGGATGTCCCAGATGGGCCAGTCTCTGAAGATACATATGACATTCCACTGAGGTTTTCCCACAGGACCACCAAGGGGACAGATTCCATGAGATATACCATTCCACCTCAAACCCCAGCAGCACATGAGGGCTATCCAATCGATGATGTGTATGACGTGCCTCCACTGACGGTGAAGCTAACGGACCCTTCCAACAACCAGGAAATCTATGACGTTCCTCCAAGCCAGAAGATACTGGGTGGATATCAGACGAATGTGCAGGATGTGTATGATTTCCCACGGGATCTTGGTGTTCCAGCTTCTGGAGGCAAGCTCACCATGAACGAGGAACCTGAGGGCGATTATATTTATGACGTGCCACCTCAGGTGTGTAGAGATGCCACAACAGAAGAAATGACCAACAATCACAAGAGACATTCAGCATCCAGCACGGGCAGCACAAGGAGCAATATTTCAACTTCCTCACTCGACGTCATTCCTGTGAAAGAGTCTTCCATCTCGCCCAAGCCAAGTAGTAAAGAGCTCAACTTGGACCTGGAGGTAGCGATGGAGATCTTGGCGAAGCATCAGCAAAATGTGGAGAGCTCCATTTCCTACCTCATGTCCTTCATTGTTACCAGCTGGAGGAGCCGTGAGCACATGGAGACCAATGTACAGAACATCAAGACGGGGGTGGAGAGAGTAAAGAATTCCGTGAAGGACCTTCTGGAATTTGCCCGTGGCGCTGTGGCAAACTCCACCCAGGCAACTGACCGCACATTGTACACAAAGTTGAGCAAACAGGTGCAGAAAATGGAAGAGATCTACCAGCTTCTCCTCAAACACAGTCAGGCTTTGGACAACTGTAACTGGGCGCTGAATGTTCTCATCATGAACAAGCAAAGCTCAGCTGATGATCTGGACCGATTTGTGATGCACTCACGGGGTATCCCCGACGATACAAAGCAGCTCGCCTCTTTCCTTCATGGCAATGCTTCATTGCTCTTCAAACGGACAAAGTCACAGCCGGGAGACAACAAGAGTGCAGTGCCTCCTGCTGGTCATGAGAGCGGCAGCCACTCGACAAATAACAATAACATATCCAACCATCAGGCAGGTCTATCAGACAAGGCCAATATCCAGGCAAGGCCCCTCCCATCGCCACCAAGATATACAGCTGAAGAGTCACCTGACACCCAGTATGACAACAGTGGCAGCGGATGGATGGAGGACTATGACTATGTTCACTTACAGGTTTGTGTTTATCCAAGATTCAAATCTGAGCAGTTTGCATCAGAACAGCCGTACATAACTATTGGAAATCACATGATAAAAGCTAGGAAAAAGGAGCAAGGCTAGTTCATTCAGCCTTTGGGCCTGCTCCACTATCAGTGATCATTCAACTCAGTCCCTTGCTGCTGTTTTCTCTCTATACCCTTTGGTGCCTTTAGTCCAAAGAACAATATCTCTATCTCTCT
>NC_057726.1:50679446-50704707 GCF_004010195.1 Chiloscyllium plagiosum
CACTTATTCTGGATAATTTAAGTGGAATTAACCGTATATTTTCTGTTTGTTTTTGAGGCCATCTTTATTTATGCACTGTCATAGAGATGTACAGCATGGAAACAGACCCTCAGTCCAACTCATCCATGCCGACCAGATATCCTATCCTAATCTAGCTCCATTTGCCAGCACTTGGCCCATACCCCTCCAAACCCTTCCTACTCATATACCCATCCAGATGCCTGTTAAATGTTGTAGTTGTACTCTACCACTTCCTCTGGCACCTCATTCCATACACCCACTACCCTCTATGTGAAAAAGTTGCCTGTTAGGTCCATTTATATCTTTTCCCCTCTCAAATAGCTTTAGATGGAAACTATTGGGTTTTCACAAATCTGGATGCCCCTCCATATCTTTTTCCATCACCTTTTCCTTGGGGAAGTTGGTGTCAGTGTGGTTGAGATGATACCAGTGATACATCCTTCTAATGCGCTCATAATTCTCTCTAAATGCAGTCAGACAATTCTCCCTTCTCCAAGGAACACATTTGGAATCTTCTGCAGTAAGTGTCAAGGTAAAAGTCCCCATGGTCTTGCTGGACTGTAGGGCTGCTCTCCCATTAAACACGGCTAACTAGAGGTGGTTTAACCCAAGGGTCACCACGCCTCAGGGGAGAGGAGAGGTTGTGAAGGAGAGTCCTTCATGGTAACCTCAGCCAGTGTGGGAATCGAACCCATGCTGTTGGCTTTGTGCAGTATCCCAAACCAGCTATCCAGCCAACTGAGGTAACCACCAGCTGCTTGCAGATAAAGCAGTGAGCTTACACACAGGATATTTGAAAAGGAAAGGTGGGTTTACAAATCTGAGGCAAAGTGCTCTGTGTGGTACTGATCTCTGACTCCTGTAACGTGTTTGAAGACTACTTTAGTACATTAACTCATTTTAAAATCATGCAGTAGAAATTATTTACTGTGCTGACTTTGGCCCCCTTAAATCAGGAGAGAGGAAGGAGTGTGCTATTATTTAATTGGTCCAAGTAGAATTCCAATGAACAAGTTTTTGGGATCACAAGGGGCCCATTCATTAGATGAGGTCATCTCTGTGAATGTAAAGACTTTCTGTCCATCACAACAAGGTCCTCTGGATACCAGCTCCGAGGATAGCTTTGTAAAAGGTAAAAAACTGAGGATGATTAAGTAGCCAGCTGGGTATACATGTAAAGGTCTCTTGGCTAACAGCATTTCTCTACCAACCACAAGCACCTCATATTTTTGTTCATAAATTAGTGATCATGTCTCCTACTAAATGTTCTCGTGATGTTTCCCTGCACCACAGGCGACTGTAATTCCCCACCTCCCCCATTTTGATGTCTGGATTTATCCCATGATTACCTATAAACTCTGACAGGACGAGACAGGGTAAACATAGGAAAGAGATGGCCAGTGAGTCCAGAACCAAGGGTCACAGTCTAAGGATACATGGTAGAATATTTAGGACTGAGAAGAGAATTTCTTTCACCCAGAGACTGGTGAGCCTATGGAGTTCACTGCCACAGGATGTAGTTAAGGTCAAAACATTCAATGTTTTCAAGGAACTAGACATAGTTGTTAGGGCTAAAGGAATCAAATGGAATGGGGAGAAAGCAGGAAAAGAGTCCTGTGTTGGATGATCAGCCATAATCCTTTTGAATGGTTGTAGTATTGAAGGGGTCGAATGGTCTGTTTCTACTCCTATTATCTGTGTGTCCGTGGTTCCCAGAATGTCAAAGCTGATGATATTATTACATCGTCTTAGTCTTCCCTTAGTTTGGAGTCACAAGGTCCCCTTAGATGTGAGTTTAATAAAAGCTATGGAGTTTCAGCGCACAATCAACACTGCACTTCGGAGTTTTTGCTCAATGCCTGCTGTTGTTCAACTTGTTCTCATCCTTGTTACAAACCTCAAGTCCAAATGGTGAACATTGGCCCCTCTTTGTGCAGCAGGATTTCTGTTGTGTAATTAATCACTGCATTGAAGAGCTGCGATGGATGAAGCTGCAGCTTACAGCCCCAGCACAATAACAGGGAAAGGTTTATTCATTTTCATTAATGCACTCTGATGTGCACAGTAAGGTTAGAGGTGAAGTGTGAAATAAAAAGGACTATTCGCCATTATTGTTTATTGAGGGAAGTGAATCCTTTACCACGCTTATTAACTGCTTTATCAAAGTAACGATGTTGGAAGATTGAGGCTGGACAATTTTTAGCTGACAGAAGGAAAACAACCCAAAACGTGCAGGAAAAGGATTTGTGAGAGAACAGGAGGTTAAACCTCAGGAGATCAGACCTTGCTGGGACTCTTGACACAATAGTAGCTTTGCTCATGTACAATAAAACAGCAAGAAAGGAAAGGCCTGCACATGCTGAAACTCTGAACCTGAAACGAAAACTGGGGGGGGGGGGGGAGCATTCAACACATCAGCCACCGCCTGTGGAGAGAACCAGATAGGTTCCTGTTTCCAAGGAAGGGCTTTCCTCTCACTGGTTCATGGGAAGGCTTCCTGCCTGGAATCTCTGTTCTCTCCATTGATGCTGAATGGCTGCCCAAGTGCTTTGAATGTTTTCGGGACCCCACAAACAGATTGTGATTTTAACCACCGCTGTTAGCTGTGGGTGAGATCAGTGCATCTCTTTTTAGTCAAACAAGTAGGAATTGCAAGTGTTAGGTACTTCAAAACAATAAGATGTCACGTCACATTTCTCCTTTGTTCATAGGGTATGGCCATCGCAGGCCATTTATTTATTATCCAGAGGCCAGTGGTGATTTAATCACTTTGCTGTGGGTCTGGAGTTACAAGGAGGTCAGGGTAGGTTCAGGTGGAACTTTGTTCCTTTCCTGCCATAGGATTTGAGCTGAGAACATCCCCCCAGTGTTCGGGATTACTAGTCTTGAGAGGTTCTTCTGCAGCTGTACAGGGCCCTGGTGAGACCACACCTGGAGTATTGTGTGCAGTTCTGGTCTCCAAATTTGAGGAAAGACATTCTGGCTATTGAGGGAGTGCAGTGTAGGTTCACAAGGTCAATTCCTGGAATGGCGGGACGACCTTACGCTGAAAGACTGGAGCGACTGGGCTTGTATGTCCTTGAGTTTGGAAGACTGAGAGGGGATCTGATTGAGACATATAAGATTATTAAAGGATTGGACACTCTGGAGGCAGGAAACATGTTTCCGCTGATGGGTGAGTGCCGAACCAGAGGACACAGCTTAAAAATACGGGGTAGACCATTTAGGACAGAGATGAGGAGAAACTTCTTCACCCAGAGAGTGGTGGCTGTGTGGAATGCTGTGCCCTAGAGGGCAGTGGAGGCCCAGTCTCTGGATTCATTTAAGAAAGAGTTGGATAGAGCTCTCAAGGATAGTGGAATCAAGGGTTATGGAAATAAGGCAGGAACAGGATACTGATTAAGGATGATCAGCCATGATCACATTGAATGGTGGTGCAGGCTCGAAGGGCAGAATGGCCTACTCCTGCACCTATTGTCTATTGCAAGTGACCATGTTTAAAAATAAAACATTTTTCTAAAGCACCAAGGTGACCTTTAGTACTATCTGTGACTAACTGAAGGAGAAACAACACAAATATTTCCACGTATCAGTTGTGTACAAGAAGAAAACCAGTTGCTGCTATTCTGGAATTTTTACAACTTAAACCCAGCACACTGGCCACGTTTTACTGGGGAAAAATAAGCTGTCCTTGCTTCCTCTTAACAGATACTTTACTAGACTATGATCAGATTATAACTGCTTAGTGATTGACCACTTATTTCAGATCCAAGGACAGATAATCGACAATGTGCATTATTTATAGGAAAAAGAAACATCTCAATCTGAAGATCTGACCTTGCATGTAATCCAATGTAATTAAAATGTTTCAAGTGTTAGAGACTTGGAGGCAACATGGTCTTATAGCACCATCTTGTGGTGCCATTGCAGCTACAGTGAAAGAAGATGCTCTTTTACAATGTGCAGTATAGGGTGGGCTGACTTTCCACTCCTGTCCTGCCTAGTTACATGTCAGGGAGAAGGTGTCTATGGTATGGGACACTTGAACCAACCTGGTCGGTAGCCTAGTCCTTGGTAGAGATTCATCCAGTAGCCCAGAGAGATTTTTCTGTCAGCTGCAAAAATAAAAGATCATTTTTGGTGATCTTGGCCCTGCTCTCAACCTCCATTGAATCTTGCTGATTCAATGCCTCCACTCCTGGTCTCTTCCCCAGACCCTGCTTCTCTTACTCCGATGTTGTTAGTTATGTATTCAACTGTCTGGCCCCTATCTCCTAGAGTTCCCTCCCCAAACCAGTACACCTGTCCACACTCGTGCAGATTAAAACCTGTCTTTTTGACTGAAGGTTTCCTAACCTTCTCTAATCCCTATCTCTTTAACTCTGTGTCACTTCTTGTCCAGTTGTGCTCCAGAAAAGTGCCTTGGGACATTTTACTAGGTTAATGAAGTAATTAAAATGCAAGTAGTTGTTTTTCTGTACTGAACCAATCCTGATATTTAAGGACAGCGTGACTGAACACCTGGAGAAATTTGATCTGTTTTGAGGGCCGACGAGGATTTGTAAGGGGCACGTCATGTCTTACAAACCTAATTGAATTTTTGAGGAAATAATTAGAACAGTAGGCAGGGGAATGTGGATGGATGTAGCATATATATGCATCCAGAAGCCACATAAAAAGTTAGACATAAAAGGCTGTTAAGTGAAATAGAGGTTCATGCAAACTATCAATCTTGTTGGGTGGTAGAAGATGGAAATTTTGAAGGAAGTGAATTGTGGTTTTCTGAAAGGATCCAGACTAGGGCCTTCAGTATTCACTTCATTTGTGTTTAGCGTCGTGACTGGTTGTACATTAGGCAGCGTATGAAGTTGTGGGGGCATTGTTCCATTAAATGGGATGTTAAAATTGTGGCAAATGGATTATGCGCATATGTGAGAGTTCATCTCTTCTGGATCAGAAAAGGATACTTTGCAAAAATAGTGAAAAGCAAGGAGCAGTAGATGTTTAAGGAGGTTATAGGCTAATCTACATGGATCAATCAAATCACCAAAGTCTAACCAGATGAAAGGCTTGCTTCTCATTACAGAGAGCCGACTGGTGCTGGTTTAACCTGAGGGTCACCACACCTCAAGCAAGGGGAGAGGTTGAGAAGGATAGTCCTCATGGTCACCTCAGCCACTGTGGGAATTGAACCCATACTTTCCCATACCATCCAGCCAACTGAGCTAAACTGACCCCCATACATGAAGTAGCAGTCAAGCAGGTTAATGGAATGTTAGGCTTTAAAATCAGAAAGCTGCAAAATAAAGGAGAGGGTGTTGTGCAGGGGCTTTGGAAAGCCCTGGTTAGACCACATCTGGAATTTGTAAACTCTCAGGGTTGGTATACTTTAGAAGTACTGACAGGCTTTGGAAGGTGTGCAGTGCAGAATGTGACTGAGAGTCCAGCATACCAGACAGAAATCCGGTTTGTATTCCTCACATTATAGAAGGTTAAGAGGTGATTTGGTTGACAATTTTAGGCTTTTGAAAGGAATATATAGGGAAATGGAGAGAAATATTTCCCACTGATGGGGGAACTTTAGGACACCAGACAGAAATCCGGTTTGTATTCCTCACATTATAGAAGGTTAAGAGGTGATTTGGTTGACAATTTTAGGCTTTTGAAAGGAATTTATCGGGTAAATGGAGAGAAATATTTCCCACTGATGGGGGAACTTTAGGACAAGGGAACAAAGCTGAAACATTTATAGAATCCCTACAACATGGAAACAGCCCATTCAGTCCATCCTGAAGAGCATCCTACCCCAACCCACCCCCCCCAACCCAAAGCCAATCTACCCAGTTTGCACATCCCGAGACACTATGGACAATTTAGTATGGCCAATCCATGTAGCCTGGACACTCTGAGGGAAATCAGTGCACCTGGTGGCAACCCACAAAACACAGGGAGAATGTGCAAACTCCACACAGATGTGCACAGTGGGCTGGAATCGAACCTAGGTCTTTGGCGCTGTCAGGCAGCAGTGCTAACCACTGAGCCACCGTGCCGCCCTAACTTCAAGCTAACCAGGTTTGGTAATACTTTGTGAAGAAACAGTGGGACTTTTTCCAACAGAAGTCAGTGGCTGCTGTCTGTTAATTAATCATTTGAAGTTTGAGACCAGATTGACAATTTTGTTCATGGCCAGGAGTATAAAAGAACGTTGGGCCATGATAGCGTTAAAACAGGGATCAGCAATTTTCACGTTGAATGACGGAGCTGGCTCCAGGGACTGAGTTGGTTTACTGCTATGTTCTCAGGTTCTGGATGTTTCAATACTCAAATGTTTGCTGGAATCATTCCCAAATAGTACCCCACAAGTTACACTTGGAAAGAAGAGTTTAAATTTGAAGTCCCAGAAGATGTCTATGTCCAACATGTTCCCTTTATGGAATCATTGAATGATTGCGCCAGCAAGGAGGCCACTCAGCCTGTTAAGTCCTCTGCTGGTTCTGTGCAAAGGTCATTCTGCCAGGCCCACTCCCCTATCCTTTCCCCGGAATCTTGCACGATTCCTCTTCAGATGAGAATCCAATTCCCTTTGGAAAGCCACGATTGAATCTTCCTCCACTACACTTCTGGGCAGGGTATTCTGGATCTTAGAAATTCCCTGCCTACGAAGTTAATCTGCAGAATTAGCAATGTCTTTGTGATGACCAACTCTGGTATCTTTCAGAGATTGTTGCTTGTCTCTGTACAAAGCAGCTTGACAATGGGTATATCACTCACTTGAGGAGGCTGAGGTCCAGGGGCAGAGATCAGAGCTGCCTAAAAGAAACTACCCATAACTATTTGAAAGCACTTCCCTTATTTCATAAATTTCTGTAAGGGAAGAGTTGAAGGGTCAGTCAGCACTTCCAATGAATGCGATGATCCTCACTCTCCTGCCTCCGCACGTCTCTCAGACAGTGGGCTGTTCACTTCCAAACTGGATCAATTCGTGTTCACAGTCATTATTACACTGAGCCTGTGTTTCAGAGCACTGCAGACTCCTAACCAAAAAAATAGAGTTTTGTGTTAAATTAATTGTTACCTGAAATTCTTTTTCTAAGCCAGAATGACTTTCTGGATGGAATCTGAGCTGATTCACAAACTGATTTAATTTAAAGAACATTTTAAATCCATCTGTAATGAAATGTTCTCCCAGAACATTTTGTTTTAGTTACTCAGCAGCTTTCGCTCAATAATGCAGTTTGTATTTGTTTTATTTTCCTTGGCCCCTTTTCTCAAATGCACTGACGTTAGGTCTGGGTGGATGGGGGTCATGTGGAGTCTGAGCCTGTGGAAGAGTATTGTTGCAGCTGGACTTAACCCTGACCTCCTCAGGCTTACCCTCGGTCTGTAACGTTGATGGTGAGTGAGGTCTTAACCACTTGAGTCATTAATAGGAGCAAGGTTTTTAATGTTGTCTACTTTTCTGTCACTTTTCAGGGTAAAGAAGAGTTTGAGAAAACGCAGAAGGAGTTGTTAGAGAAGGAGAATATCATACGGCAAGGGAAAGCTCAGCTGGAGCAGCTGCAGGTGAGATGGCCAGTGGGATTTGGTAATGACACGCTTTGCAGGTTGTGAAGATGTTCAAGCCTCAACAGATATTGAGAACAGCATTCCAAACAGCCCTCTGGGTTGGGCTGTCTGCTCAGTGAAACCAGGAGAGGGCCGGGAGTTCAGGACCCTCCAACCAGACTGAAGCAGGTTTTGAAATCCTGACTCCTTAGCCCTTGCTCCGTCACAGTCGGATTGTTGTATCAAATGACATTTGTTCTGCAATTAGTTCCAGAGCTGGTCTTTTAAACCTTGGGATGATGTTAATCTCAAAGAGAGCACCTGATGTAACTAGGCATTCCCCTTCAGATTAAGAATCAGGCCATGGCCCTGTTTTTTTTAAAAAAAAAATTGAGGAGAGCAAATATCTGAGTGAATTAGTTTTCCTTATTGGAATCAGATATGGTACTGATGTGGCAGTATTGGTTGGACATTTGGAGTTAGAAATTAGTTATTATTTTCATTTGGGTTTACAAAAAACAAATTAACCAGATTGGTCTGGAAAAGCACTGATTTAAAGCTTCTTGTCTTTAACTTATGCTCCAGTGGAATGGGTGCTGTGGGGGGCTGTGTGGAGGGCAAGCGGGTCGTGTGGTGGGGGAGGGGCCATGCAGAGGGTCAGAGGGCCATGCAGTGAGTGAGGGTGCTGTGCGGAGGGCAGGGGATTGTGCAGTGGGTGAGGGGGCTGCGGCAGGCGAGGGGCTGCGCCGTAGGTGAGGGGCCGTGCAGTGGGTGAGGGTCCTACAGTGGCCCTGCCCTCACCCACTGCAGAGTCCTCTGCCCTGGGTGATGGTGCAGATGGTATCCTTGCAACAGTTGGTCAAATCTTCCTGGAAAAAGGAGGGACGAAGTGTCCCGGTTCTGATTGGTGTGGAGTGAATTTCATTGCTTTGTCTTCTGAATTTATATATCTTCATGAGAGTAGTTTGGGATTGTCATGCTTGAAGAGTAGGAACCTGGAAAAGGTTATGACCTAGCCGGGCCTGTGGTCTGTTACCCCATGTGCGAGCTGCTGCTTCCCTTAGCTCAGTAATGTTTCACAAAGTCTCAGTGCGGCTGCCCTGAATGTGTGTCCCTGGTACAGGGCCTTGTCCATTGGGACTGCATATCCTGAGATCCCAGTGATTTTCCTATCCTTTAAGTGGTGAAAGTATGAGTGTGATTTCTTGAGAACTGTTCCTTTGTGGATTGTGTTTTCAGACAGACTGACACTGAGTTGCCTGTAGTTCTCTGACCGTTAGAGTTGAAACATCATGGTGTTGGGCCAGCAATGGTTGGAGGTCAAGCAGTTCTTGATCCTGTCTGCAAATTCTCAATTTCCTGTGAGAAATGCCTTTTCAAGGTAGCGTTAGTCTAAGTAAGGATGGCTGACCTTTGCTTATTTGGCCTCTGCAGGTGAAACAATTTGAGCGTCTTGAGCAGGAAGTAACGAGACCCATTGAGAACGACCTCTCAAACTGGACCCCGACGCACCAATATGGACAGGTTAAGAGCAAGCTGAGCCCCTCAGACAAGCAGCTGCTATTGTTTTACTCGGAACAGTGCGAGTCGAACATTACCACATTAATCAATGCCATCGATGCCTTCTTCACTTCCATTAATACCAATCAACCTCCGAAAATCTTTGTGGCTCACAGCAAGTTTGTCATTCTCAGTGCCCACAAGTTGGTGTTCATCGGGGACACACTGTCTCGTCAGGCTAAATCGCAAGAGGTTCGCAATAAAGTTACACACTACAGCAACCTCCTCTGTGAGATGCTAAAACATATTGTTATCACAACCAAGACTGCAGCCTTGCAATACCCATCTGGCTCTGCTGCCAAGGAGATGATAGACCGAGTCACTGAACTGTCTCACTGTACACAACAGTTCAAGATGATGCTGGGACAGTTAGCCGCAATGTAAGGATGCAAATAAATCTACATCTTGAGACTGAAAGAATTGACAGCTGTAAATGGACTATTGTAAATATTAACCCATGAGATGACCATACAGGGAAAAGTACTTTTTCTTTTTGGTTAGATTGTGACATTTCTTATTAATCAGCAAGATATTTAAATTCAAAACTATGTAGTAGTTCCTTTTGTTTTTCTTCTCGAAGTTCTTTTCAATGTTGTGTTCTATAATATGAAATGGAAGTAATTATTTTCATTGCTGATTTTAGATCGTGGACGTATGGGTTCTATTTTAAAACTTCATTAAAAATGAGTGGAGAATTACTGGACCATTAAAAATAGATGGAGAGCAATTTTCTACTGTGACAATTAACTAAGTCACTTTTTCATTGTCATGGGGCTGTTTTAATTGATGAAACGTCTCTGCTGATTGAAGAGTTCTAATTCTGGATAACGCATCATTAATGACCTGTCAAAGAAAAGTCAAAGAGGATGAGGAGCTAACAGGTGCAGCATGTAGCTAAGTTATCCTACGCGTTTCATTAAATGTTTAAACAAAGTAAACGGTATTAATGTTTTCCAATTGTTTTGGATCATACCTCACTTGGGCACTATGCTTTCCATTGCATTTCAATATTTTCCATTTGTGCAAGCCCACAGCAGAAAATGCAAATGAATTGGTGCCTTGAAATAATTAAAAGCTTCTGCTGGTGAACAGAGCTAAAGTCATTTGTAGCTTCTATTCACAATGAAATCTCATGGTGTGGGGGAAGCAAAAATAAAACTGACTTTCAATGATATTTTAGTGACCTATTTAAGTTTGTGGTTTTCTTTATATGGAGGTGTATAAAACAATCGTGTTTAACAATTTGCTATAATTATATTTGCCAAAATAATGTGTTGAACAGACCAAGTTGGGTTTCAGCTGAAACAATGACTGGAAAAGTACAAGAACTTCCATTTGAACCTTTTTAACCAAAGCCTGCCCCAGGGGCATCAGTCTCAACCAGTGTTGTTGGAGCAGTAATATAACATCAACTTGCTTCAGAGCTGACAGCCTTTGATCAGTCAATGACTGGAGACAATAATCCATTACATACAATAGTTAGTATCCCCTTTACATTGCAGAAGAATTGCTGACAGTTGCAGTTATTTGGATATAACCTTCTCAAAGAAGCTTGCTGGAGCTTTAGTTATCCAATCTGCATGTGGCAACACCTTACACTCTCCAGGTTTTGTTTTTATATATAGAAAATTTTATGTATGTTTGAAACTTAAGTCGCTGATATTTGATGTAATTGGAGGGTTATAACCCTGTAAGAAATGTACCTTTGTATATGTCTGCACATTATATGAATATAAGCAACTGTGTTTGACAAATCCTGGTCAAAGACTCTTAATCTCGCTTCTGTGAAAAACTAGAATTCTGTAGCCAGTTTCTCCTCTGAGGATCGTTGGGTGCTCTGACTATGATGTGTGTCATGTACTGACCTGTAAAATATTAGGACTGAACAGAACAATGTAAGATTCTCAAACCTCTGAGCGCAACTGCTCCTCTGCAATAACTACTATGTTTCCAATGCGTGGTGTCTCTCAATACTGTCCAATGGCAGCACAGTTGACACAGCACTGCTTCAGTAAGTTAATCGTTAGAAATTATCACCCTTAAATATATATGTTAAAAGTAATCCAAATGATGGGTTAAGAATTGCAATGTAAAAGGGGTTAAAAGTGATCTTGACGTTAATATTCATCATTGGAGCTTTTGCAGTCATGCTAGAAATCCCCCCGATTAGTCTAAAAATTATTTTGTATTCTATCCTTTTATTTTGTTTCTGGTCTTAACATTATGGTGAAAGACTACTGTAAATGTGATGTATTCTTTACGATGCATAATGGTTCATATCTATAAGAAGTTTTATTTCTCTTGCACGGTGGTTGGTTTACGGTGGCTGTTGACTTTTGTATTATATTCAACTGGATTTATTTTTAATTATTAAACAGGCTTAAGAACCATGAAAGTGAGTCGCGTGTTTGTGGCCCCAGCAAAGTTGTCCCAAGAGCCAAACTCTATTGTTGTCCGTGTGGGATTACCATTAACTTTGGGATCGGTTTGAATTTTAAGCCTGTGCCATTTTGTGATTGGTGATGCCTCAGGGCAGATTCTGTCCTTTCGCATTGAAGTTGAGATCAACCAAGACCTAGAATTTCAGCTTCCAGATCACAAAGCTGGAAGGTTCCAGCAAAGGAGTGAACTTGCTGTAAGGAAGAACATAGACCCCCCCCAACCAGCTCTTGTAGCAATGGCATTTATACGGCTGCTCCCCTCAGGTTTTGATCAATGGTGACAAGAGTGATGGTGTTAAATGTCAACAGAAGGTAATTGTATTGGAAGCATGTCACAAGAAAATATATTGAATTATTTTGAAATGCTGTGAGCCATACGAAATAGGCCTTGAGCTTCAAGCTGCAAGATTGTGTTATAACTACACGTTCAGATGAAGGGCAGTTGAAGTGAAATCTCACCTGACACTTAATGTCTGGTTGTAACTAATTAAATCATTTGTAAGGCTAATTAGGGCAATAGATTAAGTCAGGATTTGATTTTTATTAATGAGCCTCGTTTTTAAATACAGGTTTACCACCACACAAGGTGGCTCAGTGGTTAGTATTTCTGCCTCATGGTGGTAGGGACCTGTCTGTGTGGAGTTCTCCCCGTGTCTGCGTGGGTTTCCTCCAGTTGCTGTGGTTTCCTCTCACAGTCCAAAGATGTGCATTTAGGTGGATTGGCCATACTAAATTCTGGATTAGTGGTGCTGGAAGAGCACAGCAGTTCAGGCAGCATCCAAGGAGCTTCAAAATCGACCATAGTGTCCAGGGATGTGCAGGCTTAGGTGGGTTAGCCATGGGAAAAACAGAGTTACAAGGATAGGGTGACTGACTTCAGGAGAGATGTGTTGGTACTCTCCTAGAGGGTTGGAACCTGTCCTTAACTAGCAAGGTGTTGAATCTGAAGCAGTTTTTAGGTCTATCCTAGCCGTCTCCATGCTTATTTCAGTCCTGAGAACCTCATTATTGGATGGGCTCAGTCCAACCAGTTGTCCCAGATCAAGCCGACTTAAAACATTCCACTGATGATTTATATGGTGTCTCCAATTCATGTGATGTCGCAGCATTGCAGGATGAGCTCATTTTCTGACAGTACTCCAGGGCTGAAGTACAGATAATCCCAGGGCAGACTGCCAGATGCTAAACCCAAAAGCGGAGGGCAATTCAACTCAAGACTAAGGCTCAGTCTGAGCATGTCAGTGAGCTAGGTTCGATTATGTCATCCTCATTCAACAAAAGAGCCTGCACATGAGTGAGGAAAAGGTCAGAGCTACCATTTTCAAATGTTGGCATTGTACTGTAAGGAAACATTGCTAGTGAAAAGGTTGTCCAACAATGTGTGTCCACTGCTTTCCCTGGACAGATTTGCCCACTGCCAGCAGTCCTGCAATGCAAAATCATCTTTTAAAAGTAAGTCACGTAGATCACTTCTAGAGTTGTGGAGGGTTTGCAAATGAACAAGGATTATGAACACATGGAAATTACTTGGTCAAGTGGACGTGGTTGGCCCCACAATAGATGGTGATGTTCTGGACCAGGAATTTTGGATAGTAGCCTAATCATACTAATTTTTTCGATTCAGGAGTAGCTATTACTATGGGCGGCACAGTGGTTAGCACTGCTGCCTCACAGCGCCAGAGACCCGGATTCAATTCCCGCCTCAGGCGACCGACTGTGTGGAGTTTGCACATTCTCCCTGTGTCTGCGTGGGTTTCCTCCGGGTGCTCCGGTTTCCTCCCACAGTCCAAAAATGTGCAGGTTAGGTGAATTGGCCATGCTAAATTGCCCATTGAGTTAGGTGAAGGGATAAATGTAGGGGAATGGGTCTGGATGGGTTGCGCTTCAGCGGGTCGGTGTGGACTTGTTGGGCCGAAGGGCCTGTTTCCACACTGTAAGTAATCTAATCTAACCTAATCTAATCTAATCTATTACTGTACAGTTTAGACTGGCTTCATACTGATGTCAAATGTCACTATCTCGGGTTCTGGGAAATGAGCTCCTTTCAGTTAAAGGTCATTTTGAAGCAACCCTTCATTGCAATGGTAAAGTTATTAAAGAGCCTTTTTTGATCTTTCAGCATTGAACCAAACCCCTGTTGAGTTGGCAGGTACTTGCACAACTAGTTTGTCTACAAAGATTAACGATATTCCAGGACTGTTAAAAGACATTCCATTCCAAGATGATGACAACAATCCATTTTGGAAGACTTGGCTCAGTTCTCCAGAAACGTGAGCTCTTGCCTAAAGAAGACTGGGTTGCAGCTTCTGAAGTTCTAAGTTAAGAAAATTGGATGGTATTACTGTGAAGCCATCACTTAACTCTTCCAGGGGTTTGATCAGCATTGAGTCTTCTCCCTTTTCTTTGCTATTCGAAGATTCCTAACACTGGGATAGCATGTTACTATCAGACCAGTTTTATCATTTCAGGAGGCAAATCCTGAGTTTCTTAGCATTCATGTGTGGGATGTGAGTGTTGCTGGCTGGCCAGAATGTATTGCCCAATCTTTAGCTACCCTTCCGATGGTGGTGGTGAGCTGCCTTTGTGAACCGCTGAAGTCCATGTGTAGTGGGTTGACCCACAATGTCCTGATGGAGGGATTTCCAAGATTTTAATTCACTGACAGTACAGGAACAACAATATATTTCCAAGTCAGGATGGTGAGTGGCTTGGAGGGGAACTTGCAGGTGGTGGTGTTCCTATGAATCTGCTGCCCATGTCCTTCTAGATGGAAGTGGTTGTGGATTTGGAAGGTACTAGGATTTTTGGTAAATTTCTGCAGTGCATCTTGTAGATAGTACACACTACTGCTACTGAGCGTTGGTGGTGGAGAGTTTGGATACTTGTGGATGTGGTACCAATCAAGTGGGCTGCTTTGTCCTGGATAGTGTCAAGCTTCTTGAGTGTTGTTGTATCTGGACTCATCCAGGCAAGTGGGGAGTATTCCGTCACACTCCTCCTCGTACCTTGTAGATGATGGATAGGCTTGGAGGCTCAGGAGGTGAGTTACTCACCGCAGTAGTCCTAGCCTCTGACCTGCTCTTGTAACCACTGTTTTTATGTAGAAAGTCTAATTGAGTATCAACATCTTTGAGTTTACCATTGACCTGAAAGTGGGGGATTGAATGTCAAGGGTGGTGTTAGATTATCTCTTATTGGAGGTGGTCATTGCTTGGCATTTGTGTGGCACAAATGTTACTTAGCACTTGTCAGCCCAAACCTGGATATTGTCCAGATCTTGTTGCACTTGGAAATGGACTGAGGAGTCACGAATGGTGCTGAATATTATGCAATCATCAGCCAACATTCTCATTTCTGACCTTCTGATAGAGGGAAGGTCATTGATGAAGCAGCTGAAGATGGTTGGGCCTGGGACAGCACTTCTGTGTGAGGTTCCAAAACATTTGTTAATGCTGAACCCAAGAAGGTTCAATTCTGAGTATGGATGGATTTTCTGATGATGAGACTGTTCTCGTAACTATTGGGGTTTAGAACAGTAAGAGGTGACTTTACTGAAACATATAAGATACTTGGTGTGTGGGGTGGGGGGCAGTTGGCTTAACCAGGTCGATGTAAAGAGATGTGTTTCCCTTGGTGGCAGAGTCTAGAATAGATGGGCATAATCTCAGAGTAAGGGCTTGGCCCTTTAAGACACAGATGAAGAGGGCCCTTTGTCTCTGAGGGAATTGAATCTGTGGAATTCCTTTACCAAAGGGCTTTCAAGGCTGGGTTGTTCAGTGTATTTAAAGCTGAGACAGATTTTTAATCATGATGGTAATCAAGCTTATGTGGAAAAGGCAGGAAAGTGGAGTTGAGGATGATCATCTCAGCTATGATCTCATTGAATGGCAGATGGATTTGAATGGTCAAGTGGCTTATTTCTGTTGCTCTGTCTAATGGTCCTATGGTGTTAGTATTCAGCTAAGAGTTTGGACTCTGTACAGCACTGGGCATGCTCACCATCAGATACAGTGTGTTAATGAATGTTGTTTAGTAGGAAGCTAGAGCTCTGACCTGAGCCTGTATGAAGAGTTGAAGAACCCACATAAGAACATGTTACAACATATTGGTGGGGCATTTAAACATTAAATAAAAACTGAAGCGAAATGTAGGGCATAGTTGGAGAGTTATTGCCACCATTAGGCAACACTGGAAAACTAGAACAGTGGGTGTCCTAATATAAACTGACTATATAGGAGACCCAGCAACCTTAAAACAAAAAAACCTGCTCTATTGACACACACTGTGCTTGTACTAAGCTGCAGTCAACCGACTTCCAACAGAAAGGTAGCACTGACAAACTGAGCTAATGATTAAAATGTAAAGTAATAAAGGAAAGAAATTTAAATACTATGTGTAAGATATGTTGGGACTGTAATGCTTTTTTGAAATTAATAAATTTATATGTTCAGTAATAACCTTTCATTCTATTTGATAAACAGCATCTTATACTGTAAAGTATTAATGATTATGTAATAGACTATAAAATATAAATGCTACATATGATATATTAATCTGATGTTAATGCCATATGTATGAAAATGCTAATGTGTAATTTATCGCTCCTGTACAATGTAATTACGGAGTGTCTGAATTATATTCTGTACTCTGTAGGTGGTAACAGAATGCAAGCTCAGCAGTTTCACTCAGCACAGTATGTTAATGACAATCTTCCTTAACTTATGACTGAACCCATTCAACAGATGTTTGTCACACATTTGCTTTGCTGTCAGAATAACTTGCAATTGAGTTAAGTTTTTTTCCAACAACTTTTTAAAAACTGGATAAAAAGCAGACTTGTGTCTCTCTTGTTATTCCTATTCTGTCTCCAGCTGTCCTATTTGTTTTTGCATATTAATGACTTGGAGGAGGGAAGTGAATGTACTACCCCTGAGTTCGGGGATGACTCAAAAGTAGATGGGAAAGAGAGTAGTGAGAGTGGCACAAAGGGTTTGTGGAGGGTTGTGGGCAGGTTAAACAAATGGGCAAAAACTTGGCAAAAGCAATATACCTTTACTGTGGAGTAAAGGCAAGGTTTCGCCGATAGAATAGAGAAGCAAAGTAGTTAAGTAGAGAAAGACCAGAGAAAGCTGCAACTCAAGTGGGCTTTGGGGGGTGCAAGTACATAAATCACAGAGAAAGCTAGCGTCAAGTTCAGCAGGTAATAGGAAAGACAAATGGAAAAATGTAATGAAAAGGGAACGGAGTGTAAAAATGGGAAAGTCTTGCTCATGGAATACAAGGCATGAGGTACACTACACCTGGAATACTGTGAACACTGCCAGGCCGCTTATTGAAGGAACGTTATACTGGCATTGTACATAGTCCAGAAAAGTTCACTAGGTTGATCCTGAGTATGGAGGGATTTTCTTATGTGGAGATGTTGAGCAGCTTGGGTTTGTGCTCATTGCAGTTTAAAAGAATGAGAGGTGACCGCTTTGAAATGTGGAAGATTTTTAGAGACTCAATAGCGTAGATGTGGAGAGTTTGTCTCCCCGAGCAGGAGAGTCCAGGAGCAAAGGGCATAATCTCAGAGTAGAGATTGCCCACTTAAGCCACAAAAGAGGAGGATTCTTTTCTCTCGGAGGGAGTGAATCTGTGAAATTCTTTATCGTAAGGACTGTCGATGCTGGGTCATTAAGTATAACCAAGGTTGAGAGAGACAGATTTTTGATCGGGAAGGGAATCAAGGGTATGGGGAAAAGCCAGGAAAATGGAGTTGAGAATTATTGGATCAGCCATAAACTAATGGAAGAGGCAGAGTAGATTTGATGGGCTGAATGGCTTGTGTCTGCTTCCCATGGTTGAGATTTGTGGTAATTGTTTCTCACTGACTTGGTATTGGTTGTGATCCCAGCTGATGGTAACACTAGACGTGTCAGATCCCAGAGTGAAACCTGGGTGTTATAGAAAATCAGTTTCATTTTTGCAGTTGGTTACCCCAGTGGTTAGTCACTGCACCTATTCACACAAGACTGCAAATGTTTCTTAGTAGAAGAACAAAAGATACAACATGCTAAATATATACAGATGTATATATGTGTATGTATAAGACAGCTTAGAAAGATTTTAACATAAACAGCAAAGTTTCAACCTCTCTCTCAGCAATATCCTTCACAGATACTTGGTAACAGTGAAGGATCATTCCTTTCTTAACCCAAATTTCTGACCACCAACATTTTCCAGTTTGGATGGACTAAGCCTCTCTTCAGTTTGGACAACTCCCACAGCTTGGAGACGACACAAAACTAACTTACTCTTCTGCTGGTGTGGGACTCCTGCCCTATATGGACAGTCTGTATCTTCTCCTCAGGTGGAACTTTTTCTGCCCTTAAAAAAAACATTTGTTTCATACTGAACTCAAAATATTAGGGGTCCTCAATCATGTTAACTTTGTAAACGTCACTTAGTTCCACTGCGAGACACTCGACCTAAATTACATGCCGTTTTGGAAATGATTAGATTACTTTACAGTGTGGAAACAGGCCCTTCGGCCCAACAAGTCCACACCGACCCACCGAAGCGTAACCCACCCATACCCCTACATTTACCCCTTACCTAACACTACGGGCAATTTAGAATGGCCAATTCACCTGATGTGCACATCTTTGGACTGTGGGAGGAAACCCACGCAGACACGGGGAGAATGTGCAAACTCCACACAGTCAGTCGCCTGAGTCGGGAATTGAACCCGGGTTTCTGGCGCTGTGAGGCAGCAGTGCTAACCACTGTGCCACCGTGCTGCCCACCATATAGTTAGTTCGTTGTTTTAAATGACTTTTTGAACATTTTTTTTAAAAAGTCTTCACTGAAAACTGAAACCTATCTCCTATTTTACATCTAAAATCCAAATGTTAGTTAATATGTTATACATCTTTATCATGTGCTTCTCAATATAATTAATTGTGCTTTATCAGGAAAATAAAAGATCATGGTCATGATTAAATTTAATGTATAATGGGAGATCTTGTAGCAAAATAAATGACATCCTGTCTCTTGAGTCTGTATTTCTGGTTTCAAGTCCCAATCATGGAAATATGTTGGCCATTGAAGATTGCCATGTTGGTGTAATCCAACAGGTTAATGACCATTCTGTTAAGACTTCCAGCACTTCTCTAATCCACAAATACTTGACTTTCTGCTCCAAAGCTACAGAGTTCTGCAGTTTGGATCTCTGCTGCTTTACTGAAAGAAACTTGAGGGCTTCTGTGGTTTGCTGCTGATGTTTGATTTCGGACTTCAGCTGTCACATATGTGGATTAATCATTTCTGAGCATGCGATACTTGTGCAAATTAGACTGACATCTTTCCTCTTCCCTGGACAGCTTTCCATTAACTGTTTCCGAATTAACTCTTGATGGACTGTTTTTGAGTTTTCCTCTTAATGTAACAAGTCCTTGATGTTCATTGATTTTGTTTTTAGTCAGGATGTGTTGAACATAATTGTTGTAACTCTGAGACCTCCTTTCTGCATGATTGAAAATTGACTTCTATCTCCATAATCCAAGCCTTCCCAAAGCCCTGTTATAGAAAGGATATTATTAAACCAGTGAGGGTTTCGAAGAGGTTTAGCAGGATGTTGCTGGGTATGGAAGATTTGAGTTATAAAGAAAGGCTGAATAGGCTGGGACTTTTTTCACTGGAGCATAGGAGGTTGAGAGGTGATCTCATAGAGGTTTATAAAATCATGATGGGTATAGATAGGATAAATAGTAGGTATCTTTTCCCTAAGATGGAGAATTTTAAGACTAGGAGGCATGTTTTTAAGGTTAAAGGAGAGAGATTTAAAGACAGGAGCACATTCTTTACACAGAGTGTGGTTTGCATGTGGAATGAACTTTCTGAGGAAGTGATGGATGCAGGCACAGTTACCATGTTTAAAAGACACTTAGATAAGTACATAAATAGGAAAGGTTTGGAGGGACTGGGCCAAGAGCAGGCAGGTGGGACTAGATTAGATTGAGACAATGTTCGGCATGGACTGGTTGGAAGTGTGTACATCCATGCTGTATGACTCTATGACTCCACACAGTGGCCCCTTTGCTATTTGAAGAAAATTCTGAAACTTAGCTGGTGTTCAATTTTGATCGAAACACTAACTTTCTGTTCAGCAGCTGCCCTTTTAAGTGGTTCAAACATCTGCAAAATGTTGCAGTTCATTGAAATCCCAGTCCTTTCCCTACAGCTCCATTTTGCCAAGGCTCCCTTCACCACCAGTAATTGTTGAAGTGGAGCTTACTGGAGCTGAGATGTTGGGCCTGTCTCCCCTTTCCTGTAGAGCTCCAGCCTTCTTTGCAGGAAGGAATGTCCATTGGCTAATTACAGTTGTTACAGTGATTATAACTCATCTGTGTGTTTAGTGGGATATACAGACAAATTCACCTCTTTGCTGCCTTCAACAAAAGGTGATGTTCATCAAAGTAGCTAACAAAGATGTTATGATCATGGCCTGTCGAAGCAAGGGATATGGGAAGATCTACTTCCACTGAAGCAGCATTTTTAGTAGCTTCATTCCTTGCCGCTGTTTCCTGAAAAAGTAAAGGAAGGTCCCGGATTGTAGGTGCTTGGAGCTGGTTGACCTCATCTCTGGTGCCTTTGTGTTCTCCTGCTTGCAGTCTCTTTTCTGAGAGAAATAAAATTACATTTATCTTGTTGTGGTCTTGCGAATGGAGTTTCAACAGCAGAGACTGATTCACAGTGTGCTAATTCAGTTACATGTCTTGTGCAATTGTTAAATGAAGTAGATTCAAAGGCACATAATCATCTGGGCTTAATAAAGATGAGTAATGATTAGGAATGACATAGAAAACATTACTTTGTGAAAAGATAGTCTATGAAGTTGGATGGAAGACCATTAGAGAATTCTAGGCCTCAACTATGATGCTGCACCAAATAACATATATACACACACCAACACTTTATGGAATTAAAAATGAGTTTTATTGCCTTTAACCATGATGTTTACATACCAGCCTTTGACTTGTATGTATGTATTATAAGGTGAGGTAAAGATCAAATTGGAGCTGTTATATCCCCGAGGAGGAATTCATTCTGCTCCTCAGCATTCTTTAATGCCCTTGCACTTAGATGGTTGGGGTCTGCTTTTTCCATTAAAAAAAAGTCTTTGTGTTGCTGATCAGGCTCTGAAATGGTCACTACCTTGACATGCCTAACCTACTGTGTTACTGGCTGGACAAAATGCCCCTTGTTGGTGTTGCTTAATGGCATCAACATTGCACCTGTATTTTCCAGTGCTTTCTGCTGGTTGACTTTGAGTTCTCTTTTCCTCCCATCTCTGTGAATCCCTGCAATCTACAATAATTTATTTCTCACTGTGGTCAGCTGATTTCTTGGCTTGCCACATTCTCTGTTGTGAAGTTTTCCCAAGCTTTGTCAGCATTGCCTAGGGCTCTGACTAATTGGCTTGAAGTGCTTTGACTGTTGCACTATACCGTCACTGGTTTCACTTCAGGCTTTTACCTCCCTTCTGTGGTTAGGTTGTAGAACTGACCTTGGCTTTCACACACTGCGTTGTTCTACCACTGGGCTTCACTGCAGCTGCTCTTTTGTCATGTGTCTCTAGCTCTGTGGCTTTGGTCATATCTTTTGTAAGATCATGTCAGGGAATTGATAGAAGATCACACCCGCCATTGACAGTGAACATTAGTAACTTAACTATGTACAAGAGATAGTAAGAGAGGATGCTTATGGAACTCTACAGCCTCCGTTCTATATAGTCTATCATCATTATGACAATGCTCCTTATGCAGATATTCAGCAAAGTTATAGTTAATTTTTTACTCCACATGAGGCAGTCAAAGCATGTGCATATGTGTGTTTCCATAACTGGCACATATTGGAACAAGTTATTATTGCCAGAGTCTGTAGCTTAAAGGATGCCACTCTGTACCACGTGTGCAGCCGAACAGGCTCTCCAACCTACTATTGGCATATTGGAAGGAGTTACATAGATCATACAGCACAGAAACAGACATTGAGGTCCAACTCATCTATGCCTACCATGTTTACCAAACTAAACTAGTCCCAGTTGTGTGCATTTGCCACGTATCCCAAATGCATGTACCTATCTGAACATCTTTTGAATGTTGTAACTGTATCTGCATCTACCCGTTCATTCTACATGTGATTAGATTACTTACAGTGTAGAAACAGGCCCTTCGGCTCAACAAGTCCACACTGATCCTCCGAAGAGCAACCCACCCAGACCCATTCCCCTACATTTACCCCTTCACCTAATGCTACGGGCAACTTAGCATAGCCAATTCACCTGACCTGCACATCTTTGGACTGTGGGAGGAAACCGGAGCATGACACTGGGAGAATGTGCAAACTCCACACAGACAGTTGCCTGAGACGGGAATTGAACCCAGGTCTCTGGCGCTGTGAGGCAGCAGTGCTAACCACTGTGCCACCGTGCTGTGTCAAAAAGTTGCCCCTCAGGTCTTTTTAAAAACTTTTTCTTAGCGTCATGAAATTATGCCCTCTACTTCTGAATTCCCCTATCCTATGGAAAAGACCTTTGCTACTCATCTTATTTATACCCCTCATGAGTTCATAACCCTCAATCAGGTCAACCCTCAACCTCCTGTGCGACAGTGAAAAAATGTCTCAGCCTATCCAACCTCTCCTTGTAATTAAAGCCCTCCATTCCCTGTAACGCCCTTGTAAATCTTTTCTGCACCCTCACCAATTTAATAAAATCCTTCCTATAGCAGGGCAATCCGAACTATACACAGTACTCCAAAAGTGGCTTCACCAATGCTCTGTACAATTGCATCATGACATCCCAGCCTCTATACTCAATGGTCTGAGCAATGAACACAATCATCCTAAATGCCTTAACCACCATATCTACCTGCATTGCAACTTTCAAAGAGCTATGTACCTGAATCCCCAGGTCTTTCTGTTTGTCAATACCACCCAGTGCTCTATCATTAATGAAATGAATCTTGCCCTTGTGTGTTTTCCCAAAATGCAGCACCTCATATTTATCCAAATTAAACTCCATCTGTCACTCATCAGCCCACTGACCCAAATGATCAAGATCTCTTTGTAATCCTAGAGAACCTTCTTCATGATCCACTATGCCACCAATGATGGTGTCATCCACAAACTTACTAATCGTGCCTCCCATATTCTCATCCAAATTATTTATATAAATGACAAAGAACGTTGGACCCAGCACCGATCCCTGTGGAACACCGGTGGTAACAGGCCTCCAGTCTGATAAACCTCTTGTCTCCTGCCATTTGGCTAGCTCTCCCTGAATTTCATGTGATCTACTTTTACTAACCGGTCTAACAACGTAGTACCTTGTCAAAGGCTTTACTAAAGTCTATGTAGACAATGTCTATTGCTCTGCCTTCATCTATCTTTTGGTAACATTCTCAAAAAAACACAATCAAGTTAGTGAGACACGTTTTCCCTTGCACATAACCATGTTGGCTATCCTTAATCAGTCTTTGCCTCTCCAAATGCATGTGAATCCTGTCTCTCAGAAACCAGTCCAACAACCTACCCACCACTCATTAAAGCTCACTGGTCTATAGTTTAGATTACCTACAGTGTGGAAACAGTCCATTTGGCCCAACAAGTTCATACTGACCCTCCGAAGAGTAACCCATCCCCCTACATTTACCCCTGGCTAATGCACCTAACACTATGGGCAATTTAGCATAGCCAATTCACCTGACCTGCACATCTTTGGATTGTGGGAGGAAACCCACACAGACACTGGGAGATTGTGCAAACTCCACACAGATAGTCACCCGAGGTGGGAATCGAACTCGGATCGCTGGTGCTGTGAGGCTTTAGTGCCAACCACTGAGCCACCATGTCAACCCATGGTGTTCCCAGGCTTCGTCTTATAGCCTTTCTTAAATAACATCAGACACCCTGCAGTCCTCCAGCACCTCATGCGTGGCTGTAGCTGATACAAATATCTCTGCTAGGGACCGTAGAATTTCTTCCCTAATTTCCCACAACATCCTAGAACACACTTGATCAGTTCCAGGGATTTATCCTTTTTTTTAAGACCTCCAGCACCTCCTTTTGTGTAATGTGGACTGTTTTCAAGATGTCACTATTTATTTCCCTGAGTTCCCTACCTTCCATGTCTTTCTCCACAGTGAATACTGACACAAAATATTCGGTTAATATCTCTCCCATCTGCTGCAGTTCCACATATAGATGATCTCACTGATCTTTGAGGGGCCCTAGTTGCTTTTTTTGCTCATAATGTACTGGTAGAGACTCTTTGGATTATCCTTAACATTATCTGCTGAGGCTATCTGATATACCCTTTTGCCCTTCATGATTTCTCTCTGAAGAATGCTCCTACTCCCTTTATACTCTTCAAGAGATTCCTCTGATCCCAGTGAACTATATCTAATATATGCCTCCGCCTTAATCTCGACAGAGCCTCAATATTTTTCTGCATCCATTGTTCCCTACTCCTCCAGCCTTACCCTTCACTCTAACAGGAACATACTGCCTCTGAACTCTCACTATCTCACCTTTTGAAGGCTTCCCTCTTGCCAGACTTTACCTTTGCCTGCAAACAGACTCGTCCAATCAACTCTTGAAAATTCCTGTCTCATACCATCAAAATTGTCCTGACTCCAATTAAGAACTTTAACTTTTATATCCTTTTCCGTAACTATTTTAAAACAAATAGAATGGTAATCATTGGTCCCAAAGTGCTCACCCACTAACACTTCAGTAATTTGCCCTGTTCCCTATTTCCCAAGGGTAAGTCAAGTTTTGCTCCTTCTCTAGTAGGTACATCCACGCTTTGATAAAGAAAATTTTCTTGAACAAATTTAACAAATTCATGTCCTTAACACTATGGCAGTTAACGTTTGAAAAGTTAAAATCCCCTATTATTAGAACTATTATTCTTACACATATCTGAGATCTCTCTACATATTTTCTCCCAAGTTTCCTGCTGACTCTCGGGGAAGGGAGTGCCTAAAGTACAATCCCATCAAGGTGATCATCTCTTTCTTATTTCTGAGTTCCACCCACATAGCTTCACTGGGTGAGCTCCTACAAATATCCACTCTAATTACAGCAGTAATATTTTCCCTAACTAGAAATGCCACTCCTCCTCACCTCTTGCCTCCCTTTCTATCCTTCAAATAGCATCTAAATCCCAGAACATTGAGCTGTCAGTCCTGTCCATCTCTGCCATGTTTCTGTAATAACTATGATGTCCCAGTCCCATGTTCCCAGAGTTCATCTGCCTTACCTGTAGGACCCCTTACAGGTTCCGCCGCCACTCCCAGCTCCACACCCATACCAGATCCCAGGTCCCAGCCCTGCCGAGTTTTCACTATTCTTCCAGACCTCCCCCTCACTGAGGACGAACGATCAGTCCTCAGTAAAGGACTCACATTCATCCCCCTCCGTCCACGCATCAATGAATTTAATACACGCCGTGACGTTGAACAATTCTTCCATCACCTCCGCCTCCGAACTTACTTTCACAATCAGGACTCCCGCCCACCTTCCGAGGACCCCTTCGCCCACCTCCAACACACTGCATCCACCTGGACACCCTGTGCTGGTCTATTACCTGCCCTCGATCTTTTCATTTCCAACTGCCGCCGGGACATTAACCGCCTCAACCTGTC
>NC_057726.1:50707911-50723912 GCF_004010195.1 Chiloscyllium plagiosum
GAGCATAAGAGGTACAGTTAGTAAGTTTGCAGATGACACCAAAATTGGAGGTGTAGTGGAGAGCAAAGAAGGTTACCTCGGATTACAACAGAATCTTGATCAGATGGGCCAATGGGCTGAGGAGTGGCAGATGGAGTTTAATTCAGATAAATGCACTATGGGAAAGCAAATCTCAGCAGGACTTATACACTTAATGGTAAGATCCTCGGGAGTGTTGCTGAATAAAGAGACCTTGGAGTGCAGGTTCATAGCTCCTTGAAAGTGGAATCGCAGGTAAATAGGATAGTGAAGAAGGCGTTTGGTATGCTTTCCTTTATTGGTCAGAGTATTGAATACAGGAGTTGGGAGCCATATTGCGGTTGTACAGGACATTGGTTAGGCCACTATTGGAATATTGCGTGCAATTCTAGCCTCCGATGTTGTGAAACCTGAAAGGGGTCATAAAAAACTAACAAGGATGTTGCCAGGGTTGGAGGATTTGAGCTACAGGGATAGGCTGAATAGGCTGGGGCTGTTTTCCCTGAAGTGTCGGAGGCTGAGGGGTGACCTTATAGAGGTTTATAAAATCATGAGGGGCATGGATAGGGTAAATAGGAAAAGTCTTTTTCCTGGGATCGGGGAGTCCAGAACTAGAGGGCATGAGTTTAGGGTGAGAGGGAAAGATATAAAAGAGACCTAAGGGGAAACTTTTTCACACAGAGGATGGTACGTGTATGGAATGAGCTGCCAGAGGAAGTGGTGGAGGCTGGTACAATAACAACATTTAAAAGGCATCTGGATGGGTTTGTGAATAGGAAGGGTTTGGAGGGATATGGGCCGGACGCTGATAGGTGGGACTAGATTGGGTTGGGATATCTGGTCGGCGTGGGTGGGTTGGACTGGAGGGTCTGGTTGCATGCTGTACATCTCTATGGCTCTATGACAGGAGAGTTCCCTGTAACAATTGCTTGTTTGAACCTTGACAACGCTGCTTAACCAAAGAGCCAGTCTTCCTGCCCAAGATTTGGCTGCCACGCTATTTTCCTCTGAGAGACTAGCACCCTTGACAGTGTCCAAATCAGTAATTCTGTTTGAGAGGGGAATAGCCACAGGAGACTCCTGTATTACCTTCCTATCTCTCCCTACAGTCATCTGGCTGTGCTTGTGGTGTGACCTGAAAGTACTATCTACCAAACTCTCTGCCATCTGCGTGCTCCTCAGTGACTCTCACTCTCTCTCCAGCTGATCCAAACAGTCTGATATGAGACAAATCCAAACACACCTCCTGCAGACATAGTCACCAGGGGCAGTCAACTGCTCCTTTAATCTCCCACAGGTGGAGCACTGTCCACTGACTATCATTTTTGCCCCTTAAAAAATTAACTAATGAGGACTTGTGTAAAAAGACCCATACTTGGCTCAAATCCAGTGTCTGCAAACTGTTGCACTGTGCTGCGGGAACTTAATGTCTGTATTTTATATTATAAGGCTGACAAGAAGAAGCTGCAAATACAACTTTTTTAAAAGTCAACTCTTTCCTTATCCACATTTTTAAATTTTAAGTGTGCAAAAGGGGGGAAAAAATTAAGAGTTAAATTCTTAAATCCAACTCTTAGTTGAACTCCTGAAACAGCCTCCTCTTGAGATTCTGTCAGGCAGGGATTCTAGACAAACACTCACCCCTCTCTGGCTCTGAGTAAGCAGATGCCAATCCCTCCGACTCTTGGATTCAGCCTTAGAAAATAACAGATCTAGAAATCCTGCTCCCTGTCATATTCCACCTTGACTAATGAACCCTTGAAAAACACATGAAACAGGTTCCTCTCCTGAGCACTGTCCATTACTAAGAAGATCTCTCTCAGGACTGCTCAAAGACCACATCGAACATCCCTTTCCATGTCTCCTTATCCTTCCTTCCTCCCGTATTCTAATTTATACACTTACTTATTTATTGTCTGGACTATGAAAGTTCCCAAAGTATTGTTAAGTGAAAAATGTTCTGCTTTCTGACAGAGGAAAATCACACAAAAAATCCTCCAACTCAGGAGCAGTTCCAAGATCCACGCAGCCATCCTTCCAATTTTATTTAAATTGATAATTGGCCTCATGAGTTGGACTTGAACGCAGAGCTTCTGACTCTGGTAGGCTGCTGAGATGAGGTGCAGGTCGAATCGTGGGCTGTTAATCAAGCGACCCCCCACCACCAAAGTCCTGGCTTTGAATCCTGCCACACCCCTTGGTGGAATTTGAATTTAATAAAACTCTTTAATTAAGAGTCTAATGATAACCATTTAGCAAATCCATTGTCGATTGTTGGAAAAACCCATCTGGTTCACTAATGCCCTTTAGGGACAGAAATCTGCCATCCTTACCTGGCCTGATCTACATGTGACTCCAGATCCACAGTGATGTGGTTGACTCTTAACTACCCTCTGGGCAATTTGGGATGGGCAATAAATGCTGGCCCATGCAGTGATGCCCTCATACTGTGAAAATAAAATTTAAGCAGAACCGCTCTTGCACAAGAACCCCCAGGGTTAGCACAATTGTCACAGCCATGTCATAAGGAGCTTTCAAGACCGTCCTTGGATTATTTGCATTTAAAAGTTTTCATTGTCATTCCTATGTCAGCAGGTCAGATCTGGTTCAGATTGTGCGATCCATATCAATGTTGGGTGAATATGGAATACATTAACCGGTGATGCTGAAACAACTAAAGCAGAAGCATAAGATATGTAAATTCGTCAAACTTTGAATTAACTTTGGCTTGATGGCTTCAGGCAGAACTGATTGCAGGATTTCTCTTATTAAGAGCAGACTGACCAATCATTTCTGTCCTTTTGTACAGGGCCAGCCTTTAAAATCACTGATTGTCACATGTCTCTTATCTTCCTGGGATGATCCTTGTCCCACGTTTGTAAAGCTACAATTCTGTCTGCACTCTCGATTGTCCTTGCCTGTGGACGGCATGGTGGTTCTGTGGTTAGCACTGCTGCACTCACAGTGCCAGGGAACCAGGTTCAATTCCAGCCTCGGGTAATTGTCTGTGTGGAGTTTGCGCGTTCTCCCCATGTCTGTGTGGGTTTTCTCCGGGTGCTCCAGTTTCCTCCCATGGTCCAAAGATGTACAGATTAGGTGGATTGGCCATGCTAAGTTGCCCATAGTGTTCAGGGATGTGTATGTTAGGTACATTTGTCAGGGGTAAATATAGGGGTAGGGAGAATGGGTCTGGGTGAGTTACTCTTCAGCGGGTCAGTGTGGACTTGTTGGGCCAAAGGGCCTATTTCCAGACTCTAGAGATTCTGGATTCTGTCTTTTGGAATTTTGTACTGAGCCACTGCACTCCTACCGTCTGCCACAAGGGGGGGTCTGCACCTAGAAAATAGGCAGGTCCGGAATTAGACAAATTTACCAAACTTTGAAATAGATTCTTCGAATCCCACAAAAGACTAAGATTAGGGGGAAGAGAACTGAAGTTGCACGGTTGGAATTACAATGCAACGTGACACAAAAACCTTTTGAAAACGCGACAGTAAATATCAGAATCTTTCCAAACTCCTCTAACCTGGGGAATTAGAGCAAAGCAGGTTCTGCAATCCCAGGAATTTCTGTAGTGCCAAATTGCTTTCTGATTGCTGTGATTGTTCAAATCTGATGGGTAAAATGTTTTTGAGTGAACAGTTGGGAGTGTGGGGCTGCATGGGAGTTGGAATAAGGTAGCAAAATGCTAGAGCATTGTTTTTGATACTTTGTATTCAGGTAATATACATCAAGGGCTGCTGTTTCAAAAAAGTACTGTATAGCCAGACATTATTTTACATTAAAATGTAATAAAATAAATGCAGTATTTTGCATAATAATAGTTGCTATTTTTCTCTCAAGTCCAGGAGGAGATCAACAAAGCAGCTGGGGGAAGTCAATACCCACGTAGCTATTGAACTGTTAACTGTGGTTTTCTACATTTTAGTAAGAAAGATTATAACGTTTAACTTTTTAACTTTGATTTCTTTATTTTTCTGCTTTGTACCAAGATTCTGTACCTAAGATGGTGCTGGAAGTGATGACTTGTAAACTTTTTACTGTGCTCATGTGACAATAACCCTAATTCAATTCAATTCAATGAAGAAGAATTTTATGTCACTGTGCCTCGCAAATTAAGCAGCATTCTAAAGGTGATGTATCTGATCACCGGTCAATGTTTCAAATCTTCATGGACAAACTGCAGTTTGCACAAAATTAAATCTGATGTCTATCCAGTGGAACAATATCATTGGTATTATAGACAGGCGTTCATTAACCAGCTGGGTGGTCTCTGCTCTTTCACCTCATCAACAAAATCCCCATTAGTTTAATTTGAGTTGCCTTTCATCAATCACTTTCTGTAATTAATCCTTAATTAATTTTGTACCTAATAATAATTCCTGGAAGCACTAGCATCATATTCATTTCCACCACCAACTTCCTTTTGAAACCTGAGAAAAGGTTGGAAGGGATGTGGGTTTTGGTTAACGTCAACAAAGTAGTGATGTAGAAGAAATGAAATGGCAGAAGAGCATTATTTGAGGAGGGAAAGGACTTTTATCTTTGCTGAGTATAAACTGCTTGGTGTCTTCAACTGCTTAAATTGTGCTTAAACAAGTGTATTCAATAGGTTTGTTCATCCAGTAGAAAATTAATGTTAAAGTTGTACTTCTTTAGACCTGACCTTGACAATATATGAATGTGACCAGATAAATTACATCTTTGTATTTATACTAACTCAGAGATATCATGTGGCCAAGGTGTGTGGATGGTCACACAGTCCAATCACTGGAAGCATGCTGATATCTTTCACAGGTTGACACTGCTGCTGTGAGAACTTTGACCTGGAACCAAAAAGAAAGGTTACAGTACTGAACAAGCTTTGAGTAAATGAGCTCTGTTTGAAATACTTGTCGTTCTCATTAAAACATTGTACTGTACAGTGCAAAGGCTGCCCTGAACTTTAGGACGTGAGTAGATTTGTTTTTTAACAAAATCTAAGCCGAGTAACTTCTTATAATTAGTAACTATAGGAACCATTTCAAAAACAATTTGCATAATGGACAGTGTGAAATGAAGCTAATATACAGGCTATTACAAGGACCCAGTGGAATTAAGTTGATCTGCAAATGTTGAGAAATGCCATATTTTAATAAAATTGGTGCAAATCCTAGCAAAGAGATCTTTGTGAAATACAAGCTTCTCATGTTAAATTATTATTTGTTTGAGATTAACTGCTGTAATAGGAATGCCTCAAAACTCCCCATTTTTAAACATCCACCATCCACTTTCCTGTTCATTAACCCATTCACATCTGTGCAATGATTAAATTGGTTCTGATTCTTAGCATTTATTCATTACTTAAACTTGCCCACCTTACTTCACCTTACTGTTTTAGTTGACATCTCTTTTGAAGCCTAAACATGGGGCAGTTCAGACAAATGCAAATGGGGGAGGGAACAAGGGGAAGGGAGGTGGTCTTTGTTTATTATAAGAAATGGGGAATTTGAGTGATTGGCAAACCTGGAATAATGGGATTCTTGGACAGGCTGCTGAGACATTTAATTGTTTTGAATCGAATTCCTGGCTGCAGCCAGAGGCTGGCTGATAGCTGAGTAGGAAACAAAGTTAGACATGGTGTTATTGAGGAGTAGTGTGTGACTTTGGGCACTGAAGGTGATTTGGATATGGGGATAGGGAATCCAGTTGCAGAGTTTAGCCTGCGATGGTAAAGCTTGGATCCCAGGTAGCTTTGAAAATGAAAGGGAAGCCTTTCTGCTCCTCTAAACCCACAGCAGGGTGGCCAAATCGCGCCAAATGTTCTCACTGTCCTTCAACTACAGGTATCCTGAACCTTTGGAACTACCATCGGAAGCATTACATTGTAAAGGTCAGGACTCATGTGAAAGTCTGACTTCATAAAGACAGTCACTTTCTTGACATCAGTCATCTTTGAAATTACCTGAGCCATCATTCAGCAGCGATCAAGGTCTATGTATTCCACTATTACACTGAGACCACTCAATATCTCGCAAAATTACTGGCATCTTCTAACATTCTGCTTCTGAACAGTGATTTCTGTGGTTCAGCATCTGTCTAGCTGCTTGGGGCTTCAGAGAATAGTTAATTAGAGCCAAGTGTTATGGACCAGACCAAACCCCCTCAAAATATACAGGAAGTAGTCTAGACCCCCATGTTTTCTTACTTTAAAGGTAATGTGTTGCATTCCAGATGCAATCAGATCGGTCAAACTACTGGATTTAAAGCACAACACACTTTAGTCATCCACGATTGTTAAAATGCCAAAAAAGAAAGCAGGAATTAGAATAATTTAAATCTATTGGAAAACTTAACAGAATAATCAATACAGTAACTATTACTAATTAACTGTTCCAATAGAGTAACACCCATAAACACATCTTTGGCAAAAGGTAAATTCAGGAAACAAATTGTCTCACATGCAACTCCTACATCAGGAAGTGAAACCCCAGCTTTAGCTGTAATTGAGAGAGGGAAAAAATAGTTTCTACTTCTTCAAAGCCCAACAGCAACTGCTGAAAGCTAAAACTGAAAATTCTCTGGGAGCTTGACCCCACCCATTCAGGCTGCTTCTATTGTTCCAACTTTTAAAAAGAACCCAAGGCCTCACAGGCTGTTTACTTTGGTGGCTATGGCAGACTGCTTGGCACCTCTGCCTTAAAACCTCTCTTAAAAAAAACAAGAACAAAATAACCTCTAAAAACCATAGTAACAGTAAACCAATCTGATTCTCTGTCCTGTTTACATGTTAGCTGCATAGCACTGAGAAACAGGGACTGTTCCACCTTCCCACATTAAACAACAACCTACATTTATATAGTGCCTTTAATGAAGCAAAACAATCTAAGGAGTTTAATATGAGGGAAGTCAATAAAACCAATTCTGGTATCAATTCACTGAAAGACTTGTCAGGGTAGGTAATCAAAATCTACTTGAAGAGATGATTTCTCAGGAGCATCTTAAAGGGGAAGGAGTGGGAGAGAGAGATGTTGGAAGGTTTAAGGAAGGAAGTTGAGAGCAGAAGGCAGGTAAAAGCTCAGCACCAGTCACAGTGTGATTAAAACAGGAATATGGAAAAGACCAGATTTGTAGGAACACTGAGATGTTAACAATGCCAGAGGGAGGGGCAAGGCCATGAAAGGGTGCAAAAGCAGGGCTGCCGTTTTTGAAGTTGAAGTATTGCAGTAGCACTAGTGAGATGGATGAAGAAGACTTCGAATGAATTAAGATGTGGGCAGCAGAGTTCCACAGAATCCCTACAGTGTGGAAACAGGTCCTTCAGCGCAACACATCCATCCTGACCTTCTGAAGAGTATCCCACCCAGACCCCTGTCCCGACATTTCCCCTGACTAATGCAGCTAACCTGCACATCTCTGAACACTGCAGGCAATTTAGCTTGGCCAGTTCACCTGACCTGCAAATCTTTGGACTGTGACAGAAAACCAGAGCACCCGCACGTACGCGAGGAGAATGTGCAAACTCCACACGACCAGTCACCCAAGGCTGGAATCGAACATGGCTCCCTGGCATTGTGCTAACCACTGAGCCACTGTGCTGCCCAATGAGCACAGGTTCATGTGGTGTAGGTGATCAGAAACCAGCCAGGAAAACATGGATTAGTCAGGTCGAGAGACACTGCAGACTTGCCACTTTCAGCAATGGGCGAGCTGAGAAAAGGATGGAGTTGTGTGATATTAGAGAGGTAAAAGTGGGCAGTCTTGGTCATGAATCGATAATATGGTTGAAAGCTTCTCCTAATTTCACACACAACACCAACAGCACTCAGTTAAGTTGTTTTTCATTTGCTCTCCTGATTTCATTTGTTTCATCCACAAAATAATTTCCCTTTGTATAGCACATTCCACAACCCCAAGACTTCCTAAAAGGCTTTACAATCTTTAAAGAATATAGTTACTGGTGGAATTTTTAAAATTGGCAGCTAATATTCACAAAGCAATCTCAAACAAACAACAATGAGATAAAACAAATTAATTGGGAAAGATCATTGAGTAAAGCATGGGAAACAACAACGTCACAAACACAAAATCAACTCTGCAAAGCCCCTCTGACTAACATCCAAAACTGGGAGAGCTTGCCTTCACAATGATTTTACCTGACATTGTGTTGTGTGACACGATCACTGTGCTAAATAGGATGGACAATGAATAGATCTAATAACTCAAGACTGGGCATCCAGGAGGCACTATGGGCCATCAACAGCAGCAGAATTGTACTCTGACATAATCTGCAACCTCATGGCCTGGCATATCCCCCACTCAACCATTACCATCCAGCCCGGGGATCAACCCTGGTTCAATAGATTGTGCAGGAGGGCACGCCAGGAGCAGCACCAGGCATACCTAAAAATGAGGTGTCAACCTGGTGAAGCTACGAAGCAGGACTACTTGCACATAAAACAGCAGAAGCAACAAATGATAGACAGAGCTACACGATCCCACAACCAATGGATCAGGTCTATGCTCTGCAGTCCTGTCAGATCCAGATGGTAAATAACTAAACAACTCACTGGAGCAGAAGGCTCCACAAATATCCCCATCCCCAATGGAAGGAGTCCAAAACATCAGTGCAAAAGACGAGGCTGAACAATTCACAGGAAGAAGTTCCGAGTGGATGATCTATCTCAGCCTCCTCCAGTGGTCCCCATCATCGCAGATACCAGTCTTCATCCACTTGATTCACTCCATATGATATCAAAGAACAGTCAGACAATATTCTGGCAATAGTTCTGAAGACTTGTACTCCAGAACTTGCCATTACTTTGCCAATTAAAAGGAAAATACTGCGGATGATGAAAACCTGAAATAAAAACAGAAAATGCTGAAGAAACTGCAAGGCCTGGTAGCTCTGTGGACAGAGAGACAGAGCTAACAAGTCCAATGTGTCTTTATTATATTGGGCTCAAAAGGTTATCTCTGTTTCACTCCACAAATGCTGCCAGACCAGGTATACTCTGTAAGTGGTTCCAGTACAGCTACAACACTGACTTTCACCCAGCAATGTGGAAAATTGCCCAGGTATGTGCTATACACGAAAACAGGACAAATCCAACCTGGCCAATTACCACCCCATCAGTCTACTGTCAATCATCACTAACATGGTGGAAGGTGTCATCGACAATGCTATCAAGCAGCACCTGCTCAGCAATAACCAACTTGGGTTCTGCCAGGGTCACCCAGCTCCTGACCTCATTACAGCCTGGGTTCAAACATGGATAGAAGAGCTGAATTCCAGAGGGGAGGTGAGAGTGACATTAAGGCCACATTTGACCGAGTGTGGCATCAAAGAGCCCAACTAAACTAGAATCAATGGATATCAGGGAGCAAGCTCTCCGCCAGTTAGAGTCATACCCGGCACATGGGAAGATGGTTGTGGCTGTGGTAAGTCAGTCACCTCTGCTCCAGGACATGTCTGCAGGAGTTCCTCAGGGTAGTGTCCTCGTCTCAACCATCTTCAGCTGCTTCATCAATGACCTTCCCTCCATCATAAGGTCAGAGTGGGGAAGTTCACCAAAATTGCACAATGTTCAGCACCACTCGCAACTCCTCAGGTACCGAAGCAGTTCATGTCCAAACACAGCAAGACCTGGACAACATCCAGGTTTGCGTTGAAAAGTGGCTGGTAACTTTCATGCCCCACAAATGCCAGGCAATGACAATCTCCAACAAGAGAGAACTAACTATCATTCCTTTGACAGTGGCATTACCATCACTGAAACCCCCACTATCAGCATTCCGGCAGGTTATGGTAGACCAGAATCTGAGCGGCGCGAGACATATAAAAACAATGCTTGCAAGGTTAGATCTTGGGAACTCTGCGGTAAGTAACACCCCTCCTAACTCCCCAGAGCTTGTCCCCCATCTACAAGGTACAAGTCAGGAGTAAGGTGATAATTGCCACTTGCCTGGATGGGTACAGCTCCAACAACACTCAAGAAGCTCAACGCCATCTAGGACAAAACAGCCCACTTGACTGGCATCCACAAGCATCCAGTCCCTCCACCACAAACACTCAGTGGCAGCAGTGTGCACTATCTACAAGATGCACTGCAGAAATTCATCAAAAATCCTTAGATAGCTCATTTCAAACTTCCATCTAGAAGGACAAGAGCAGCAGATAAATGAGAACATCACCACCTGCAAGTTCCCCTCCAAGCTACTGTCGCTGGGTCAAAGTCCTGGCTTTCCATCTCTAACACAGCTGTGGGTGTACCTCAGTGCTGCTGTTGGATAATGGGGGTGACATTGTAAAATATTTTGTCAAGTGTTGCCGTAATCCAGCAAGATTATGTTCTGTTAGTACAGACTTCATTCTGCATTACATACACTATTCATTGAACCAGGGATGTTCCCCTGTCCTGATGGTAACTGCAGAGCGGGGCATATGCCAGGCCATGAGGTTGCAGATTGTGTTGGAGTAACATTCTGCTGTTGCAGAGAGCCCACAGCGCCTCCTGGAGGCCCAGTCTTGAATTGCTAGATCTGTTCAAAGTCTCTCCCATTTTGCACAGTAATAGTGCCACACACATGATGGAGGGTATAGAAGGGCATTGGTACCCAGAGGTTATTGGAAGTTGTGCTCCATAAAACCTGAAAAGAGGAAAAGTTTCCTGTTAAGACAGTGAATGATTTGAAGAATGAAATGGAAGTGAAGACCAGGACAGTTTTGAGATAGAGTGAATGAGTACTGATGGGGAGAGAGAGAGAGAGAGAGAGAGAGAGAGAGAGAGATCGAATATAAATGTGGCACTGCGTGTGGGTCTCAGAGTCTAGCTAAGACAGCATTTTGAGGTAAACTTTCTCCTGGGCTAACATTTGCTGTTTGCCCTCTCTGGTCCTTATATTATGGAGATTTTAGAAGGTCAAGGAAGTATCTGCCATCTGTAGTAGATACACAAACCCATTACCAAAAGGTGCTTGTTACTGCTTGGATAATATTTTGACATGAATACCTATTTCTCAATGATTCTATTGCAGTTGTTCTGTGTTTCGTCAGCGCACATTGGCTATAATGCGATTGACAAATTGTGGACATTCTTAGGGTAACATAAACTTTCTACTGAACAGGTATAGTGATTTTCTATTAGTGATCTTCCACAGGGTGATTTTCTATAACGGGGGTTTTCTGTAGCACGAGGTTGCAGAGGAACATAACTGTCATGTTACAGCAGAATGACCCTGTACTAACTTGCACCAAAATTGACTTCCCTTTTATGAGCAATATTCCCTCTAAATCCCCTTCACTGTAATCAGCCTATTCATTACACTGTCCAGTCCCATTTAGATTCCTGTGCAGCCAAGGGGTGTATATCTTCCCACAACTGTTTCCTGTTGGCATTGGCCCAGTGTGTTCGGGACCATTGTGATCATCTGCAGCTTAGAGACTGGTGCCAGGAGTTGGGTTCTGCCCAGAGTAAGTGATGAGAATGTGAAATAGTCTGATTCTTACTCAACCAAGTGGTCAACCTTCAACTTCTTACTCAGGTTCTCTGGAACTGTTGTTGTAACCGTGTTGCCAGTCAGATGGCGAATACATGCTGCCGTGTTGCAATGAGTTTAAGAATAGATTGCAGAAGTAGGGTAATAGAACTCTGTAAGAAACCCTGCACTGCTCACACATCCCATTTCCCCATTTCTCTTGTGCGCCTTGGTCTTTGCTCCCATTTACTATTTGGAGTTCTGGGCTCAGCATTGCTAGGGTAGATTTCCAAATTGCCCAATTGAGTGTAAATCAGAGGTTATGGATTGGCCAGTTTCAATTTCCATTGGTTAAGGGGAGGTTTCTCCAATGTGTGACCATCCCCTATACTGGTCTTACACTCATGGGCAAGTTGTGAGTCTGTCTCAGTGTTCTCTCCCAGGTGTCACACCCTGTCTCCCGCAGGAAGAAGCCAGCATCCACCTAAGTAAGAGATTCTCTTCAGGTTCTACTGTAGCGAAGAGAATGCTATGTGTTCGTTGAGATGACTGCAGGCTGTATTACAGGCCACTATTCTGGGCAGAAGCAGGGGAAGTATCACAGTTGTTCTAGCCAACATTTATTCATCAAACAAAGTGAGAAACAAACGGTCATAATTCAATTGCTCTCGAGAACTTATTTGGTGCTGTTGTTTGATTCCATGTAGTTCGAAATCATCACACTTTACACAAAATATATTTTTGCTGCTCTCCAAGTGGCTGGTCGACTAATATAACTTAGCATGTGACTGCAATGCAGGAGCAAAAGGTGACATTTTGATGGGCATACCAATAGCAATTAATTCCTATATATTTCTGAATAATATAAAAACATATATATTTTAAAGAATGGCAAATGTAATTCAATATAACTGTTCAAATCAATTGCTTTCTCTGTTGTACACTAAAGCAGATTAAATAAAAGTTAATGAACCAGACTTCTATTGCTTATTTCCTTTTCCAAAAAAAATGAAAATATTATTCCTAGTATGGCTTGGAGCAAATCTTCCAAAACTATAATGGCTGTGAGCCCCCCTCAAATCACACTACCCCCAACAAGGTTGGGGTCTTGGTTGTTTGAATCTAAATGTTCAAAATGTAGTCTCCTTGGGAGAATACATGGGAGGCCCTGGCTTTGATGGTAAGATGAGATGCTTCCAGTGCCTCTGTCTTGTTAAGTTGGCATCAATCACTGTCACTGGTGCGTTGGCTTGATGGCTCCTTGATGCTTTTGTAGGAGCCATGCTCAATGCTGTTAATCACTTACTGTGTTTTGCCATTTGATGTTGCTGGCAGTGAAGTTATCTCACTGCTTAGCAATGTTGCTGGTATTGTTGTTATCCTTTCTGCTTTCCCAGCTCAGGAACAGTTTGAACATAGATTCTGTGCCACCTGGATTTTTTTTAAAACAGTTTCAGATTCAATGTTGGAGTCTCAGTCTCGCCACTCTGGATTCTACGTACGAACGTGTACATGTCAGGTTTGCTGTCACAACAGCTCAGAAAGGATTCTGCCTTCTTGTTGATGTGTTCATCTCCACTGACCTATGCAGGGAGTTGCTGTCTGACTTCCATCTGCTCACTTAAAGGGAGTATCTTACTGACAGGTCTGATCTCCAGCATCTGCAGACTGCACTGTCTCCCTATCTAATACTTTCTCCCATTCAACACCCTCTGTGTTAATGATGGGAAACAGAAGTCAGGTGGCAAATCATACCGTCTGTATTTTTTTGTCACAAAGCATTTTGTGAAGTTTCTTTTGAACACCTTGACAAACCTTTCCATAAACCCGTGTCCTCTTGATGATCCTGAGCCTATAATATCAGTGAATTCCTTAATTTCTCTGCAAACCACCTGGGTCTCACTGTCACATATTACTCTCTTGAGAATCCTTTGCCCCAGTTAACAAAATCTGTGTTGTTTAGTGTTCTGAGGAAGGATCACGTGACCTGAAATGTTAACTCTGATTTCATTCCACAGGTACTGCCAGACCTGCTTAACTTTTCCGGCAATTTCTATTTTTGTTTCTGATTTACAGCATCTGCAGTTCTTTAGGTTTTTATTAAGAGTTACAAGTATCATCTCAACTTAAGTCGTTCAACATTCAGATTAAAAAGGTGACTGAGTAGTAATCTGCAGCAACGAAATGCTGTTCTTGAATGGGTGTGAATGAGATCTCCCACAGTATGCTGTTGTCTGGGTAGATCTTCAATAACTGTCACCGCTTTCTATACTTTGGGCCCCCCTTACAATTAGAGACAGTTCTTCCACTGTCTTTGTAGAGGACTATCCAATATACAACTGATCTGGTTCTGAGCATTTCCCCATTTGCATATTTCTTTTATATATTATCTGGACAAGCCATTCCTGAATCATTTGCTGAGAAAGCATCTGTAACCCTTCAACTCTAAATATCCTGTTTCTAAATCAACTACATTTTAGTTCTGCTATATTCACAAGATGATGAAATTTTATCTTCTGCTGTGGTGACAACCACAGTAGGATGTCTACTTGCATTATCTCTTTTTGGTTTGTAATTGAAAGTGAAATCATAACTCTGAAGCCTCAAGATGAATTGTTGTAGCCTTGGTGGTGCTCCACACCGATTCTTCTTGCAGATCTGCTCCTCTGTACAATAATCACGCTGTACTATAAACTTAAATAACTCTACAGAGGCCAGTATCCTGTCACCAGCCCCCCCTTTATTTGCAGGTGGAGAGTCAGAGACACTGATCCAGCTCCCTCGAGTCAGCTCTCAGAGTGAACAGAACCTGTTTATTTTTAAAAAATTTTATTAAACAAATTACAAAACATTTACAGCTGTATACAACAGCAATTTTACAAGGGAGAGGAGCAGCAAAGCTCAACCCCAAACCCTACTGTTCAACCAGTTTACAGGGAGACGAGGACAAACCTCAAATCCCAGTTTCACATGTGACAAGACAGTGACAGTGACAGTGACAATGACATTTGTACATAAATGGACAATCCAGTTACATTAAACAGTGCATACAATGCAGACCCAGCAAGCCCCCGTCCCTCCCACCTTCCGACCACTCTAAGGCAGCCTGCCCCTACACACCTTCCGGCTCTCAGTCCACTCTATGCCCCGTCCAGGTCTTGGTCTGCCCTGACACACCTTTCGACCACCTCTAGGACAGCCCGTCCCGATTACCCCTTCTTGGGACGACAGTGCTCAGAATGGCCTACCCACCCTCCAGCTCTCGGGGTGGCCTACCCACCCTCCGGCTCTCGGGGTGGCAGCTTTCAGGACAATCCACAAGCCTCCCAGCTCACAGTAAGACCTGCCAGACCCAGGGATGCAAGACAGTGCAGGTAATAACCCAACAACCACAATACAGTTAGTTGCCAAAAAACAGAGTTCTTTCTGGTACATAGTTCAAATGTAGAGTCTTCAGAATACAGAGTCCATTCCCAGGAATGGAGTCCACTCCAGTTTTTGAGGTGCATTGTCCAAAATGGAGTCCAGTCCAAACTGCAGAGTCCACTCCCAAAGGCAGCAAATGCATACCCCACAGCACACAGGCGTTCAGTCTCCATGGAGCCCTGGCACATCCTTACAGAGCAAGGGCCACTCACAGGAACAGTACATTTTAAAAGGTGCAGTTAACTCACAGGGGATTTTGGTCCACTCTTGAAGGCAAGATCTTCCCCAAAACTCCAGGATACAGCAACTGCTCACCTCCCAGCACACACACAGGTGTTCAATCTTCAGAGGCCCAGTCCCAGGGCTAGGCCTCCCCACAGGAACAGCTCCTCTGGTAAAAATGTATGTCTTCCACAGGGGCTCAGTCCAAACATCAATTAAAAAAAAAAGGTGAAGACACCTACAAAACAAAGGAAACTAGAGTCCAAGAGCTAAGCCCGACCACAAAATTAACATTGTCCTTTTTCAAAAAGAGCAACACACAGGCTGTAACCAACCAGTGAAACAACAATCCCCTGATGAGAACTGAGTTTCAGCTGAAACACATTATGTGCATCAGGAGTTTAACAATCAGTCCTTGCTAAAAGGAACTGGCTAAATAATTCAGCCAGTTCAGGAATCAGGTTTCCCCCTCCAAAAAGAGGAAGCAGAAACTAACAGTAACATACTGATTATAGTACCAGCCAACACAGTCAGTCCCCAAAACTGAGGAGACTCAATCTCCTGTTTATTTTATTTTTCCTGTTTATAATATTTTATTAACAAATTACAAAACAGTTTACAAAAGAGTGAACATTTACAGCTGTATACAACAGCAATTTTACAAGGGAGAGGAGCAGCAAAGCTCAGCCCCAAACCCTACCGTTCAACCAGTTTACAGGGAGATGAGGACAAACCTCAAATCCCAGTTCCACACATGACAAGACAGTGACAATGACATTTGTACATAAAAACAACAATCCCATTACATAAACAGTGCATATAATACAGACCCAGCAAGCCTCCGTCTCTCCCACCTTCCGACCACTCTAAGGCAGCCC
>NC_057726.1:50724974-50728074 GCF_004010195.1 Chiloscyllium plagiosum
ACCCATGGTGTGTGTGTGCAGGTGTGAGACACAGTGAAAGACACAAAGTGCACAAATCTTTATTCAATTTCCACCACCAGGAAGATAGGAAAACACCCGGGTGGCCAGTGACAAACACTGCCCTTCACATCAGAGGGCAGTGCTGTGTGATCAAAAACAGTGAGGGGGAGGGTAGGGACTAAATCAAAATAGAGTTGGAGGGAGAAATGATGCACTCCACTCCCTGACCCCCAAGATCTCCAGCTGAAAATGCGGGGCTAACAAGATAGGCACCCTGCCAGATCTGCGGGTGAGGTGACTTCTGTCGACCCCCCCTCACCACTCCAGGAGCCAGGTGGCTTCGTCTCCCGGGGTAGTGTGGGTTTCTTGCAGGAAGCACACCGCGTACCTCCCGTTCCGGAGGACCGAGAGGGTCTGGAATCTGCGCTGTGACTCCCTGCTGCCGTTGATGTTGAGGCTGGCTATAGTTGTCTTCATGTCGGAAGCGTTGTGCAACCACCACCAGTACAATTAACAAACCTATCTACATATTTACTGACATGTCCCTCGCCCTGAAGGCCCTCGCCCTCACCAGGAGTGCCCCCAGGACGTTCCTGACTCGCTTTCGCTCATTAATGTCGAGCCCAGGCGCCTGGCGGGCAGCGTGGGCTGACCAGTAAACTCTTTCAAAGGAGCTCCAGCGATCAAGCGCCAGTTGGGCTCTATCCCGGCGACTCCGAGTTTCCTCGACAAATTCCCAGAGTTCCTCGAGGGGGATGAGGGGGAGATCGGTGGGGGGCACCTGGGATTTGAAAATATCGCTACAGATAGTCCGCGTCGTGCCCGGTGTCCGCCACCGATCCCGAACCCTCCTCCGGGAGGTCGCCCTCAGTCACCGACCCCTCCCCCACCGAGGGGATGGGGGCTGGTCCGGCGCCGCCAACCGGCCTCAAACCCCCGGCGACCTCACCCCCTGGGTCACTGGCGGTACCTTCCTCGGCGCACCCCTTCCCGGAACGCCCCGAGTTCAGGTCGTCGGGCGGCAGAGGCTCAGGGCCCCGCTCCTCTCCCGACACCGGGACACCCAGCTCCTCGGGGAAAAGGTCCTCCCCCAGGGCCAAGGCCCCTGGAAAAAATAGTCTGGGAGGGAGGAGCGAGGATAACACCTTCCTCCCCTCCACCGCTTGACAACCCAGCAGAGGGTCCTCTATCATTGCCCACACCGTAGCCCTCGTGGTTGTTAAGGTCCTCCCCAGGGGCCGGAGGAGTCGAGGCAGCAGAAGGCCCTGCTGTAGCCCCTGGGGGTTCGGGTAGGCCGGGTCACGGTGCGGGACAGTCGCGAGGCACCGTTGGCTCGTCCGCTGGAGAGGGGCAGTGCCACTAGTGCGCTGCTGGAGTGTCTCTCTCTCTCCTCCAAGGGCCAGTGCCTCTTCCCCAGAGAGACCGGGGGGGGGGAATTTTTGGACTTTCCCCTCCCCACCCGCCTCGGTGGTCATGGGGCCCGGGGTCCTTCCCCCCAGCCTTTCCCGGAATACGAATGGCTGGGGGAAGACAGGGGGCGTGGCCAGGGTGGGGAGGGTCAGCCATGTCACTTCCTGCCCCACCCCTGGTTTATTAGGTGAGGGTGGGCGGGGCAGGGGCCGAGTTCCTTTTCCGGGGCCCGGAGACACGTTGCTGCAGGAGGTGGGGTACAGTTGTTCCCCCCAGGTTAGTGCCAGGGTGTGGCTGGTTGGAGCGGGATTCGGGCTCGGGGCCCCCGGGCCAGGTGTCACGGCGCCAGGGGCAGGCGTTGAAGCCCGAGGGGTTTCTCCATCGGGGTGGGGGATAGATGTGGGGTCAGCGTGGTTAGGATCAGGTACGGGTTTGTGAGTTTGGGGGGGTCAGGGTTCCCACGCCAGGGCGATGCTGGCACGGCCACAGGGGCATTGTCGTGCCGGGGCGGGGCAGGTCGTAGGCTAGGTTTCAGGGAAGGGGATAGGGTGGTCTCCCCGAGGGCCAGACGCTTCGCGTCTTCTTCGGCGCATTCTGGCCGGCCGGCCGTTCACCCCACTCCCTGCCAGAGGCTGGAGCATCGGAAGCCTCCGGTTCCGGGGCTTGAGGTGTTGGCTTCAGGGGAGGGGGAGTGGGTGCGGTGGCACCACCATCAGCCATCGGCACGTGCTGGATAGCCTTCTGGGTGGGGCAGTTTTTCCTTATGTGCCCCACCTCGTGGCACAGGTGGCATCGCACGCCGTCCAGAAGGCACGGTAGGCCGCTCCCTCGTGGAGGATGGTGGAAGTGCCCTCGGTGACCTCCTCCCGGGCCAGGCAAATGAACACTTAGCGCCGGAAGGAGTATGTGTGTCGGAGGGCGGGGTCCTTAAGACTGAGCAGGAGCGGCTGGACCCCTGACCGGATCTCCCCAAGGGTGGTGAGGTGGGGAAGAAGGAGCTTGCTCGAAATGAAGGGCAGGACGTTAGAGATCACGACCCTCTGGGCCGTAACCTCCAGAGGGTCGACGGGCAAGTGTGTCCCGCCCACAGTGAGCCCCCTCTCCACGGCCAGGTGGACCGCCTGCTCGGTCTTCAGGAAAAATACGGCCTTCCCGTACATCCAGGCTGCAGCAACGATGGCCAGTGGGCCGACCACACTAGCCATGGCCTTGCTGCAGGCCTCGATGGTCATGTTGGGGTGGGGATAGGCCTTTACCTCCAGGCGTTTGGTCAGGTGCCTGAAGGGAGCCGCGGCTGCGGCCAGGGTTGGGATAGCCGAGCCTAAGGGAGTGGCTACCCCGGCATAGGTGCAGCTGGGCCCGGCGACCTTTGGGCTCGCCATACTCTGCTGCTGTATATTGGTAGGCCCCAGGCAGCAGCGATGGAGGCGGGCCTCTGGCAGCAGTAGTCCTGGGAGGTGCCCAAGGCGAATCCAGGCAGCGACGGAGGAGACCGGCCTCAGGCAACAGCAGTGGTGGAAGCAGGCCTCGGGCGATGCAAGGTAGGCTCTCGGTCGCAGTGGTGGGGGCAGACCTGTTGGGGGAGAGTCCCCAAGGCAAGTTCCAGGCAGCCCCAAAATCGAGTCCCAGGCAGCGGCTGTGGGGAGGGGCCCCAAAGCGAGTCCCAGGCAGCGGTGGTGGAGGCAGGCCT
>NC_057726.1:50728574-50754607 GCF_004010195.1 Chiloscyllium plagiosum
ATAAAAAGGTGCTTGACTTTGCAACAGCAAAAAGTGATATCCAAAAAAGAAAGCGTTTGTACCTTAGTAATGTGGAGGGCAGCAGGAAGAGGGGTTGACAATGCATTGTTAGATGACAATGCCACAGAGTGGGTGCAGAGGAGATACGCTGGACATGTGAGGGAAGAGCAAGACAGACTGACATGGTGTACCATGGCAACAACTCTCTGAGGAGAAAGTGAGGATCGTAGATGCTGGAGATCAGAGTCAAAAAGTGTGGTGCTGGAAAAGCACAACCGGTCAGGCAGCATCCGAGGAGCAGGAGAGTTGATGTTTCAATCATAAGCTCTCACAGCTCTCCTGGCAGGAGTAGGTACAAACAGTAGTAAAAGCAACAGCTAATGTAGTATCAAGCTGACAATTTGTATAACTGCTAGTGTATTTCAACTTACATTACCAATTCAGTTCAAAGACTGAAGCTGGGACATGTCAGTTTTAATGCTGCATCAGGTATTCACTGAGAGATGGGAGAGTAGGTGTGGGGTTAAGATTGGGGGGTTGGTGCAGGTTTAACATTCTAGAAATTGTCTCCCTTTCCAGGTTACCTCATAACAATAATCACACTTTTGCTCTTGACACAGCTCAAGGTTACGACTGTGTGGGCTGTGCTACCTCTCATGTTGGCGTGTGGCCACAAGGATGTGGTTAATCTTACCTTACAGCACTCCACAACTGTCGTTCACATTGACCCACAATTACTTGGCAGGATTCATAAATGGAGTGGAGTTGTCTATTGCTGCCTAGCCTTCACTCAATGCTGTAACAGAACATCTCGGATTTTTGTTTATGTTAGTTCCAGATAGGTGAGTGTAACTAAAAAGGCAATGCAATTCACCCTGAATAAGGCAATGGAATTCAAGTGATAGGCAGTGCTGGGACATAAGTCAATAACCTTCCTTCATAAATTTGTGAGAAATAATAAACCATGTAGATAAAATTTTAACCCTCCATTTTATCCACCACAGATGCACAGTGGCAACATTGTGTACCATGTTAAAGCTGGGCTGCAGAATCTCACCAAGGCCTCTTCAACAGAATTCTCCAAACACACAACCTTGACCAGCCCGAAGGACTAAGGCAACAGACCCAGGGGAACACCACCACCTCCAGGTGCCCCTTCCAGGCCGCGCACACACCATCCTGACCAGGAATTAAAACTGCTGTTCCTTCAATGTCTCTGTGTCAAAATACTGGAACTCCCTATCGAACACCTCATCATCTGCAGTGGTTCAAGAAGATGAGACACCACCCAAAGGCAGTTATGGATGGGCAGTAATTATGGAAGTATAAAAAGGGAGAAATGAGAGATAATGGTCCAGATATTCTGAGGAGAGTCAATCACAATCAGCTGCCACTCCAAACCTACACTTTTTTTAAAGAGTTGACTTCTTAAAAAAAAATCAAGCTGGGAATTCTGATTGCACCTTTTTTAGAAATGCAGAGCATGCCTGAAATCAAACCATTCCCCCATAGTTCAGGTAGACAGGAAACCTCAAACAATGCCCTTTTTCCAGCAGGAAGTGTGCGGGTTTTCTGTGATTTAAAAGTCCAGCAGAGCTGGCCTCTTTGCCAGTTCCCATGAAGGGCTATGTGTGTAGTTCGAGGAGCAGTTGGTGCTGAGATCAAGGCCCAATGTTACCGGATGGGTTAGGGCCAATTGCATAGGGTGCCAGTTGAGTAGAGTTTCAGGTGACTTGATGCCCAGGTGGATAGAGTGCCAAGTGGATAAGGAGTCAGGGTGAGGCTGGATGGGTTTGGGGGTTTTTGGTTTTATGCTGGAGGATAGATGGGGTATCATTTGGTGCTGGGGGAAGGGTGGTGGCTTCCTTGATGGAGGGTATGGCTTCATGTCAGATGCAGCAGTGGGCAGTGGAGTTCAGATTCAGTGGCGGGGCAGGGGGTGTCGGATCCTGAGGTGAAGGGCTGGTAGGGAGGGGAGTGGTCAGGAGTTATTGGATTGGACAAGGGCCATGTTCACAGATACTCAGGGTTCAGGCTGATGTGTGAAAACGTTTTCCCTTCGGTACGTTTTATATCTTTCCGCACTCACCCTCAACCTATGCCCTCTAGTTCTGGAATCCCCTAACCCAGGGAAAGACTTGTCTTTTTACCCTATCCATACCCCTCATGATTTTATAAACCTCTATAAGGTCACCACTCAGCCTCTAATGCTCCAGGGAAAACAGCCCCAGCCTATTCAGCCTCTCCTTATAGCTCAAATCCTCCAACCCTGGCAACATCCTTGTAAATCTTTTCTGAACCCTTTCAAGTTTCACAACATCCTTCCAATAGGAGGGAGATGAAAATTGCATGCAATAATCCAAAAGTGGCCGAATCAATGTCCTGTACAGCTGCAACATGACCTCCCAACTACTGTACTCAATACTCTGACCAATAAAGGAAAGCATACCAAACACCTTCTTCACTATCCTATCTAACTGAGACTCCACTTTCAAGGAACTATGAATTTGCACTCCAAGGTCTCTTTGTTCAGCAATACAGGACCTTACCATTAAGCATGTAAGTCCTGCCCTGATTTGCCTTTCCAAATGCAGCACCTCACATTTATCTGAATTAAACTCCATCTACCGCTCCTCGGCCCACTGGTCCATCTTATCAAGATCCTGTTGTACTGATGTACTTCATTGTCACTACATCTCCAATTGTGGTGTCATTTGCAAGTATACAAACTATACCTCCTATGCTCACATCAATCATTTATATAAAGGACGACAAACAGTGCACCGAGCACCGATCCTTGTGGCACACCACTGGTCACAGGCCTCTAGTCTGAAAGGCAACCCTCCACCACCACCCTCTGTCCTACCTTTGAGCCAGATCTGTATCCAAATGACTAGTTCTCCCTGTATTCCCAGAGATCAAACCTTGCTAACCAGTCTATCATGAGCAGCCTTGTCGAATGCCTTACTGAAGTCCATATAGATTACATCCACTGCTTTGCTCTCATCAATCCTGTTGTTACTTCTCCAAAAAACTCAATCAAGTTTGTGAGAGCCATGTTGACTATCCCTAATCAGTCCTTGCCTTTCCAAATACATGTACACCCTGTCCCTCAGGATTCCCTCCAACAACTTGCCCACAACCGATGTCAGGCTCACCGATCTATAGTTCCCTGGCTTTTCCTTACCACCTTTCTTAAATAGTGGCACAACGTCAGCCAACCTCCAGTCTTCCAGCACCTTACCTGTGACTATCGATGATCCAAATATCTCAGTAAGGGGCCCAGCAATCACTTCCCTAGCTTCCCATAGAGTTCTAGGGTACACCTGATCAGGTCCTGGGAATTTATCCACCTTTATGCATTTTAAGACATCAGTACCACCTCCTCATTTTACAAGATGTCACCATCTATTTCCCACATTCTGTAACTTCCATGTCCTTCTCCACAGTAAAAACTGATGCAAAATACTTGTTTAGTATCTCCCCTCTCTTCTGCAGTTCCACACATGGGCTGCCTTGCTGATCTTTGAGGGGTCCTATTCTCTCCCTACTTAACCTTTTGTCCATAATGTATTTGTAAAATCTCTTTGGATTCTCCTTAACTCTATTTGCCAAAGTTATCTCATGTCCCCTTTTTGCCCTCCTGATTTCCCTCATAAGTATACTCCTTCTGCCTTTATACCCTTCTAAGGATTCATTGATCTCTCCTGTCCATACCTGATATATGCTTCCTTCTTTTTCTTAACCAAACCCTCAACGTCTCTCATCATCCAGCATTCCCTATACCTACTAGCCTTGCCTTCCACCCTAACAGGAATATACTGTCTCTGGATTCTAGTAATCTCATTTCTGAAGGCTTCCCATTTTCCAGCCGTCCCTTTACTTGCAAACATCTGTCCCCAATCAGCTTTAGAAAGTTCTTGTCTAATATCATCAAAATTGGCTTTTCTCCAATTTAGAACTTCCAACTTTTAGATCCAGTCTATCCTAGTGAAAGACACAAAGTGCACCAATCTTTATTCAAATTCCACCACCAGGAAGATAGGAAACCCAATCAGCTTAAGAAAATCCTTGTCTAATATCATCAAAATTGGCTTTTCTCCAATTTAGAACTTCCAACTTTTAGATCCAGTCTTCTCCAATTTAGAACTTCCAACTTTTAGATCCAGTCTATCCTTTTTCATCACTATTTTAAAACTAATAGAATTACGGTCGCTGGCCCCAAACTGCTTCCCCACTGACACCTCAGTCACCTGCCGTGCCTTATTTCCCAAGATTAGGCAAAGCTTTGCACCTTCTCTAGTAGGTATATCCACATACTGAATCAGAAAATTGTCTTGTACACACTTAACAAATTCCTCTCCATCTAAACCCCTACCACCCAGTCTATGTTTATAAAGTTAAATCCCCTACCATAACCATCCTATTACTCTTAGATAGTTGAGTTCTCCTTACAAATTTGTTTCTCCATTTCCCATTGACTATAGACCTATAGTACAATCTATAGAGCAATCCCAATGAGGTTATCATTCTTTTCTTATTTCTGAGTTCAACCCAAAAAACTTCTCTGGATGTATTCCCAGGAATATCCTCCCTAAGTACAGCCGTAATGCTATCCCGTATCAACACCTCCTCAACTCTTGCCCCCATTTCTATCCTTCCTATAGCGTTTGCTTTCTGTTGGGGCTTGATGTAGGTTAGGTGAGTTGAGAGGTTGGTCAAGTTAATAATTACCCAGGAGTTAGACTCTGTTTTTAATTGTCTAACTTTTCACGTGTAACTATTAGCTTAACTGAAGTGGAGCTTCTAAATTATCTGCCTTTAATAGAGTTTTTCCGGAAGGTTCCATATACACAAGAATTGCCCATTGGAAACTTTGCTTTCCCCGACAATTGTCCATGGATTTGGCAGTGCACACAGTCCCTAGGCACAATGCCAGTCTGCACTGCTCTATCTGACTTGTGGAATATCTGAGTCTGGGGTCAACAGCAATCTGTATTTACACAAGGGACACTCACATCCCTTAAAAGTACGAAATAGACCTGATGCATGACCAGGAAAGATTCAAGGAATTTCATTACCATCATGCTGTCATGTAAATTTCCTTCTCTATCTGTGGGCTGTGATTCTCTTTCTTGTCTAGTTGTACTGAAGGAGTTACTGCCTGGCCTACTCTCCGGGTCTGATGATGATGGGCAGTATACTGGTTTGCCAGCAGTCACCTGTAGTAACCCAGCCTCGACTCTTTCCATACAATACTCCCTTTCCCCTGCTGAGGGACATAATGTTCCTGCTCAGCAAAGCAGACTGAGAACTGAACAAAATGTCTCTCAAGGTTACATCTTGTCCCTGCTCTGTGCCACCAGGATTAATCTGCTAAAATTCAGCAACCTCAAACAAACAGCTACTCTAACCTGGACTTTGTTACTTGCAGCCTTTTAAATGCTGAATAATTAAAAAGTATCAGCTTTGACAAAGGGTCAGTTAGACTCGAAACATCAGCTCTTTTCTCTCCTTACAGATGCTGCCAGACCTGCTGAGATTTTCCAGCATTTTCTCTTTTGGTTTCAGATTCCAGCATCCGCATTAATTTGCTTTTAAAAAGCATCATGTCTGGGTATTCCTATGCTTAACAAGATTTAACATATTAAAAATTCTTCAATTAGAAGTGACATTGGTTTAGAAACATTCTAAATTATGTCTCTCTCTCTCTCTCTCACATGATTATCCTATTTGAATTATGTTTATTTTACTTGTTCATTTGTTCCTGAACAGAGTCGAAGGTGAGCTGATTGGGTGAGTAGGGCATTTGCTCATTCCTATACATTTTTGCCCTCACATTTTATACATTTCTGCCCCAATTTGTTCAATTTTAAATCAATGGACCGAATCTCATGATCAAATTATAGTACTCCGATAATGTTTTGTCTATACAGTTCACATTTTGCTTCTGGGAAGTTTGAATCAAAATGTAAGAATTTGGGGATTCAACTCTTTGCACCTTTGTCTGAAAAGACCAAATAATGGACTTGTTTATATGGACAGGAACATGATCGCTCCTCAAAATGAAATTCAATCCCCATTCTTTAAACTTTGGTTTATATTTTATCAAGAAACAGTGAGAATTTGTGTTTACCAAACACTTCTCATGACTTCAGGATATCTCAAAGAGCCATTGAAGTATTTTGAAAGCGTAGTCCTCATCGTATTGTAGAAAGCATGACAGCCAATGTACACACAGCAAGAATCCACAAAACAGAATTGTGCAAGTGACCAGATAACCCCTTTACATGAACAGGGAATGCTGGGAATACTCAACAGGTCTGGATAATAATTGAAAATGTGTTGCTGGAAAAGCGCAGCAGGTCAGGCAGCATCCAAGGAGCAGGAGGATCAATGTTTTGGGCATGAGCCCTTCTTCAGGAAAGAAGAAATGTGTCCAGCAACACATTTTCAGCTCTGATCTCCAGCATCTGCAGTCCTCACACTTTCTCCTCGAAGGTCTAGATAATAGCTGAGGAACAGAGTTGATATTTCAAATGTGAGATCCTTCAGATGTAACAGAAGAGAAGAGAGAGGGAAAAGGAGGTGTTGGGGGAGGAAAGAAAGGGAATGTTTGACATAGAGTAGAAGGCCGGAATGTTAAATAGACAACGTAATCATTAGCAGTCTGTAAAACAGGTGCTGTGGATATGATCCGAAACTGTGGAAGTCATAGTTAAGTCTGTGAAGCTGAAAGTATCTCATTAACAGACAAGATTACATTCCTGAATATTCATTGGAATGGTGTGGTAAGGCAAGGATAAACAGCTTAGAGTGGGAAAAGGATGGAGAATTAAAACAGCAAGGCAGCTTCCCACTAAAGGCCACACTTGCAGACTAAATGTAAGTGTTCAGCAAGGCAGTCACCCAATGCATGTTTGGTCTCCCCATTGTAAAGAGACAATATACTGAACAGAAAATACAATAGATGAAATTGAAAAAAATACAAATGAATTGCCGATTCACCTGGGATGAGAGTTTGGGGCCTTGGAATAGTGGGAAGAGAGAGGGAAAAGAAGTGTAGGTGAATCTCCAGTGCTCACACGGGAAGATGCTGTGGGAAGGGCAGTTGGTATTAGTGTGATGGATAAGTGAACCACAGACTGTTAGAGGGATTAATGTAAAATGAGGGAAAGGCAAGATGTGTTTATTGCCTGATGGCAGAAATGATGGCTAATAGGTACAAGGCAAAGACAAGGGGAATATTATTGTGGTTCTGAAAGGGAGAAGAAGGGATGATTATAAGGCACATTGAATAAACACACTCTGGGGCCCAAGCTGTCAATCTTGAAAAAAGATATCAGAAACACTGTTGTGGAATCATCTCAGCTGAAGCAACACCATGAATACCCCAGAAGAGTGGAATTGAATACTTACAGAAGATGGGATGGGAGGAAGTGTAATCAAGGTAACTGTGTAAATCTGAGTTTAAAAATTACACAACACCAGGTTATAGTCCAACAGGTTTAATTGGAAGCACACTAGCTTTCGGAGCGCCGCTCCTTCAACAGGTGGTAGTGGCACAATCACCTGATGAAGGAGCAGCACTCTGAAAGCTAGTGCTTCCAATTCAACCTGTTGGATTATAACCTGGTGTTGTGTGATTTTTAACTTTGTCCACCCCAGTCCAACACCAGCATCTCCAAATCATGTAAATCTGAGGGCTTGTTTGTTGGTAGTCTATTCCCAAGAGACAGAGAGATTAAAGGTGGCAATGGAAGAGATAACTATATGAAGATGAGAGAGAGTGAAGCTATTTTAATTTTCCTTGAGGTGAGAGCAGGATATTCTATCCTTCTCCAAAGGCAATGAAGTCAGTGACATTCTGGAAAATGATAGCTTGTTGACTGGTGGTGAGGCCTCAGGCAAGTTAGGAGACAGCATCAGAGAACTGCCATTCAGAGTGACCAGTCACCTAATCTTGTCTGGGCATCTTGCCCTCCCACAGCCTCCAATCTCATGTTCCTGAATCTGTTTTTAGCATTGTCTGAGGGATAACATTGACCAGAATACTGGGAAGACCTCTTCTGCAAAATAAGTATTGTGGAATTGTGTGTGACTAGTAAGAGGGCAGCTGAGAGTTTGTATTAGCCTTCTGATGATGCAGAACTCCTCAATGACAGTCTGGAACTTGTGCTAAATTCTCTGGAGTCAGATGTAAATCCACTGTCAAGTGCAAGTACTAGTAATGAACCATGGATGACACAACACCACCAATTCAGTAAATATAAGACACAGACAATATAGAAGAAACCACAGAGTAAGAAATTATCAGATTTCAAAGATTGTACACAGCGCCACATTGTTATTCAATATCTTCTCAATTTCTACAGGGTTGTGAATACCTGAGGATGATTGACCAAGAATCTATCAGTTGAGCATTATATTAACATCTCAATCAGACTTTATGGGTGGTTTCATTCTCTTTGGTTGTAGACATTTTTTAATCAACCTGTTCAGAGATGTTATTACACATCTCTGGAGCAGGTGGGACTGGAACCTGGGTGTCTTAGCTCAGAGGTAGGGACACTAATATAACCCAATAACAAATTTTATTAATATACAAGACAGTGACTGTCAACCTCTCTGAATGGCAGTGACATTTCCACTGAAGCATTAGCTACTGCTACAAATTTACCAAAAACATATTTGCAAAGAACCTTCAGTGATTTTGTAGCCTGTTACATACTGTAACATTTTAATTGCCTCAAAATTGACTTTTATTGACTTAATTTCATATTGTCAAACCTTTCAATTTCCAACTACTCTCCACAATAAACCCATTTGACATTCCTACCACTGTATCTCTTCCTGTTACAGACTCTGCTGAATTATGAAAATCAAACATAACATTGTAGTTTGGATTCATGGAAATGAATGTTACTGAATGGCCATATATCACAAATCAAAACTAAAGGCAATCTTTACATTGCATGCCTCTCAAACTATTAACGGAATGGATTTGTTGGGGGAAATATATTTTTTGTTTATAGTATTTCTTTCATTTCTTATAGTGACATAAAAATATTGGCATCTTAATTTAAAAACTGTAGAGTCTGACTTGTAAGTAGTAAGTAGTTCTGAAAACACAGTGCAGTCAATGCATCATATTTTATGCAGAATTCTGCGTAGAATATATATATACACAGAACGTTGACAGATGAGAGCTCTGGCATTTCTAACAGTAGGTATTTGGCAAAGTCCTGGCCTCACCTTTTAGCCTCAGGCTCTTTCGACTGTTTCTGGGGACATTTCCTAGTCTGACATGTACAAGTGCAACAAGCCTTATTTACCAGACCCAACCAATACAGTAACATTTCCATAGCTAGCCGTGAGTCACAGTGTAAGTGATTTTGGGATTGGCAGATGTGATCAGCTTCCTTTGTGGTTTAGAGGATTTGACTCCACTCATCTGATGCTTGGAAGATCACAAGATCAACCAGCAAGCACAGCACCAGTAATGGAGTCACCTAGAATTGTCAAGACCCTAAACCCTGGAATAACTTCCCCTACACTCCCCACTCTTTGGACCTCTCTTTTCTTCTCTAACACACTCATTAAACTGTCTCTTTCTTTGACAAGCTTTTGTTGATTTAACTTAATATTGCCATATGTGGCTCAGATTTTAATTATATAATGCTCCTGTAAAGTGCCTTGAGGCATTTCAATATGTTAATGATGCTATATAAACACAAGTTGCTTCTATTGCCACAGAAAAGATGTGATTTCATTAAAAACCAGCCAATGTGTGATCATCACAAAAATAATCATTATGCTTGTGCCAATTTTGTGGGTAGTTATCATGATGTCTTTCTTATCTGTCAGTCAACCATCACCTCTATCGTTTCAGCTTGGCAGGAATGTTAGTGGATGACTGTGAGGGACTCCATGTGCTGTTGAAAACTGTCTCACAGCATCTCCCAGAAAGGTGACAGGAAACGGACCTTGACCAAAGTAAGTGATTAGGAGGGGAGACCAAAATGTTTACCAAAGGAGCGGGTTTGAACCTGGGGTTGTAAAGGAACAATTGAATTAAAAAGGTAGCGAAGATTCACAAGATAATTCTAGTTTACAGACCTGGAAAAATTGAAACCTCAGCTGACAGAAATTGGGAAAATACTACAGGAGGCTAGAATGAGATAATGGAAAATCAGAATGATAGGTAAGGGCTGACAGGAGATTACTGAGGTTAAGAGGTGAATTCTTGGAGGCGGTGAAAATCCTTAAAATATCTACATGTGTGAAGAGACAGAGGTAAGGTTTCAGGTTTATGATCTTTATTTGGAACCCTAACTCTTCTTTTCTGATTAGGTACTGTTATGGTCCAGACTAAACCCCCTAAAATATATTAAGAAGATGGCCTAAACCCCAACTTTTTATTATTTTTAAAGGGAAGTTAAGGTATTGTGCTTCAGATACAATTTGATTGATCACACCACTAAGCTTGAAGCAAAACACACTTTATTCTTACACTATAGTTAAAATACTAACAAAAGAAAGAAGAATTGGAATAGCTTAACTCTATTGGAAAACTTAACAGAATAATAGATTTAACTATTAAACATCAAATGTTCCAATATAGTGAATCCCATAAACACACCCTTGGCAAAGGCAAATTCAGTAAAGCAGATTGTCTCACATGAAATTCTCCTGTCCTGGAGGAAAGAATATGAAGAGAAAACTCAGAGCGTGAGTGAGAGTGACAGTGAGAACTCTAATGTTTTGCTTTAGCAGGGCGAGATAGACAGCAGCTTCTGAACTCAAAAGCCACTGAAAGCAAAGTTAAAATCCTGGTTCTATGGTAGATTGATCCCACTCACTCATGCTTCTTCTGTCTGCTTTTTAAAATAAAAACAAAGCTAGCTACATTGCTGGGCATGGAGCAGTCAGCTCGACTCCAAGTTTATAACACTTGCTTTCAGAAGAGAAATGACTGAAGTAATCCTTCTTAAAGGGAAATCTCATAACAGTACTGTATGATCTACTGCATATTTCCAGCATTTTCTGTTTTTATTCCCAATTTCCACTAGCATTTTGATTTTTTGGTAAAGTGATTATCCTGATAACTCCAACTGTCCATCAGCTGGGCTATCTCCATTAAGACATAAAACTGTGTCCTGGTTGGGATAATACAAAACCTCTAAGGTTTAAAGAAAGTCCAAATGCTAAGGACCGTATTGAAAGATTGAGATGCTCTTGAAAATACAGTGCATGTATTATATACACCCGAAGGTTGTACAGATTGTATGCCTCAGTTATGGGAAGGAAACTGCAAGGTTTGACGAACGCTTGTCAAATTAGTTGCCTATACAATGTTAAACACTGATTAACAGTACACTGGATATACAGTGTTTTGCCCAAAGCAAGCAGACTTCAGTCTGTAATCTGACATAATCACATTGCTAATAATCAACATATTTGAAACAATTACAGTGGTTCCTGCAGTCAGAACCATGTTAGTAACAGACCATTATCTCCCTCCCATGTCGTGACAACATGTTTGAGACACCAAATCTTCACGATGCAATCCATGATAAATACAACCTAACTGTAGACACAATTATATTAGTTTTCTGGTTTTAACTACTTTATAAATATGCTGTGAAGTTATCTGATTGGGTTCACCAATTAGGCTCTGTCATGTACCATTAACACATGAATGTACTGGCTCAGATGTGACTTATGTTTCCAAGATGTTTATCTAAATTTCAAGTGCTACCACTAATAAAATGCAGTGCAGTTTTAATTTGTATGGTAATTGAATAATTACCATTTCAGTTGTGGTACACAATCCTAAATATATGGCTTTGAATAAATGAGTGCCCTACCACCAACTGCCAGTGCAATTTCTTGAAAGTAAGTGCTTTTCTGCATACCTCCATTACAACAGAATATCATTATAAAACCAAAAGGCACAGGAGCACACATAATCCACTCAACCCTTCAAGTCAGCTCACCATTCGATAAGATCGTGGTTGATCTGATTACCTCCAACTCCACTTTCCCGCTTTCTCCCCCAGAACTGTCGATCCCATTACTGATTAAAAAGCCGTCTATTTCAGCCTTGAGTATACTTCATGACCCAGCCTCAACAGCCCGTTGTGGGAAAGAATTCCACAATTTCACAATCCTCAAAAAAAATTCATCTCTCTCCTAAATGTGCAACCCCTTTTCTGGGATTAGACCTTTCCGAATCTACTCTGTCAAGTCCTCTAAGAATCTTGCATGTTTCATTAAAGTCGCCTCTTGTTCTTCCATATTCCAATGAGTACAGGTTTATCTCTCCTCATAAGATAGTCTCTCCAATTCTATTATCAGCCTACTGAACCTTCTCTGTACTGCCTCCAATGCTAGTATATTTTTCCTTAGATAAGGAACTCACAAATTGCTCACAGTATTCCAGTTCTGGTCTGACTAGTACCTTATACAGTTTAGCAAAACCTCCCTACTTTTCCATTCCATTCCCTTTGATGTAAAGGCCAACAGTTCATTTGCCCTTCCTTATCTCCACTGAACTTCGATGCTAGCTTTTCATGATTCATGGACGAGGACTCCCAAATCCCTCTTTTTTGTACCTTTCTGTAGTCTTTATCTACATTTCCTCTTTAAATTCATACCATGTTTCCTGTAATAGAGATTCAACATTAATTCTCTCTCTCCCTCTCTCATTTGTTTACTAGCTTTAGGGTCATGATCAGGAGGATGTGATAACGTGCCCCTGTTGTGTGTTTTTCTTACAAGGCAAAGTAAAGCCAACCACTTTTTATAAAACAAAACTGCTGGCGAACAAAATTTTACTACTGGTTGAGAGTGCTGAATTTTCATCTGTGGTTACCCTTTAGTTACAGTTGATTCTCAATTATGCACTCAATATTAATGTCTTAGAGCATTAGAAGTTTGTTTTAGCAGTTCTGCAGGAGTGCAAAGTCATCTTCACAAGTTGGAAATAAAACAAGAAGACCCGTGTCACCTATCACTAGTCTGTGAACAGATGGTAATGACATTATAGCAGAGATATTAGCTGAGAGCTTCATTGGTACCGTGCTCCATTTATACTTAAACATTCAATATAGTGGGTGATGGCATTCCTCAGTGGAAATCATCACAGTCTCAAAGGGTCATTAGCTGCTCCCTTATTCGAGAAAGACAACTGGGAGTCAGTTGAATCTTAGGCTCACCATGCTTCAAGTGAGATTGAGATATGGGACCTTCATATTGACTTCAGGAATTGAAACTGCACTACTGTCCAGCCAACTGAAATGATGTCCCTCTGTAATCCAGCAGATCAGTTAGTAACTGCACAGGTTCAATTTCCACACCATGAAGGCTCGGCATTCTCAAACTCACCCCTTACCAGAGATGTGGCGACCCTCAGGTTAAACTCACTACCAGTTGCCTCTCTCTGTAATGAGACAGCACCCTCTGAGTCTACGTGATTTTCACTCTTTTTAATTCTACCCGAGCGGTGAAGTATGCAAGTCCCCATTTTGGATCAGGCTTCTCTGTTAACAGTTCAAATCCTGGATAAGGGTCTCCCACGCAATATCAGAGAAACCTAGAGCTGTTTTTGGATCTTATCCACCCCAATGTTTCCACAGTGCAAGCGGACCTGCTCTTTAAGAGATGCTGTCTACTTTTAAGTGACACTGACTATCTTTAAGTACCATTAGGAAAGTCTGATTTCCTGCCACCTTTTGCCCCTACCAGGCTAACAAATAGCTTGGATAGAATGGTCTGACTGAATCACTATAATGAGGCCCCAATAACATGTGCTGTCCAACTTGTGCCTCAGTTTTCTGTGGAATTGTTCAAGCAAAAAGCAGTTTCTAAGCCTTAAATCCATAGAAGGTAAAACCAGAGTGTCTTTTAACCCTCTGAAATTGAATTCACATACAGTCTGTAAGAAAATGCACTCACTATAACCTCTTCACCACGCAGACTTCAAATTGAACTGTTGAATTCCACAGAGTAAAATCAGAATTCCACTAAAAGCTCACTTTACCAGTCTGGAAATTCTCAAAGTATCAACTTGTTGTAGATTTATTTTTGTTGTGGAAACTGCCCTCTGGATTAAAAATGTATTAGATTTATGGAAACAGTTCCCATAACCAATCTGAAGTTACAGTGAAGAGAGTCAGTTGTAGTTATGAAATATGCACTTTAATAGGTATTGACAGATCTGAAAGTAAATCCTTGGATCACAATGGTCAGGACTGAATTTACAAGTCTCATACAGCTGGGACTCATTCAATGGTAGCTGGGTTGATGTTGCCAAGGCTACTAATGATTAGTTTTACAGGCAGTCAGCTGGCCATACAATGCGGGTCATGCTTTTTATTTTGTTTTGGGACAACGATTTTTAGTTTGTTCTGTTTCATTAATTTCTAAGATCTTCCTGGAGTCCCAATCCACATCCTGACTGAAAGAACTGGCAACTTACACTCAACACAAACAGAGCCATCCTTAACCAACCTGCAGGAGATCTGGGAGTGTGCTCTTAGACAATTTAATTTGCTATGGCTCACTTATGTCTTCATTAGGGTTGCACTTATATTTATCTGAATCTTCTCCTAACGGCACTGGCTAAATTGGAAACTCAATATGTGGGATGACCTACTGTACTAAACAGGAGCTCTAAAGCATTGCCTCACTTATAACCGTCAGTTTTTTTATTTAATTATTTTTCTTATAATTGGTCAATGTTGGCAAGGCTGTATTTACTGCCCATTTGCAGTTGATGAGAAGGTGGTTGAGGTCTTTTCTTTTCATTATTACATTCTTCTCACAAAAGATTCCAGGGCCCTGAATTGAGTTACAGAGGTAGTAAGATTAGGTAAAAACAAAACAGGAAATAGGGCTTCCAATAAATTAAAGTGTGGCACCTTTCGAAAATGCAGAAATCTTTACACATCACACTGTAATGCCAACCAGGTTTTCAAATATATGTAGTAGCTCGAATCTATAACCATCTGACCTAAATGCAATTGTACTGCGCTTGAGCCAAGTTAGCACAGTAAGGATTATTATGCAGGCAGAAACTGAGTGGAAGAAAGGAATCCCACTCTTGGCTCTGAATTTTGATCCTTCTCTGGAACATATCTTTCCCGTTGGCTGCCACTTTGTTTCTAGCAGCCCAGCCACCAGATGGGGAAATCACAGGGACAAAGTTACATCCTCACACTCTGCGGTGCAGCAACATGCTGTCTAACTGGATGAATTGCCAGATTATTGCACACCGTTTTCAGCAAATAAGGTACATAAAATGTGACATGATAGAAACAGGTCATTCAGCCAAACTGGTCCATGCTGCATGCTATGGTTCACACAAGCTTCACCTTATTTGAACTTACTGTTCTGACATATCCTTTTACATTTTTCCCCCAGAGCTTTTGCTCTTTCTAGATATATTCATTCCAGAGCTCCCCTAAATCCACCTCTGGTTTATAGTATTAAAAATATAAATAAGCAATTGTAAAGGACTAATATTGCTTAGTGTTCAAGTCACTTTTGCAACTTCAACCACTTTAGACTGTGATAATTGCCCAAAATAATTAGTAATGGTATAGCTGGATCAATTTCAGCAGATCTTCTGTACCCAGAAATAGCACCAGTACTGTAAAGTAACTAAGCCAACGCTTTTTTAACGTCACTGAAGTATTCAGAAGTGCTAAAATGTGAGAGGTAAATGTGCGTATAATATCTAATCTTTATAGGAAAACAGATATGCCTCAGAACAAACCACCATTTTTTTTTGTTCTCATTTTTTTGGAAAGGAGTTAAATCAGTGTTTTCTCCATTAATTTGTCAAATCTGCTGAAATTATACTTCAGTAATATTCTGCATTTAAATATGTAAATGGCAGGGTACAGTATATATGAGTAATATATAAAATTGAACTGATAGGAAAGATGGAAACGATGATTTTGGGTCAAATTAATTTTCATTTTAATTTTTATAGACACATTAGCAAATTCATGATTGAGATTGTAAAAATTAAAATAATTCACAAAGCTGAAGTACAATTATTTATTTCTGTCCATGGAGAACAAAAGCTAACAGCACTGTTACCAACTAACATCAACGCGAGTCTGGCCAAATATTAAGTTTGAAAACTTGTAATAATCTTTGTCACCTTGTTGAACTTGCTGTAGTCATTAAAATAAGAAAACCCCCCGAGACACACTATTAGCTGCTATCTGATTATCTGTTGATAAGTTTTTAAAAAAAACATTTATTTTAACAGCAGGTCAACAATTAAAAACATAAAGGAATTCAAAGGAAAGACTGTCACTGCTTACAATACATTTGGTACAGTCACAGAGCATCACCACTCGGGACACTGGCAAACTGTGCAGAGTGTAGATGCATGTTCATTTTAAACAATGGACTTCTGTCTGGGACATTAATGTCAAGGCTTCATGTTACTCAGCCGGATATCTCGTTCCAGCTCAAACTGCCGGTGATCGACTCTGTCCAAGAAAGCTTTCCGTTCGATGTATCTGAGGAAAGAAAAGTTATATATTAATTTTACTCATATTGTACATATATAAATGTACAAGGACAGCTCAATAAGATTTCTATAACTGGTTTAGTGCAGAATAAACCAAAAATTGATAGCAGCAGGAATTGCTGGAAAAGCAGGCCAGACACTGAAGAGAAAAAAAGATGGGCTAATGTTCCAGATACAATCAATGCTGGTGAGCCTATTGTGGATTTTCAGCATGTCACCATGTTTTGTTTTCATTTTCAGCGCTTGTACCTTTCTGTCTGATAAGAAATGCACTTCTAAATCATTTGGCTTCATTAATCAAATGTTTAAGGCACAAACATCATCTCATGACAGTGAAGATCAGTATCTCAGTGTTTGAAACATTTTAATTACACAATATTAGCTACAAACTCAGGTCAACATATTTACTGTATTTTAAATTAGTTTGGATGAGGAGGCAGGTCTGTACCCCCTGTTGACAGACAATAGACATTGTTTCCCAGTCATCCAGCAGCATGCCTCCCCATGTCCAATTAAAACTCACTTCTCAAGTGGAAGCTTTCTAATTCAAGATGAAACAAGAGTGGAGGAAGAAGTATTACCTTGCAACACAAATTAAAGGTGCCACAAAAAAATGTTGGCTAACTTGACATGAGAAAGTCAGCTTCTGACTGGTTAATAGCTTTAAAACCTGAGCTGTACTTTGAATAAATAAATACAAAGCTTTTGCCTTGTGGTGTGTTGGTAGTCACATTTAGACAAAGGCTGTGTTACGGTTACAAATAAATGCAGATTAAGCAATTTTAAAAAAAACTCACTTCTTTCCCATCCAGATCTGACCGCCGCCCCTTGCCAGCATCCCATCCTCTTTTCATATGCAAATCATGCTTTGACTAGGTCCATCTGTTACTTTAACTGGAGTATAAGCAGATGACCTGATGGCTATCCTGACTGAAAACAATAAATTCTGGAGATCACAGCTGGTCAGACAGCATCCATGAAGAGAGAGAATAAGCTAACATTTCATATCGAGATGGCTCACCAGCATCTGCACTAATTTGCTCCTGATGGCTTTTCTGTTAGGTCAAACATATTGGAACCTGGATTGTGACTCAGAGGCAGTCCAGAAAAGGCAAGCTACAAGTCTTTCAATTATCTTTTTGTATAGGGTAATGGCTCCAAAAGAGTTAATGTCAAACTCTATTGAGCTCCATTGTCATGCAGTGCTTGGATGGAGAATGAATTAGTCTTGCACAAGGTCCAGATGCAGACAAACATGACAACTCTGGCTCCTGACAGCTATAAATCTACCTAAGTAATGTTAATGGCACCTATTGCCATTATGTAATACACCAAACCTTTGCTCTTGTGGCAGTATCCCTACCTTTGGATCAAGAGAACCAGATTTAAGTCCCACGTGCTCCAGAGGTGTACAATAATGTCTCTGAATGTGTTGATTCAAAAATATCTATCACACCTTGCACATATGGCACCACGTTAGTGTCTCTATCTCTGGAGCAGAAGGTCTAGATTCAAATCCCAACTGCCACAGTGATGTGTCACAACATCTCTGAACTGGTAGATTAAACAAAAACTACCACCCCATTATGTGAAACAAGTGCCTTTTGTTAAGACTACAGTGGTCTATTCTCTGTCACTGATGATTAGAGAGGCGTTAGAAAGAGTGGGCTGTGGAGGGGGTCACAGTACCTGAATATCTGCCCCTGTTCCGTAGTTATGCCTGTGGTCATGTGTTCAATGAGAGGGAGCATGTGGTACTTACTGGCACGATAAAGGCCTTTAGAGACTGATGGCACTGTACGGGCTGTCATCCTGGTAATAATGCTTTGGTTTGACTTCGATGAGTTTTTGTTTCCATTCTATAAGTTTCTATCGATCATTAAGATTTTGTTTTTGTTACACTGTCCCACTAGGGGCTGTCCAGCTTGTTTAAGCTGGTTTTAGAAGACTGGAAAGGGAAATTGGTGGCTCATTTCTTCCTAATGTCACGCAAGGGTGGAATTGTATAGGGGCCTTAACAACACAGACTACAGCGGCCCAGTGGTTTGCACGACTGCCTCACAGTGCCAGGGACTTGGGTTCGATTCCAACTTCGTGCGACTGTCTGTGTGGAGTTTGCACATTCTCCCCGTGTCTGCGTGGGTTTCCTCCGGGTGTTCTGGTTTCCTCCCACAGTCCAAAAGATGTGCAGGTCAGATGAATTGGCCATGGTAAATTGTCCCATACCGTTCAAGGCATGTGTAGGCTAGATGCATTAGTCAAGGGAAATGTAAAGTAATAGGGGAGCAGAATGGTCTGGGTGGGATATTCTTCAGAGGGTTAGTGTGGACTTGTTGGCCATAATGGCCTGTTTCTATACCGTAGGGATTCTATGATATATGCTGGACTCAATAGACATCTTGCCCAATTTTCTCTCGATATTGAAAGCAACTCGCTGCATCTTTACCCAGAGAGTGGTGGGGGCATGGAATGCGCTGCCTGTGGGAGTGGTAGAGTCAGAATCTTTGGTGACCTTTAAGCGGCAATTGGATAGGTACATGGATGGGTGCTTAAGCTAGGACAAATGTTCGGCACAACATTGTGGGCCGAAGGGCCTGTTCTGTGCTGTATTGTTCTATGTTCTATCTTTTATAGATTTACTGAGTGGTGAGGAGAGTTTCTTGCTAGACAGCAGCAACTTGCCAATTAAGGGAGATTGTTATTTATTAAATACCTTATTAATGGTCCAACTTGCCTCATCAGTATTCCGATTCCTATGTGACAAAACTTGACAAGCAGGCTCGGTGCCGAGAAGGCTCAATGTGCAAGTCAGAGTGGGTACACGGCAATTTCAACTTGTCTTTGGCTGTGAAGAGCCTCCATACAGATCAGCACCAAAACAGCAGCTCAGGGCATGATCCATGAGCACCAACTGCATGCACCCCTTGTACGTGGCTAGTGGCGTTTGATATCTTAAGATGTCATTCCAACACCTACAGTATCTACCACTTACCTGTGCGATGGGAACTCATTTTAACATTTCTAAAAATTTGCTCATGGGACATGGGCGTTGCTGGCTGGCCAGCATTTACTACCCATTCCTAGTTGCCCTTGAGAAGGTAGTGGTGAGTTGCCTTCTTGAACCACTGCAGTCCATGTGCTGTAGGGTGACACACAATGCGTTTAGGAAGGGATTTCCAGGATTTTGGCCCAGTAACAGTGACATTGAAGGAACAGCAATATTTTTTCAAGCCAGGATGGTGAGTGGCTTGTAGGGGGACTTGCAGCTATTGTATTCCGTACATCTCTGACCTTGTCCATCTAGATGAATACGTAGAAGCCAGCATTGGACTGGGTGGACAAAAGTTAAAAATCACACAACACCGGGTTTTTGTTCAACAGGTTTATTTGGAAGCACTAGCTTTCTGAGCGCTGCTCCTTCATTGGATGATTGTGGAGCATAAACACCCGATGAAGGAGCAGCGCTCTGAAAGCTAGTGCTTCCAAATAAACCTGTTGGACTATAACCTGGTTTTGTGTGTTTTTAACTTTGTCTAGATGAAAGTGGTCATGGATTTGGATGTTGCTGTCTGAGGACCTTTGGTGAATTTGTGCAGTGCTCATTGTAGACGATACACACTGCTGCTACTGAATGTCGGTGGTGGAGGGAGTGGATGCTTGTGGATGTGATGCCAATCAAGAGGCTGCTTTCTCCTAGATGGTGTTGACATTCTGAGTGTTGTTGGAGCTGCAAGTGGGGAATATTCCACCGCTTGTATCGTACAATCTGCCTATAAAGTATGTAAGACTACACTTTTCACTGTACCTCGATACACTTGACAGCAATAAATCAAATCAAATCACACTCCTGACATGTACCTTGTAGATAGGTTGGTCCCAGAGATAGCGTATAGGCTTTGGGGTGTGAGGTGGTGAGTTACTTGCCACAGTATTCCTGACCTCTGACCTGCTCTTGTAGTCACTGTATTTACATGGGGAGTCCAGTTAAGTTTCTGGTCAATGATAACTCCCTGGATGTTTATAGTGGAGGATTCAGTGATAATAGTGCTATTGAATGACGGGGGTCAGTGATTAGTTTGTTTCTTATTGGAGATGGTCATTGCCTGGCATTTGTGGCATGAATGTTAATTGGCACTTGTTATCCCAAGCCTGGATACAGTCCAGACAGTGCTGTGCTCCACACAACTACAGCAAGCAATGAGACAATGTGGTGGATGCTGAGGAACTGGGAAATGAAAGCAAGCTTCAAAGGGTGGTAACAAGGACATTGGGGAGGAGGAAACTATCAATGACCATGATAGAGCTCAGTTGCATTGGGCATCACAAGCCTGACAGAACCTCATTGACATCCAGTTCCAGTGGATGAGAACTGGGTGCAGCAATGTTCAATAGGCTTTGGCATGATGCCAGCATTTTGATTTGTGTTGTGAGGGGGTGACGTGAAACCTCTAGTCCATTTGTTTGTGTTTAGTAGCTGTGAATAAAAGTCTGGAATTGACCAATTGCTTGTCTGTATGTGTTATTGCCCCTACTGGACAATGACAAGAATCAGGTGTATAGTGGTCATTGGGACCAGTATAGTGTTAAAGTACCCATTCGAGACAGCTCAGGGAATCCCTGATGGACTCGACCTGTAAGCCTCTTTTAGTTGGTCCCAGAGATCGTACTCTGTGATAATCTGGAATATAAAACTCTTACAGACAGTTTAGTTTAAATTATTACCTTTATTTACCAGGCATCAATGTTACACAATAACATTGATCCTTATAAGCCAGGCTTGAGTTAAGGTTCTAAAATCATTAGCAGAGTAGCGGTGCCAGCTCTTACCCCAAGGGCTCTCTCAGGCTACTCCCCTTAGTGCTGCAAATAAGCTGTCTTCAAACAGAAATATGTACTAAAATTACAAAAATGCCACATGTCCTTAATTAGATAAGCAGCAATAAAATGGCAAAAGTTTGCAGAGGAAGAGAAACTCATTGACAAGTCTGTGTATATCTGACTGATTAAGCGGTATGCACATCAAAGTGGGAAACCTTGATCCAGTCAGGCCCCAAATGGCTGATTGCTTTCCCTAAATAACCTTCCCTTTTAGCAATACATCATAACGAGGAACTAGTCTAAACTATGTGGAAAGGTCATGAGGTAACCTCGCTCAGCTAACATGTCCAGTATCATTGTCCTACAAAATGGCTTTTCCTTTTAAAATCATCTTGGTTTCCCAGAAAGCAAATTAAATTCATAACCTTGCCAGATCTCAAGCTCCAGGGAACAACACACATTCAATCCATGACAAGCCAGTGTTCACTCAAAATCAGACCACAAAGAGATAAACTTTTCACCAGCATCCATTCTGTCTGTCTCTCTCCTGCTCTCTTTCTCTCTCTCTCTCAATGTCCCTTGGACTCTTCAGTGAATGTAATTTACAGAAGAATGTTTTCTCTTTCTCACTCACACATAAACATCTTCCAATCTCCTTACTATGTCGTTTCAGTCTTCATGTTTTGCTAGCCTGTAAGGGTAATGAGACATTCACATTTCAGAACAGTCAAGATGAGGGAGGTGAGCTTCATAAATTTAAATCTGCTCAGACTGGAATACATGAAAATGTATCAGGATTGTTCTATTACATGCATATTCCACTCAGTTTAGTAAATTACAAGTTCTTTTCCTGTTGAGTACGGGTTTTGTTAAGAGTCTTCAATAATAACCAGAATTTTTCGTTATTCAACATCTCACTGTGAAATAAACGCGCCTCCAGCCCCTGGGGTGAGAAGAAAGTACTGCCACACATTCCACAAGTGAACAAATGTTATCATCTTATTTACACCGATCCATTAACACTATGATCAGTGGTCCTCAATTCTTCTGAACAAAAGCACCCCCCCCTACCGCAGTCAAGCACTTTCTCACATTTCCTTAGCAGATGTGTACCATGTAAGGCTACAAGCTTTCTCAATAGCAGTGATCTAGAGAGGGTGCTTCGAGGGTATGTAGCTGAGAGCAGGTAAACTGTGTGGCGAGTGGTTAAACAGTGACTAGGGTGAGAGAACAAGGTTATACATGTGAGGGAGTGTCACTCATGCATGGCTCTGTGCTGCTGTGTCACTATGCTGCTGATAATAGAAAAATATTACAGATGCTGTAAATCTTAGTTGTCTAGTTCTGAAGAAGTCATACCAAGCTCAAAACGTTATCTCTATTTCTCTCCATAAAGGCTGTCAGATCTGCTGAACTTCTACAGCATTCTTCAGACTGCAAATGCTTATCAGTTGCACAGCACATTTCAAAGATGATATGGGTGCGTAGGATGCCAGTCATTTGAATAGTATCTTCTAAGTCGTAAGTTCTAAAATGGTGGTAAGATGGAGTTGAAATGAGATGGGAGGGACACCATAGGGGAAGGGTAGGTAGTAATAGTGCCAAGTGTGGTAAGATACCGCAAGAACTCTTGCCAGAACTTCCAAAACAAAGGACACATTTATACTCAGCCACATTCAGTAAGATTCAAGCCTAAGTCTCAATGTTTCTTTCTTTCCTTTTCTTTTGGAAAGGAAGCAACTCATGTTGCTAGACAAGCAGATCAGCCAAACACAGGAGCCTATAATTCCATATGGTTCCACGGATGAAGACTAATCAGCAATCTGCAGTGGGAACTCGGGTTGACTTTTTCTCTGCCTACCTCCAGATAGATTGATGTAATTGCATCATCCCCACCAGTAGTCCTGATGAGATTAGTTAATTCAGCTGGACCAGTGAATGACCCCGAAATTGTCTTGGTGTGTAGGACTCAATAGCACATCACACGGTGCATTCACCCACCAAGAGCCATTTAACTTCAATTTCTAGGATAATCAACCTCAGTCTGTCAGGTAGAGACTGAAATCGGGCATTATTAGGATTAAGAATGACCTCCATAAGAAATGTTCATGAGAGAGAATGTGATTCAGTAAGCGAGAAAGAATATGTCATGCAGCAGCACTATGTGGGATTAAATGGTTTTTTGCCAGTGATTGCACATGCTCAGTAATTAACACATTTCACAGGAGCTTTCTTAAAAGACAAAACCACCATTATTCCCAATATTCAATGTGTGTGTTGTGCTATTGATATGTTTGCGTTCAGGATGTAATAAGTTCATCTTTAGCCCTGCAGGAACTGATCTCGGCAGCTTGAATTTTTAGTTACAAGATAAGAATGTTCAAAACATGTATAACAACAAAAAACCGAACCCAAGCAAACACTATAACCTCCTGCTGAGTTAATTAAAGAATATCTGATGATGAAAGCAGATTGAACCAAACAAAAGGGGGTCCAGCAGGGCAAACAGAGGCGAGATGAAATTAAGGGCAGCATTTTAAGATATTGAGAGGAGATAGTGTCTTTGCTAAAAATATTTTGATTTCAAAATACAACCCTTTATAATATAATAAAGGTTTTTTTTTTAAATGCACAGGTCAATTAAATCTTAAATCAATTGACAATATCACACCATAATGTCCATTCCGGAACAATTCCAAGCAATTCGCCTAATTTAATTTGCCTATTCTTTCATTTCAAAGCTGACTAACATTAATTTAATAACCAAAAGACATGCATACATAGTGTGTTCTTGTTCAAGAGCTGACATATAAGCCTGATGCAACATCAATTCATCCTATGGAGAATGAAACAAAACACCTACAGTAAAAACTGGTGTGCAAAGGCAGTGCTTTTGTAGCGACTGTGTTGGCATTTGGCCTTCTCTGGAGCAGCTCCATCCCGGATCTATCACTTGCAAAGACTCAAGCACTTTCCCTTCTTACGGTACCCTCTTATGCTCATATGGCATCAGAGAGGGAAATGGAGCTTTGAGGCTTTTTCAAACCTGCTCACAGATTTGTTTTTATCCAAGCAATTTTTAATCACAAACGGAAGACATTGCTGGTATTTTGCTAAAATTGAACTCCGAAATCCGAAATACTCAATTAAATGCCAGAAAACTCTGATCACAACTCTCTGCTCTGTAAATTTAACAGAAAAACCAGAGCTGTTTCACTCCCTCAGATATATTTTCGTTTTGCTACATCTAACAAATCACAAAATCACTCCCTCTTCAGGAAGAGAATTGAGATGTTGTTCTATGCCTGAGCCATTAAACAAATCGGGCGTGTGCAAGAGAATGGGGCTGACCGAGGACTAATCAAGATCTAATTCTTCTTTTAGATTTCCAGATTGAGATTGCAGAATCTCAACCTGACACAATCCCACATCAAAATACTCAACAGTTCAGAAATGTCCCACCCCTCATCCAAAACAGCAGTGATTAAAAATGGTCTAAGTTTCTACAGATCCTGACAAGACAGACAAATAAATGGTAAACAGGAACAATGGCATGGATTTTAAAATAATATCACATAACTTTAGGAAGTTAAAAACACAGAAATAGTATGATGCAGGCATAAAATGGTTAATGGATGGCACAACATTTACCCATCAGCCCTTTACAAAAATCACCACATTTCTATCTTTCCTCTTTATAACCCCCATTGCTTCTTTTGCAACACACTTTCTAAAGTTAAAAACAGAACAAAGCAGAGATACCACTGTTGACAAATGAACATCCAAAAATGTAACTAAACTATGCAATGCAAGAAAATTGCAGGTGACTCTCCACCAAAATGGTTGTTTTCAATAGTAATGATGACAGGTGTAGGATGATTTCCCTCAAATCATACCATCAACAAAGAGGGGAAAAAATTGAATCAACTAGTCTGCCCACTCCTGATTACTATACAGTGAGTGAATCCTTTTGGGAAACATGCATACCAACAATGGACCAAGGCCAGATCAGGTTTGGCGAGGTAAACCTTCATGACTGAATGGCTTGCTGATATTCATCATCTTGCTTTCTGTATAAACAATACTCACTTATGAGATCATGGAAGATTACTGTCTCCCAGCAAGAAACAGTGCCTTCGGAAGGAGGAAGATACTTTAAACTATGTAAAGCTATAGTTAATATTATGTTACCACTGTAGAATAACATGATTTGGAGATGCCACAACCACCTGATGAAGGAGCGGCGCTCTGAAAGCTAGTGTGCTTCTAATTAAACCTGTTGGACTATAACCTGGTGTTGTGAGATTTTTAATGTAGATTAACATAGTCACATAATTCACAACAGGATTATTAATGGAATTATATTACAATTCTAACTCAGAATCAAAAGGAAATTAAGAAACTAGCATACAATCAGCACAGAACAATACTGGCCAAGGGACTCAACTAAACCACAGGGACGCCAAGACAACAGACTTCCTAGCAGAACTAGAATGCACACTCAGGAACAATGGACTGACAGAAGAGACACAACAAACAGTGAGGCAAAGTATCGTACCTCTGATAACAAGGAAAAGACAAACACATAACCTCAACACCAAGGAGAGGGAAGCACTAAAATCACTAAGAAACGATAAGAACATAATCATACTACCAGCAGACA